>NC_139720.1:101673374-101760874 GCF_964211835.1 Anser anser | reverse complement strand
TCATCAACAACGTCCTCCACCACGGCCTAATCTTACTTGTAGACTGCTTCTTCCTCCTCGTCCACTGCCTCTTCCTCCTCGTCCTCCGCCTCCTCCACCTCCTCCACCGCCTCCTCCTCCACCAGAGCCTCCTTCACCGCCACTGCTTCCTCCACCTCCTCCATGGCCAACTCCTCCTCCACGGCCACCTCCTCCTCCACAGCCTCCTCCTCCTCCACAGCCTCCTCCTCCTCCACGGCCTCCTCCTCATCCACCGCCTCCTCCTCCACCTCCACCGCCTCCTCCTCCTCATCAACAACGTCCTCCACCACGGCCTAATCTTACTTGTAGACTGCTTCTTCCTCCTCGTCCACTGCCTCTTCCTCCTCGTCCTCCGCCTCCTCCACCTCCTCCACCGCCTCCTCCTCCACCAGAGCCTCCTTCACCGCCACTGCTTCCTCCACCTCCTCCATGGCCTCCTCCTCCTCCACCACCACCTCCTCCTCCACAGCCTCCTCCTCCTCCACAGCCTCCTCCTCCTCCACGGCCTCCTCCTCATCCACCGCCTCCTCCTCCACCTCCACCGCCTCCTCCTCCTCATCCACAACGTCATCCACCACGGCCTAATCTTACTTGTGGACTGCCTCTTCCTCCTCGTCCACTGCCTCTTTCTCCTCGTCCACAGCCTCCTCCTCCTCCTCCACCGCCTCCTCCTCCACCAGAGCCTCCTCCACCGCCACCGCCTCCTCCACCTCCTCCACGGCCTCCTCCTCCTCCACGGCCTCCTCCTCCTCCACCGCCTCCTCCTCCTCCTCCACCGCCTCCTTCTCCTCCTCCTCCTCCACCACCTCCTCCACCTCCACCACCTCCTCCTCCACCACCACCGCTACCTCTCCTATTCTGATACTGCCAGTTGCAGTAGCATCTGCCGTCTCCCGTCTCCAACTCCCTGCCTCCCACTGCCACCCTTTGGCCCTTATATAGGGAGGAGAAGACACACCCACTATTGATGACAAGCAACTTGCAAAACACCTAACAATCACTAGGCAGCCAATCAGGGGACAGGCAACGCATCACACAGGGTCATGAAGATGCTGGGACCCGCCAGCTGCTGCCTTACAGGGCCACGGAGACGTGGTCCTGCCGGGTGTCAAATGGAACTAGAACTAGGAGCGGTGAGCAGCGCTCACCACCCGACCCTACCCGGGAAGCCACCTTTGCACACCTGGTCCCTTGCAACTGCTCCTGACATCGCTGGGCTCACCACCATTGCTACCACCATGCCCTAGCCAGGGGCACGCAGAGCCATTTGGCCAGGAAGTTTCTGCCAAGGAAGAGGAGGCGGTAGAGGAGGAGGAGGAGGCGGTAGAGGAGGAGGAGGAGGCGGCGGCGGTGGTAGAGGTGCAAAAAAACAGGTCCTTGTAATGTCCCTCACTCTTTGTTTTTTTTTTCTTTTTTTTGGGACAAGGAGGACTTTTGAGTGCAATGTTATGCATATAGATGTTTATAATCCTCCCTGTACGCACTGAAAGGAGTGAGGGTATCTGCTGTTCAAGTGCAGATGTAAGAACACAGCAGACACCGGTGTGCAATGTTGGTGACAGAAGGAGAATTGTGGCTGTAGACTTGAGGGTGGAAATTCCTCAGCTTCCCATGTTTGTCACCATTCTTTCTAAAACACCACTGAGGAGGAGGCGGTAGAGGAGGAGGAGGAGGCGGCGGCGGTGGTAGAGGTGCAAAAAGCAGGTCCTTTCAATGTCCCTCACTCTTTGTTTTTTTTTTTTTTTTTTCTTTTTTTTGGGACAAGGAGGACTTTTCAGTGCAATGTTATGCATATAGATGTTTATAATCCTCCCTGTACGCACTGAAAGGAGTGAGGGTATCTGCTGTTCAAGTGCAGATGTAAGAACACAGCAGACACCGGTGTGCAATGTTGGTGAAAGAAGGAGAATTGTGGCTGTAGACTTGAGGGTGGAAATTCCTCAGCTTCCCATGTTTGTCACCATTCTTTCTAAAACACCACTGAGGAGGAGGCGGTAGAGGAGGAGGAGGAGGCGGCGGCGGTGGTAGAGGTGCAAAAAAACAGGTCCTTGCAATGTCCCTCACTCTTTGTTTTTTTTTTTCTTTTTTTTGGGACAAGGAGGACTTTTGAGTGCAATGTTATGCATATAGATCTTTATAATCCTCCCTGTACGCACTGAAAGGAGTGAGGGTATCTGCTGTTCAAGTGCAGATGTGAGAACACAGCAGACACCGGTGTGCAGTGTTGGTGACAGAAGGAGAATTGTGGCTGTAGACTTGAGGGTGGAAATTCCTCAGCTTCCCATGTTTGTCACCATTCTTTCTAAAACACCACTTTTCCGTGCTCATCTTCAGTGAAAAGGAATTGGCAATTGATGCCCCAAGAGCCTTGCTGGGGTCTTAGGTCCCTCACAAAGGATGCTCCTGCCAACCCCTGCCTCAATTCCAAATGCTGTCCCCAAGACTGAAGCTGCACTGAGGCAATGCCCTGAGGTGCAGCGGAGGGATTTGAGGATTTCTGAGGCTTCACTAGTGGCACAAACTTGAAGGTCTCCTCCAACACTAATGATCCTATGATTCCTCCACCACCTAGCCCTCCACCACCTCCTCCTCCTCCTCCTCCTCGACCGCCTCCTCCTCCACCAGAGCCTCCTCCACCACCACGGCCTGCTCCTCCTGCACGGCCTCCTCCTCCTCCACCGCCTCGTCCTCCTCCTCCTCTACTGCCTCCTTCTCCTCGTCCTCCTCCACCTCCTCCTCCTCCTCCACAACCTCCTCCTCCTCCTCCACCTCCACCGCCTCCTCCTCCTCATCCACAACGTCCTCCACCACGGCCTAATCTTACTTGTAGACTGCCTCTTCCTCCTCGTCCACTGTCTCTTCCTCCTCGTCCAGCGCCTCCTACACATCCTCCTCCACCAGAGTCTCCTCTACCGCCAACGCCTCCTCCACCTAATCCACGGCCTCCTCCTCCTCCACGGCCTCCTCCTCCTCCACGGCCTCCTCCTCCTCCACCGCCTCCTCCTCGCCCACCGCCTCATCCCCGACCTCAACCGCCTCCTCCTCCACCTCCACCGCCTCCTCCTCCTCATCAACAATGTCCTCCACCACGGCCTAATCTTACTTGTAGACTGCCTCTTCCTCCTCGTCCACTGCCTCTTCCTCCTCGTCCACCGCCTCCTCCACCTCCTCCACCGCCTCCTCCTCCACCAGAGCCTCCTCCACAGCCACCGCCTCCTCCACGTCCTCCACGGCCTCCTCCTCCTCCACGGCCTCCTCCTCCTCCACCGCCTCCTCCTCCTCTTCCACCGCCTCCTCCTCCTCCTCTTCCACAGCCTCCTCCTCCTCCACGGCCTCCTCCTCATCCACCGCCTCCTCCTCCTCATCCACAACGTCCTCCACCACGGCCTAATCTTACTTGTAGACTGCCTCTTCCTCCTCGTCCACTTCATCTTTCTCCTCGTCCAACGCCTCCTCCACCTCCTCCACCGCCTCCTCCTCCACGAGAGCCTCCTGCACCGCCACCGCCTCCTCCACCTCCTCCACGGCCTCCTCCTCCTCCACGGCCTCCTCCTCCTCCACGGCCTCCTCCTCCTCCATGGCCTCCTCCTCCTCCACCGCCTCCTCCTCCTCCTCCACCGCCTCCTCCTACCCCTCCTCCACAGCCTCCTTCTTCTCCTCCTCCTCCTCCACCACCTCCTCCACCTCCACCACCTCCTCCTCCTCCACCACCGCTACCTCTGCTATTCTGACACTGCCAGTTGCAGTAGCATCTGCCGTCTCCCGTCTCCAACTCTCTGCCTCCCACTGCCACCCTTTGGCCCTTATATAGGGAGGAGAAGACACACCCACTATTGATGACAAGCCACTTGCAAAACGCCTAACAATCACTAGGCAGCCAATCAGGGGACAGGCAACGCATCACACAGGGTCATGAAGATGCTGGGACCCGCCAGCTGCTGCCTTACAGGGCCACGGAGATGTGGTCCTGCCGGGTGTCAAATGGAATAAGAACTAGGAGCGGTGAGCAGCGCTCACCACCCGACCCTACCCGGGAAGCCACCTTTGCACACCTGGTCCCTTGCAACTGCTCCTGACATCGCTGGGCTCACCACCATTGCTACCACCATGCCCTAGCCAGGGGCACGCAGAGCCATTTGGCCAGGAAGTTTCTGCCAAGGAAGAGGAGGCGGTAGAGGAGGAGGAGGAGGCGGTAGAGGAGGAGGAGGAGGCGGCGGCGGTGGTAGAGGTGCAAAAAAACAGGTCCTTGCAATGTCTCTCACTCTTTGTTTTTTTTTTTTCATTTTTTTGGGACAAGGAGGACTTTTAAGTGCAATGTTATGCATATAGATCTTTATAATCCTCCCTGTACGCACTGAAAGGAGTGAGGGTATCTGCTGTTCAAGTGCAGATGTGAGAACACAGCAGACACCGGTGTGCAATGTTGGTGACAGAAGGAGAATTGTGGCTGTAGACTTGAGGGTGGAAATTCCTCAGCTTCCCACGTTTGTCACCATTCTTTCTAAAACACCACTTTTCCGTGCTCATCTTCAGTGAAAAGGAATTGGCAATTGATGCCCCAAGAGCCTTGCTGGGGTCTTAGGTCCCTCACAAAGGATGCTCCTGCCAACCCCTGCCTCAATTCCAAATGCTGTCCCCAAGACTGAAGCTGCACAGAGGCAATGCCCTGAGGTGCAGCGGAGGGATTTGAGGATTTCTGAGGCTTCACTTGTGGCACAAACTTGAAGGTCTCCTCCAACACTAATGATCCTATGATTCCTCCACCACCTAGTCCTCCACCACCTCCTCCTCCTCCTCCACCTCCACCGCCTCCTCCTCCTCATCCACAACGTCCTCCACCACGGCCTAATCTTACTTGTAGACTGCCTCTTCCTCCTCGTCCACTGTCTCTTCCTCCTCGTCCAACGCCTCCTACACATCCTCCTCCACCAGAGTCTCCTCTACCGCCAACGCCTCCTCCACCTCCTCCACGGCCTCCTCCTCCTCCACGGCCTCCTCCTCCTCCACGGCCTCCTCCTCCTCCACCGCCTCCTCCTCCTCCACCGCCTCCTCCTCGCCCACCGCCTCATCCCCCACCTCAACCGCCTCCTCCTCCACCTCCACCGCCTCCTCCTCCTCATCAACAATGTCCTCCACCACGGCCTAATCTTACTTGTAGACTGCTTCTTCCTCCTCGTCCACTGTCTCTTTCTCCTCGTCCAACGCCTCCTCCACCGCCTCCTCCTTCTCCATGGCCTCCTCCTCCTCCACCGCCTCCTCCTCCTCCTCCACCGCCTCCTCCTCCTCCTCCTCCTCCCCCACCGCCTCCTCCTCCACCTCCACCGCCTCCTCCTCCTCATCAACAACGTCCTCCACCACGGCCTAATCTTACTTGTAGACTGCTTCTTCCTCCTCGTCCACTGCCTCTTCCTCTTCGTCCTCCGCCTCCTCCACCTCCTCCACCGCCTCCTCCTCCACCAGAGCCTCCTTCACCGCCACTGCTTCCTCCGCCTCCTCCATGGCCTCCTCCTCCTCCACGGCCACCTCCTCCTCCACAGCCTCCTCCTCCTCCACAGCCTCCTCCTCCTCCACAGCCTCCTCCTCTTCCACAGCCTCCTCCTCCTCCACGGCCTCCTCCTCCTCCACGGCCTCCTCCTCATCCACCACCTCCTCCTCCACCTCCACCGCCTCCTCCTCCTCATCCACAACGTCATCCACCATGGCCTAATCTTACTTGTAGACTGCCTCTTCCTCCTCGTCCACTGCCTCTTTCTCCACCGCCACCGCCTCCTCCACCGCCTCCACGGCCTCCTCCTCCTCCACGGCCTCCTCCTCCTCCACCGCCTCCTCCTCCTCCTCCTCCACAGCCTCCTTCTCCTCCTCCTCCTCCACCACCTCCTCCACCTCCTCCACCTCCTCCTCCACCACCACCGCTACCTCTCCTATTCTGACACTGCCAGTTGCAGTAGCATCTGCCGTCTCCCGTCTCCAACTCCCTGCCTCCCACTGCCACCCTTTGGCCCTTATATAGGGAGGAGAAGACACACCCACTATTGATGACAAGCCACTTGCAAAACGCCTAACAATCACTAGGCAGCCAATCAGGGGACAGGCAACGCATCACACAGGGTCATGAAGATGCTGGGACCCGCCAGCTGCTGCCTTACAGGGCCACGGAGACGTGGTCCTGCCGGGTGTCAAATGGAACTAGAACTAGGAGCGGTGAGCAGCGCTCACCACCCGACCCTACCCGGGAAGCCACCTTTGCACACCTGGTCCCTTGCAACTGCTCCTGACATCGCTGGGCTCACCACCATTGCTACCACCATGCCCTAGCCAGGGGCACGCAGAGCCATTTGGCCAGGAAGTTTCTGCCAAGGAAGAGGAGGCGGTAGAGGAGGAGGAGGAGGCGGTAGAGGAGGAGGAGGAGGCGGCGGCGGTGGTAGAGGTGCAAAAAAACGGGTCCTTGTAATGTCCCTCACACTTTGTTTTTTTTTTCATTTTTTTGGGACAAGGAGGACTTTTCAGTGCAATGTTATGCATATAGATCTTTATAATCCTCCCTGTACGCACTGAAAGGAGTGAGGGTATCTGCTGTTCAAGTGCAGATGTGAGAACACAGCAGACACCGGTGTGCAGTGTTGGTGACAGAAGGAGAATTGTGGCTGTAGACTTGAGGGTGGAAATTCCTCAGCTTCCCATGTTTGTCACCATTCTTTCTAAAACACCACTTTTCCGTGCTCATCTTCAGTGAAAAGGAATTGGCAATTGATGCCCCAAGAGCCTTGCTGGGGTCTTAGGTCCCTCACAAAGGATGCTCCTGCCAACCCCTGCCTCAATTCCAAATGCTGTCCCCAAGACTGAAGCTGCACTGAGGCAATGCCCTGAGGTGCAGCGGAGGGATTTGAGGATTTCTGAGGCTTCACTTGTGGCACAAACTTGAAGGTCTCCTCCAACACTAATGATCCTATGATTCCTCCACCACCTAGCCCTCCACCACCTCCTCCTCCTCCTCCACCTCCACCGCCTCCTCCTCCTCATCCACAACGTCCTCCACCACGGCCTAATCTTACTTGTAGACTGCCTCTTCCTCCTCGTCCACTGCCTCTTTCTCCTCGTCCACCGCCTCCTCAACCTCCTCCACCGCCTCCTCCTCCAGCAGAGCCTCCTCCACAGCCACCGCCTCCTCCACCTCCTCCACAGCCTCCTCCTCCTCCACCGCCTCCTCCTCCTCTACCGCCTCCTACTCCTCCTGCTCCACCGCCTCCTTATCTTCCCCCTCCTCCACCAGCTCCTCCACCTCCATCACCTCCTCCTCCTCCACCACCGCTACCTCTGCTATTCTGACACTGCCAGTTGAAGTAGCATCTGCCGTCTCCCGTCTCCAACTCTCTGCCTCCCACTGCCACCCTTTGGCCCTTATATAGGGAGGAGACGACACACCCACTATTGATGACAAGCCACTTGCAAAACGCCTAACAATCACTAGGCAGCCAATCAGGGGACAGGCAACGCATCACACAGGGTCATGAAGATGCTGGGACCCGCCAGCTGCTGCCTTACAGGGCCACGGAGACGTGGTCCTGCCGGGTGTCAAATGGAACTAGAACTAGGAGCGGTGAGCAGCGCTCACCACTCGACCGTACCCGGGAAGCCACCTTTGCACACCTGGTCCCTTGCAACTGCTCCTGACATCGCTGGGCTCACCACCATTGCTACCACCATGCCCTAGCCAGGGGCACGCAGAGCCATTTGGCCAGGAAGTTTCTGCCAAGGAAGAGGAGGCGGTAGAGGAGGAGGAGGAGGCGGTAGAGGAGGAGGAGGAGGCGGCGTCGGTGGTAGAGGTGCAAAAAGCAGGTCCTTGCAATGTCCCTCACTCTTTGTTTTTTTTTTTTTTTTCTTTTTTTTGGGACAAGGAGGACTTTTCAGTGCAATGTTATGCATATAGATCTTTATAATCCTCCCTGTACGCACTGAAAGGAGTGAGGGTATCTGCTGTTCAAGTGCAGATGTAAGAACACAGCAGACACCGGTGTGCAATGTTGGTGACAGAAGGAGAATTGTGGCTGTAGACTTGAGGGTGGAAATTCCTCAGCTTCCCATGTTTGTCATCATTCTTTCTAAAACACCACTGAGGAGGAGGCGGTAGAGGAGGAGGAGGAGGCGGCGGCGGTGGTAGAGGTGCAAAAAAACAGGTCCTTTCAATGTCCCTCACTCTTTGTTTTTTTTTTATTTTTTTTTGGGACAAGGAGGACTTTTGAGTGCAATGTTATGCATATAGATCTTTATAATCCTCCCTGTACGCACTGAAAGGAGTGAGGGTATCTGCTGTTCAAGTGCAGATGTGAGAACACAGCAGACACCGGTGTGCAATGTTGGTGACAGAAGGAGAATTGTGGCTGTGGACTTAAGGGTGGAAATTCCTCAGCTTCCCATGTTTGTCACCATTCTTTCTAAAACACCACATTTCCGTGCTCATCTTTAGTGAAAAGGAATTGGCAATTGATGCCCCAAGAGCCTTGCTGGGGTCTTAGGTCCCTCACAAAGGATGCTCCTGCCAACCCCTGCCTCAATTCCAAATGCTGTCCCCAAGACTGAAGCTGCACAGAGGCAATGCCCTGAGGTGCAGCGGAGGGATTTGAGGATTTCTGAGGCTTCACTTGTGGCACAAACTTGAAGGTCTCCTCCAACACTAATGATCCTATGATTCCTCCACCACCTAGCCCTCCACCACCTCCTCCTCCTCCTCCACCTCCACCGCCTCCTCCTCCTCATCCACAACGTCCTCCACCACGGCCTAATCTTACTTGTAGACTGCCTCTTCCTCCTCGTCCACTGCCTCTTTCTCCTCGTCCACCGCCTCCTCAACCTCCTCCACCGCCTCCTCCTCCACCAGAGCCTCCTCCACAGCCACCGCCTCCTCCACCTCCTCCACAGCCTCCTCCTCCTCCACCGCCTCCTCCTCCTCTACCGCCTCCTACTCCTCCTGCTCCACCGCCTCCTTATCTTCCCCCTCCTCCACCAGCTCCTCCACCTCCATCACCTCCTCCTCCTCCACCACCGCTACCTCTGCTATTCTGACACTGCCAGTTGAAGTAGCATCTGCCGTCTCCCGTCTCCAACTCTCTGCCTCCCACTGCCACCCTTTGGCCCTTATATAGGGAGGAGACGACACACCCACTATTGATGACAAGCCACTTGCAAAACGCCTAACAATCACTAGGCAGCCAATCAGGGGACAGGCAACGCATCACACAGGGTCATGAAGATGCTGGGACCCGCCAGCTGCTGCCTTACAGGGCCACGGAGACGTGGTCCTGCCGGGTGTCAAATGGAACTAGAACTAGGAGCGGTGAGCAGCGCTCACCACTCGACCGTACCCGGGAAGCCACCTTTGCACACCTGGTCCCTTGCAACTGCTCCTGACATCGCTGGGCTCACCACCATTGCTACCACCATGCCCTAGCCAGGGGCACGCAGAGCCATTTGGCCAGGAAGTTTCTGCCAAGGAAGAGGAGGCGGTAGAGGAGGAGGAGGAGGCGGTAGAGGAGGAGGAGGAGGCGGCGTCGGTGGTAGAGGTGCAAAAAGCAGGTCCTTGCAATGTCCCTCACTCTTTGTTTTTTTTTTTTTTTTCTTTTTTTTGGGACAAGGAGGACTTTTCAGTGCAATGTTATGCATATAGATCTTTATAATCCTCCCTGTACGCACTGAAAGGAGTGAGGGTATCTGCTGTTCAAGTGCAGATGTAAGAACACAGCAGACACCGGTGTGCAATGTTGGTGACAGAAGGAGAATTGTGGCTGTAGACTTGAGGGTGGAAATTCCTCAGCTTCCCATGTTTGTCATCATTCTTTCTAAAACACCACTGAGGAGGAGGCGGTAGAGGAGGAGGAGGAGGCGGCGGCGGTGGTAGAGGTGCAAAAAAACAGGTCCTTTCAATGTCCCTCACTCTTTGTTTTTTTTTTATTTTTTTTTGGGACAAGGAGGACTTTTGAGTGCAATGTTATGCATATAGATCTTTATAATCCTCCCTGTACGCACTGAAAGGAGTGAGGGTATCTGCTGTTCAAGTGCAGATGTGAGAACACAGCAGACACCGGTGTGCAATGTTGGTGACAGAAGGAGAATTGTGGCTGTGGACTTAAGGGTGGAAATTCCTCAGCTTCCCATGTTTGTCACCATTCTTTCTAAAACACCACATTTCCGTGCTCATCTTTAGTGAAAAGGAATTGGCAATTGATGCCCCAAGAGCCTTGCTGGGGTCTTAGGTCCCTCACAAAGGATGCTCCTGCCAACCCCTGCCTCAATTCCAAATGCTGTCCCCAAGACTGAAGCTGCACTGAGGCAATGCCCTGAGGTGCAGCGGAGGGATTTGAGGATTTCTGAGGCTTCACTTGTGGCACAAACTTGAAGGTCTCCTCCAACACTAATGATCCTATGATTCCTCCACCACCTAGCCCTCCACCACCTCCTCCTCCTCCTCCACCTCCACCGCCTCCTCCTCCTCATCCACAACGTCATCCACCATGGCCTAATCTTACTTGTAGACTGCCTCTTCCTCCTCGTCCACTGCCTCTTTCTCCTCGTCCACCGCCTCCTGCACCTCCTCCACCGCCTCCTCCTCCACCAGAGCCTCCTCCACCGCCACCGCCTCCTCCACCTCCTCCACGGCCTCCTCCTCCTCCACCGCCTCCTCCTCCTCCACCGCCTCCTCCTCCTCCTCCACCGCCTCCTCAACCTCCTCCACCGCCTCCTCCTCCACCAGAGCCTCCTCCACAGCCACCGCCTCCTCCACCTCTTCCACGGCCTCCTCCTCCTCCACCGCCTCCTCCTCCTCCTCCTCCACCGCCTCCTCCTCCTCCTCCTCCACCGCCTCCTTATCTTCCCCCTCCTCCACCACCTCCTCCTTCTCCTCCTCCTCCTCCACCACCTCCTCCACCTCCACCACCTCCTCCTCCACCACCAACGCTACCTCTCCTATTCTGACACTGCCAGTTGAAGTAGCATCTGCCGTCTCCCGTCTCCAACTCTCTGCCTCCCACTGCCACCCTTTGGCCCTTATATAGGGAGGAGAAGACACACCCACTATTGATGACAAGCCACTTGCAAAACACCTAACAATCACTAGGCAGCCAATCAGGGGACAGGCAACGCATCACACAGGGTCATGAAGATGCTGGGACCCGCCAGCTGCTGCCTTACAGGGCCACGGAGACGTGGTCCTGCCGGGTGTCAAATGGAACTAGAACTAGGAGCGGTGAGCAGCGCTCACCACCCGACCCTACCCAGGAAGCCACCTTTGCACACCTGGTCCCTTGCAACTGCTCCTGACATCGCTGGGCTCACCACCATTGCTACCACCATGCCCTAGCCAGGGGCACGCAGAGCCATTTGGCCAGGAAGTTTCTGCCAAGGAAGAAGAGGCGGTAGAGGAGGAGGAGGAGGCGGTAGAGGAGGAGGAGGAGGCGGCGTCAGTGGTAGAGGTGCAAAAAGCAGGTCCTTGCAATGTCCCTCACTCTTTGTTTTTTTTTTTTTTTCTTTTTTTTGGGACAAGGAGGACTTTTCAGTGCAATGTTATGCATATAGATGTTTATAATCCTCCCTGTACGCACTGAAAGGAGTGAGGGTATCTGCTGTTCAAGTGCAGATGTAAGAACACAGCAGACACCGGTGTGCAATGTTGGTGACAGAAGGAGAATTGTGGCTGTAGACTTGAGGGTGGAAATTCCTCAGCTTCCCATGTTTGTCACCATTCTTTCTAAAACACCACTGAGGAGGAGGCGGTAGAGGAGGAGGAGGAGGCGGCGGCGGTGGTAGAGGTGCAAAAAGCAGGTCCTTTCAATGTCCCTCAGTCTTTGTTTTTTTTTTTTTTCTTTTTTTTGGACAAGGAGGACTTTTGAGTGCAATGTTATGCATATAGATCTTTATAATCCTCCCTGTACGCACTGAAAGGAGTGAGGGTATCTGCTGTTCAAGTGCAGATGTAAGAACACAGCAGACACCGGTGTGCAATGTTGGTGACAGAAGGAGAATTGTGGCTGTAGACTTGAGGGTGGAAATTCCTCAGCTTCCCATGTTTGTCACCATTCTTTCTAAAACACCACTGAGGAGGAGGCGGTAGAGGAGGAGGAGGAGGCGGCGGCGGTGGTAGAGGTGCAAAAAGCAGGTCCTTTCAATGTCCCTCACTCTTTGTTTTTTTTTTTTTTTTTCTTTTTTTTGGGACAAGGAGGACTTTTCAGTGCAATGTTATGCATATAGATGTTTATAATCCTCCCTGTACGCACTGAAAGGAGTGAGGGTATCTGCTGTTCAAGTGCAGATGTAAGAACACAGCAGACACCGGTGTGCAATGTTGGTGAAAGAAGGAGAATTGTGGCTGTAGACTTGAGGGTGGAAATTCCTCAGCTTCCCATGTTTGTCACCATTCTTTCTAAAACACCACTGAGGAGGAGGCGGTAGAGGAGGAGGAGGAGGCGGCGGCGGTGGTAGAGGTGCAAAAAAACAGGTCCTTGCAATGTCCCTCACTCTTTGTTTTTTTTTTTCTTTTTTTTGGGACAAGGAGGACTTTTGAGTGCAATGTTATGCATATAGATCTTTATAATCCTCCCTGTACGCACTGAAAGGAGTGAGGGTATCTGCTGTTCAAGTGCAGATGTGAGAACACAGCAGACACCGGTGTGCAGTGTTGGTGACAGAAGGAGAATTGTGGCTGTAGACTTGAGGGTGGAAATTCCTCAGCTTCCCATGTTTGTCATCATTCTTTCTAAAACACCACTGAGGAGGAGGCGGTAGAGGAGGAGGAGGAGGCGGCGGCGGTGGTAGAGGTGCAAAAAAACAGGTCCTTTCAATGTCCCTCACTCTTTGTTTTTTTTTTTATTTTTTTTTGGGACAAGGAGGACTTTTGAGTGCAATGTTATGCATATAGATCTTTATAATCCTCCCTGTACGCACTGAAAGGAGTGAGGGTATCTGCTGTTCAAGTGCAGATGTGAGAACACAGCAGACACCGGTGTGCAATGTTGGTGACAGAAGGAGAATTGTGGCTGTGGACTTAAGGGTGGAAATTCCTCAGCTTCCCATGTTTGTCACCATTCTTTCTAAAACACCACATTTCCGTGCTCATCTTTAGTGAAAAGGAATTGGCAATTGATGCCCCAAGAGCCTTGCTGGGGTCTTAGGTCCCTCACAAAGGATGCTCCTGCCAACCCCTGCCTCAATTCCAAATGCTGTCCCCAAGACTGAAGCTGCACTGAGGCAATGCCCTGAGGTGCAGCGGAGGGATTTGAGGATTTCTGAGGCTTCACTTGTGGCACAAACTTGAAGGTCTCCTCCAACACTAATGATCCTATGATTCCTCCACCACCTAGCCCTCCACCACCTCCTCCTCCTCCTCCACCTCCACCGCCTCCTCCTCCTCATCCACAACGTCATCCACCATGGCCTAATCTTACTTGTAGACTGCCTCTTCCTCCTCGTCCACTGCCTCTTTCTCCTCGTCCACCGCCTCCTGCACCTCCTCCACCGCCTCCTCCTCCACCAGAGCCTCCTCCACCGCCACCGCCTCCTCCACCTCCTCCACGGCCTCCTCCTCCTCCACGGCCTCCTCCTCCTCCACCGCCTCCTCCTCCTCCTCCACCGCCTCCTCAACCTCCTCCACCGCCTCCTCCTCCACCAGAGCCTCCTCCACAGCCACCGCCTCCTCCACCTCTTCCACGGCCTCCTCCTCCTCCACCGCCTCCTCCTCCTCCTCCTCCACCGCCTCCTCCTCCTCCTCCTCCACCGCCTCCTTATCTTCCCCCTCCTCCACCACCTCCTCCTTCTCCTCCTCCTCCTCCACCACCTCCTCCACCTCCAGCACCTCCTCCTCCACCACCACCGCTACCTCTCCTATTCTGACACTGCCAGTTGAAGTAGCATCTGCCGTCTCCCGTCTCCAACTCTCTGCCTCCCACTGCCACCCTTTGGCCCTTATATAGGGAGGAGAAGACACACCCACTATTGATGACAAGCCACTTGCAAAACACCTAACAATCACTAGGCAGCCAATCAGGGGACAGGCAACGCATCACACAGGGTCATGAAGATGCTGGGACCCGCCAGCTGCTGCCTTACAGGGCCACGGAGACGTGGTCCTGCCGGGTGTCAAATGGAACTAGAACTAGGAGCGGTGAGCAGCGCTCACCACCCGACCCTACCCAGGAAGCCACCTTTGCACACCTGGTCCCTTGCAACTGCTCCTGACATCGCTGGGCTCACCACCATTGCTACCACCATGCCCTAGCCAGGGGCACGCAGAGCCATTTGGCCAGGAAGTTTCTGCCAAGGAAGAAGAGGCGGTAGAGGAGGAGGAGGAGGCGGTAGAGGAGGAGGAGGAGGCGGCGTCAGTGGTAGAGGTGCAAAAAGCAGGTCCTTGCAATGTCCCTCAGTCTTTGTTTTTTTTTTTTTTTTCTTTTTTTTGGGACAAGGAGGACTTTTCAGTGCAATGTTATGCATATAGATGTTTATAATCCTCCCTGTACGCACTGAAAGGAGTGAGGGTATCTGCTGTTCAAGTGCAGATGTAAGAACACAGCAGACACCGGTGTGCAATGTTGGTGACAGAAGGAGAATTGTGGCTGTAGACTTGAGGGTGGAAATTCCTCAGCTTCCCATGTTTGTCACCATTCTTTCTAAAACACCACTGAGGAGGAGGCGGTAGAGGAGGAGGAGGAGGCGGCGGCGGTGGTAGAGGTGCAAAAAGCAGGTCCTTTCAATGTCCCTCAGTCTTTGTTTTTTTTTTTTTTTCTTTTTTTTGGGACAAGGAGGACTTTTGAGTGCAATGTTATGCATATAGATCTTTATAATCCTCCCTGTACGCACTGAAAGGAGTGAGGGTATCTGCTGTTCAAGTGCAGATGTAAGAACACAGCAGACACCGGTGTGCAATGTTGGTGACAGAAGGAGAATTGTGGCTGTAGACTTGAGGGTGGAAATTCCTCAGCTTCCCATGTTTGTCACCATTCTTTCTAAAACACCACTGAGGAGGAGGCGGTAGAGGAGGAGGAGGAGGCGGCGGCGGTGGTAGAGGTGCAAAAAGCAGGTCCTTTCAATGTCCCTCAGTCTTTGTTTTTTTTTTTTTTCTTTTTTTTGGGACAAGGAGGACTTTTGAGTGCAATGTTATGCATATAGATCTTTATAATCCTCCCTGTACGCACTGAAAGGAGTGAGGGTATCTGCTGTTCAAGTGCAGATGTAAGAACACAGCAGACACCGGTGTGCAATGTTGGTGACAGAAGGAGAATTGTGGCTGTAGACTTGAGGGTGGAAATTCCTCAGCTTCCCATGTTTGTCACCATTCTTTCTAAAACACCACTTTTCCGTGCTCATCTTCAGTGAAAAGGAATTGGCAATTGATGCCCCAAGAGCCTTGCTGGGGTCTTAGGTCCCTCACAAAGGATGCTCCTGCCAACCCCTGCCTCAATTCCAAATGCTGTCCCCAAGACTGAAGCTGCACTGAGGCAATGCCCTGAGGTGCAGCGGAGGGATTTGAGGATTTCTGAGGCTTCACTTGTGGCACAAACTTGAAGGTCTCCTCCAACACTAATGATCCTATGATTCCTCCACCACCTAATCCTCCACCACCTCCTCCTCCTCCTCCACCTCCAACGCCTCCTCCTCCTCATCCACAACGTCATCCACCACGGCCTAATCTTACTTGTAGACTGCCTCTTCCTCCTCGTCCACTGCCTCTTTCTCCTCGTCCACCGCCTCCTCAACCTCCTCCACCGCCTCCTCCTCCAGCAGAGCCTCCTCCACAGCCACCGCCTCCTCCACCTCCTCCACGGCCTCCTCCTCCTCCACAGCCTCCTCCTCCTCCACCCCCTCCTCCTCCTCCTCCTCCACCGCCTCCTTATCTTCCCCCTCCTCCACCACCTCCTCCACCTCCATCACCTCCTCCTCCTCCACCACCGCTACCTCTGCTATTCTGACACTGCCAGTTGAAGTAGCATCTGCCGTCTCCCGTCTCCAACTCTCTGCCTCCCACTGCCACCCTTTGGCCCTTATATAGGGAGGAGACGACACACCCACTATTGATGACAAGCCACTTGCAAAACGCCTAACAATCACTAGGCAGCCAATCAGGGGACAGGCAACGCATCACACAGGGTCATGAAGATGCTGGGACCCGCCAGCTGCTGCCTTACAGGGCCACGGAGACGTGGTCCTGCCGGGTGTCAAATGGAACTAGAACTAGGAGCGGTGAGCAGCGCTCACCACTCGACCCTACCCGGGAAGCCACCTTTGCACACCTGGTCCCTTGCAACTGCTCCTGACATCGCTGGGCTCACCACCATTGCTACCGCCATGCCCTAGCCAGGGGCACGCAGAGCCATTTGGCCAGGAAGTTTCTGCCAAGGAAGAAGAGGCGGTAGAGGAGGAGGAGGAGGCGGTAGAGGAGGAGGAGGAGGCGGCGTCGGTGGTAGAGGTGCAAAAAGCAGGTCCTTGCAATGTCCCTCACTCTTTGTTTTTTTTTTTTTTTCTTTTTTTTGGGACAAGGAGGACTTTTCAGTGCAATGTTATGCATATAGATGTTTATAATCCTCCCTGTACGCACTGAAAGGAGTGAGGGTATCTGCTGTTCAAGTGCAGATGTAAGAACACAGCAGACACCGGTGTGCAATGTTGGTGACAGAAGGAGAATTGTGGCTGTAGACTTGAGGGTGGAAATTCCTCAGCTTCCCATGTTTGTCACCATTCTTTCTAAAACACCACTGAGGAGGAGGCGGTAGAGGAGGAGGAGGAGGCGGCGGCGGTGGTAGAGGTGCAAAAAAACAGGTCCTTGCAATGTCCCTCACTCTTTGTTTTTTTTTTTCTTTTTTTTGGGACAAGGAGGACTTTTGAGTGCAATGTTATGCATATAGATCTTTATAATCCTCCCTGTACGCACTGAAAGGAGTGAGGGTATCTGCTGTTCAAGTGCAGATGTGAGAACACAGCAGACAACCGGTGTGCAATGCTGGTGACAGAAGGAGAATTGTGGCTGTGGACTTGAGGGTGGAAATTCCTCAGCTTCCCATGTTTGTCACCATTCTTTCTAAAACACCACATTTCCATGCTCATCTTCAGTGAAAAGGAATTGGCAATTGATGCCCCAAGAGCCTTGCTGGGGTCTTAGGTCCCTCACAAAGGATGCTCCTGCCAACGCGCGCCTCAATTCCAAATGCTGTCCCCAAGACTGAAGCTGCACTGAGGCAATGCCCTGAGGTGCAGCGGAGGGATTTGAGGATTTCTGAGGCTTCACTTGTGGCACAAACTTGAAGGTCTCCTCCAACACTAATGATCCTATGATTCCTCCACCACCTAGCCCTCCACCACCTCCTCCTCCTCCTCCACCTCCACTGCCTCCTCCTCCTCATCCACAACGTCATCCACCATGGCCTAATCTTACTTGTAGACTGCCTCTTCCTCCTCGTCCACTGCCTCTTTCTCCTCGTCCACCGCCTCCTGCACCTCCTCCACCGCCTCCTCCTCCACCAGAGCCTCCTCCACCGCCACCGCCTCCTCCACCTCCTCCACGGCCTCCTCCTCCTCCACGGCCTCCTCCTCCTCCACCGCCTCCTCCTCCTCCTCCACCGCCTCCTCCTCCTCCTCCACCGCCTCCTCCTCCACCAGAGCCTCCTCCACAGCCACCGCCTCCTCCACCTCTTCCACGGCCTCCTCCTCCTCCACCGCCTCCTCCTCCTCCACCGCCTCCTCCTCCTCCTCCTCCACCGCCTCCTTATCTTCCCCCTCCTCCACCACCTCCTCCTTCTCCTCCTCCTCCTCCACCACCTCCTCCACCTCCACCACCTCCTCCTCCACCACCACCGCTACCTCTCCTATTCTGACACTGCCAGTTGAAGTAGCATCTGCCGTCTCCCGTCTCCAACTCTCTGCCTCCCACTGCCACCCTTTGGCCCTTATATAGGGAGGAGAAGACACACCCACTATTGATGACAAGCCACTTGCAAAACACCTAACAATCACTAGGCAGCCAATCAGGGGACAGGCAACGCATCACACAGGGTCATGAAGATGCTGGGACCCGCCAGCTGCTGCCTTACAGGGCCACGGAGACGTGGTCCTGCCGGGTGTCAAATGGAACTAGAACTAGGAGCGGTGAGCAGCGCTCACCACCCGACCCTACCCAGGAAGCCACCTTTGCACACCTGGTCCCTTGCAACTGCTCCTGACATCGCTGGGCTCACCACCATTGCTACCACCATGCCCTAGCCAGGGGCACGCAGAGCCATTTGGCCAGGAAGTTTCTGCCAAGGAAGAAGAGGCGGTAGAGGAGGAGGAGGAGGCGGTAGAGGAGGAGGAGGAGGCGGCGTCAGTGGTAGAGGTGCAAAAAGCAGGTCCTTGCAATGTCCCTCACTCTTTGTTTTTTTTTTTTTTTCTTTTTTTTGGGACAAGGAGGACTTTTCAGTGCAATGTTATGCATATAGATGTTTATAATCCTCCCTGTACGCACTGAAAGGAGTGAGGGTATCTGCTGTTCAAGTGCAGATGTAAGAACACAGCAGACACCGGTGTGCAATGTTGGTGACAGAAGGAGAATTGTGGCTGTAGACTTGAGGGTGGAAATTCCTCAGCTTCCCATGTTTGTCACCATTCTTTCTAAAACACCACTGAGCATGAGGCGGTAGAGGAGGAGGAGGAGGCGGCGGCGGTGGTAGAGGTGCAAAAAGCAGGTCCTTTCAATGTCCCTCAGTCTTTGTTTTTTTTTTTTTTCTTTTTTTTGGGACAAGGAGGACTTTTGAGTGCAATGTTATGCATATAGATCTTTATAATCCTCCCTGTACGCACTGAAAGGAGTGAGGGTATCTGCTGTTCAAGTGCAGATGTAAGAACACAGCAGACACCGGTGTGCAATGTTGGTGACAGAAGGAGAATTGTGGCTGTGGACTTGAGGGTGGAAATTCCTCAGCTTCCCATGTTTGTCACCATTCTTTCTAAAACACCACATTTCCATGCTCATCTTCAGTGAAAAGGAATTGGCAATTGATGCCCCAAGAGCCTTGCTGGGGTCTTAGGTCCCTCACAAAGGATGCTCCTGCCAACCCGCGCCTCAATTCCAAATGCTGTCCCCAAGACTGAAGCTGCACTGAGGCAATGCCCTGAGGTGCAGCGGAGGGATTTGAGGATTTCTGAGGCTTCACTTGTGGCACAAACTTGAAGGTCTCCTCCAACACTAATGATCCTATGATTCCTCCACCACCTAGCCCTCCACCACCTCCTCCTCCTCCTCCACCTCCACCGCCTCCTCCTCCTCATCCACAACGTCATCCACCATGGCCTAATCTTACTTGTAGACTGCCTCTTCCTCCTCGTCCACTGCCTCTTTCTCCTCGTCCACCGCCTCCTGCACCTCCTCCACCGCCTCCTCCTCCACCAGAGCCTCCTCCACCGCCACCGCCTCCTCCACCTCCTCCACGGCCTCCTCCTCCTCCACGGCCTCCTCCTCCTCCACCGCCTCCTCCTCCTCCTCCACCGCCTCCTCAACCTCCTCCACCGCCTCCTCCTCCACCAGAGCCTCCTCCACAGCCACCGCCTCCTCCACCTCTTCCACGGCCTCCTCCTCCTCCACCGCCTCCTCCTCCTCCACCGCCTCCTCCTCCTCCTCCTCCACCGCCTCCTTATCTTCCCCCTCCTCCACCACCTCCTCCACCTCCATCACCTCCTCCTCCTCCACCACCGCTACCTCTCCTATTCTGACACTGCCAGTTGAAGTAGCATCTGCCGTCTCCCGTCTCCAACTCTCTGCCTCCCACTGCCACCCTTTGGCCCTTATATAGGGAGGAGACGACACACCCACTATTGATGACAAGCCACTTGCAAAACGCCTAACAATCACTAGGCAGCCAATCAGGGGACAGGCAACGCATCACACAGGGTCATGAAGATGCTGGGACCCGCCAGCTGCTGCCTTACAGGGCCACGGAGACGTGGTCCTGCCGGGTGTCAAATGGAACTAGAACTAGGAGCGGTGAGCAGCGCTCACCACTCGACCCTACCCGGGAAGCCACCTTTGCACACCTGGTCCCTTGCAACTGCTCCTGACATCGCTGGGCTCACCACCATTGCTACCACCATGCCCTAGCCAGGGGCACGCAGAGCCATTTGGCCAGGAAGTTTCTGCCAAGGAAGAAGAGGCGGTAGAGGAGGAGGAGGAGGCGGTAGAGGAGGAGGAGGAGGCGGCGTCGGTGGTAGAGGTGCAAAAAGCAGGTCCTTGCAATGTCCCTCACTCTTTGTTTTTTTTTTTTTTCTTTTTTTTGGGACAAGGAGGACTTTTCAGTGCAATGTTATGCATATAGATGTTTATAATCCTCCCTGTACGCACTGAAAGGAGTGAGGGTATCTGCTGTTCAAGTGCAGATGTAAGAACACAGCAGACACCGGTGTGCAATGTTGGTGACAGAAGGAGAATTGTGGCTGTAGACTTGAGGGTGGAAATTCCTCAGCTTCCCATGTTTGTCACCATTCTTTCTAAAACACCACTGAGGAGGAGGCGGTAGAGGAGGAGGAGGAGGCGGCGGCGGTGGTAGAGGTGCAAAAAAACAGGTCCTTGCAATGTCCCTCACTCTTTGTTTTTTTTTTTCTTTTTTTTGGGACAAGGAGGACTTTTGAGTGCAATGTTATGCATATAGATCTTTATAATCCTCCCTGTACGCACTAAAAGGAGTGAGGGTATCTGCTGTTCAAGTGCAGATGTGAGAACACAGCAGACACCGGTGTGCAATGTTGGTGACAGAAGGAGAATTGTGGCTGTGGACTTGAGGGTGGAAATTCCTCAGCTTCCCATGTTTGTCACCATTCTTTCTAAAACACCACATTTCCATGCTCATCTTCAGTGAAAAGGAATTGGCAATTGATGCCCCAAGAGCCTTGCTGGGGTCTTAGGTCCCTCACAAAGGATGCTCCTGCCAACCCCTGCTTCAATTCCAAATGCTGTCCCCAAGACTGAAGCTGCACTGAGGCAATGCCCTGAGGTGCAGCGGAGGGATTTGAGGATTTCTGAGGCTTCACTTGTGGCACAAACTTGAAGGTCTCCTCCAACACTAATGATCCTATGATTCCTCCAACACCTAGCCCTCCACCACCTCCTCCTCCTCCTCCACCTCCACCGCCTCCTCCTCCTCATCCACAACGTCATCCACCATGGCCTAATCTTACTTGTAGACTGCCTCTTCCTCCTCGTCCACTGCCTCTTTCTCCTCGTCCACCGCCTCCTGCACCTCCTCCACCGCCTCCTCCTCCACCAGAGCCTCCTCCACCGCCACTGCCTCCTCCACCACCTCCACGGCCTCCTCCTCCTCCACGGCCTCCTCCTCCTCCACCGCCTCCTCCTCCTCCTCCACCGCCTCCTCAACCACCTCCACCGCCTCCTCCTCCACCAGAGCCTCCTCCACAGCCACCGCCTCCTCCACCTCTTCCACGGCCTCCTCCTCCTCCACCGCCTCCTCCTCCTCCACCGCCTCCTCCTCCTCCTCCTCCACCGCCTCCTTATCTTCCCCCTCCTCCACCACCTCCTCCTTCTCCTCCTCCTCCTCCACCACCTCCTCCACCTCCAGCACCTCCTCCTCCACCACCACCGCTACCTCTCCTATTCTGACACTGCCAGTTGAAGTAGCATCTGCCGTCTCCCGTCTCCAACTCTCTGCCTCCCACTGCCACCCTTTGGCCCTTATATAGGGAGGAGAAGACACACCCACTATTGATGACAAGCCACTTGCAAAACACCTAACAATCACTAGGCAGCCAATCAGGGGACAGGCAACGCATCACACAGGGTCATGAAGATGCTGGGACCCGCCAGCTGCTGCCTTACAGGGCCACGGAGACGTGGTCCTGCCGGGTGTCAAATGGAACTAGAACTAGGAGCGGTGAGCAGCGCTCACCACCCGACCCTACCCAGGAAGCCACCTTTGCACACCTGGTCCCTTGCAACTGCTCCTGACATCGCTGGGCTCACCACCATTGCTACCACCATGCCCTAGCCAGGGGCACGCAGAGCCATTTGGCCAGGAAGTTTCTGCCAAGGAAGAGGAGGCGGTAGAGGAAGAGGAGGAGGCGGTAGAGGAGGAGGAGGAGGCAGCGGCGGTGGTAGAGGTGCAAAAAACAGGTCCTTGCAATGTCCCTCACTCTTTGTTTTTTTTTTTTTCTTTTTTTTGGGACAAGGAGGACTTTAAGTGCAATGTTATGCATATAGATCTTTATAATCCCCCCTGTACGCACTGAAAGGAGTGAGGGTATCTGCTGTTCAAGTGCAGATGTAAGAACACAGCAGACACCGGTGTGCAATGTTGGTGACAGAAGGAGAATTGTGGCTGTAGACTTGAGGGTGGAAATTCCTCAGCTTCCCATGTTTGTCACCATTCTTTCTAAAACACCACTGAGGAGGAGGCGGTAGAGGAGGAGGAGGAGGCGGCGGCGGTGGTAGAGGTGCAAAAAACCAGGTCCTTGCAATGTCCCTCACTCTTTGTTTTTTCTTTTTTTTGGGACAAGGAGGACTTTTAAGTGCAATGTTATGCATATAGATCTTTATAATCCTGCCTGTGCGCACTGAAAGGAGTGAGGGTATCTGTTGTTCAAGTGCAGATGTGAGAACACAGCAGACACCGGTGTGCAGTGTTGGTGACAGAAGGAGAATTGTGGCTGTAGACTTGAGGGTGGAAATTCCTCAGCTTCCCATGTTTGTCACCATTCTTCTAAAACACCACTTTTCCGTGCTCATCTTCAGTGAAAAGGAATTGGCAATTGATGCCCCAAGAGCCTTGCTGGGGTCTTAGGTCCCTCACAAAGGATGCTCCTGCCAACCCCTGCCTCAATTCCAAATGCTGTCCCCAAGACTGAAGCTGCACTGAGGCAATGCCCTGAGGTGCTGCGGAGTGATTTGAGGATTTCTGAGGCTTCACTTGTGGCACAAACTTGAAGGTCTCCTCCACACTAATGATCCTATGATTCCTCCACCACCTAGCCCTCCACCACTCCTCCTCCTCCTCCTCCACCTCCACCGCCTCCTCCTCCTCCTCATCCACAACGTCCTCCACCACGGCCTAATCTTACTTGTAGACTGCCTCTTCCTCCTCGTCCACTGCCTCTTTCTCCTCGTCCACCGCCTCCTGCACCTCCTCCACCGCCCCCTCCTCCACCAGAGCCTCCTCCACCGCCACCGCCTCCTCCACCTCCTCCACGGCCTCCTCCTCCTCCACGGCCTCCTCCTCCTCCACCGCCTCCTCCTCCTCCTCCACC
Organism: Anser anser; assembly: GCF_964211835.1. NCBI lineage: Eukaryota > Metazoa > Chordata > Aves > Anseriformes > Anatidae > Anser > Anser anser. Next base: position 101,737,600 of record NC_139720.1, on the reverse strand, counting down.
GCCTCCTCAACCTCCTCCACCGCCTCCTCCTCCACCAGAGCCTCCTCCAAAGCCACCGCCTCCTCCACCTCTTCCACGGCCTCCTCCTCCTCCACCGCCTCCTCCTCCCTCCACCGCCTCCTCCTCCTCCTCCTCCACCGCCTCCTTATCTTCCCCCTCCTCCACCACCTCCTCCACCTCCATCACCTCTCCTCCTCCACCACCGCTACCTCTCCTATTCTGACACTGCCAGTTGAAGTAGCATCTGCCGTCTCCCGTCTCCAACTCTCTGCCTCCCACTGCCACCCTTTGGCCCTTATATAGGGAGGAGACGACACACCCACTATTGATGACAAGCCACTTGCAAAACGCCTAACAATCACTAGGCAGCCAATCAGGGGACAGGCAACGCATCACACAGGGTCATGAAGATGCTGGGACCCGCCAGCTGCTGCCTTACAGGCCACGGAGACGTGGTCCTGCCGGGTGTCAAATGGAACTAGAACTAGGAGCGGTGAGCAGCGCTCACCACTCGACCCTACCCGGGAAGCCACCTTTGCACACCTGGTCCCTTGCAACTGCTCCTGACATCGCTGGGCTCACCACCATTGCTACCACCATGCCCTAGCCAGGGGCACGCAGAGCCATTTGGCCAGGAAGTTTCTGCCAAGGAAGAAGAGGCGGTAGAGGAGGAGGAGGAGGCGGTAGAGGAGGAGGAGGAGGCGGCGTCGGTGGTAGAGGTGCAAAAAGCAGGTCCTTGCAATGTCCCTCACTCTTTTGTTTTTATTTTTTTTTCTTTTTTTTGGGACAAGGAGGACTTTTGAGTGCAATGTTATGCATATAGATGTTTATAATCCTCCCTGTACGCACTGAAAGGAGTGAGGGTATCTGCTGTTCAAGTGCAGATGTAAGAACACAGCAGACACCGGTGTGCAATTTTGGTGACAGAAGGAGAATTGTGGCTGTAGACTTGAGGGTGGAAATTCCTCAGCTTCCCATGTTTGTCACCATTCTTTCTAAAACACCACTGAGGAGGAGGCGGTAGAGGAGGAGGAGGAGGCGGCGGCGGTGGTAGAGGTGCAAAAAAACAGGTCCTTGCAATGTCCCTCACTCTTTGTTTTTTTTTTCTTTTTTTGGGACAAGGAGGACTTTTGAGTGCAATGTTATGCATATAGATCTTTATAATCCTCCCTGTACGCACTGAAAGGAGTGAGGGTATCTGCTGTTCAAGTGCAGATGTGAGAACACAGCAGACACCGGTGTGCAATGTTGGTGACAGAAGGAGAATTGTGGCTGTGGACTTGAGGGTGGAAATTCCTCAGCTTCCCATGTTTGTCACCATTCTTTCTAAAACACCACTTTTCCGTGCTCATCTTCAGTGAAAAGGAATTGGCAATTGATGCCCCAAGAGCCTTGCTGGGGTCTTAGGTCCCTCACAAAGGATGCTCCTGCCAACCCCTGCCTCAATTCCAAATGCTGTCCCCAAGACTGAAGCTGCACTGAGGCAATGCCCTGAGGTGCAGCGGAGGGATTTGAGGATTTCTGAGGCTTCACTTGTGGCACAAACTTGAAGGTCTCCTCCAACACTAATGATCCTATGATTCCTCCACCACCTAGCCCTCCACCACCTCCTCCTCCTCCTCCACCTCCACCGCCTCCTCCTCCTCATCCACAACGTCATCCACCATGGCCTAATCTTACTTGTAGACTGCCTCTTCCTCCTCGTCCACTGCCTCTTTCTCCTCGTCCACCGCCTCCTGCACCTCCTCCACCGCCTCCTCCTCCACCAGAGCCTCCTCCACCGCCATTGCCTCCTCCACCACCTCCACGGCCTCCTCCTCCTCCACGGCCTCCTCCTCCTCCACCGCCTCCTCCTCCTCCTCCACCGCCTCCTCAACCTCCTCCACCGCCTCCTCCTCCACCAGAGCCTCCTCCACAGCCACCGCCTCCTCCACCTCTTCCACGGCCTCCTCCTCCTCCACCGCCTCCTCCTCCTCCACCGCCTCCTCCTCCTCCTCCTCCACCGCCTCCTTATCTTCCCCCTCCTCCACCACCTCCTCCTTCTCCTCCTCCTCCTCCACCACCTCCTCCACCTCCAGCACCTCCTCCTCCACCACCACCGCTACCTCTCCTATTCTGACACTGCCAGTTGAAGTAGCATCTGCCGTCTCCCGTCTCCAACTCTCTGCCTCCCACTGCCACCCTTTGGCCCTTATATAGGGAGGAGAAGACACACCCACTATTGATGACAAGCCACTTGCAAAACACCTAACAATCACTAGGCAGCCAATCAGGGGACAGGCAACGCATCACACAGGGTCATGAAGATGCTGGGACCCGCCAGCTGCTGCCTTACAGGGCCACGGAGACGTGGTCCTGCCGGGTGTCAAATGGAACTAGAACTAGGAGCGGTGAGCAGCGCTCACCACCCGACCCTACCCAGGAAGCCACCTTTGCACACCTGGTCCCTTGCAACTGCTCCTGACATCGCTGGGCTCACCACCATTGCTACCACCATGCCCTAGCCAGGGGCACGCAGAGCCATTTGGCCAGGAAGTTTCTGCCAAGGAAGAGCAGGCGGTAGAGGAAGAGGAGGAGGCGGTAGAGGAGGAGGAGGAGGCGGCGGCGGTGGTAGAGGTGCAAAAAACCAGGTCCTTGCAATGTCCCTCACTCTTTGTTTTTTTTTTTTTCTTTTTTTGGGACAAGGAGGACTTTTAAGTGCAATGTTATGCATATAGATCTTTATAATCCCCCCTGTACGCACTGAAAGGAGTGAGGGTATCTGCTGTTCAAGTGCAGATGTAAGAACACAGCAGACACCGGTGTGCAATGTTGGTGACAGAAGGAGAATTGTGGCTGTAGACTTGAGGGTGGAAATTCCTCAGCTTCCCATGTTTGTCACCATTCTTTCTAAAACACCACTGAGGAGGAGGCGGTAGAGGAGGAGGAGGAGGCGGCGGCGGTGGTAGAGGTGCAAAAAAACAGGTCCTTGCAATGTCCCTCACTCTTTGTTTTTTTCTTTTTTTTGGGACAAGGAGGACTTTTAAGTGCAATGTTATGCATATAGATCTTTATAATCCTGCCTGTGCGCACTGAAAGGAGTGAGGGTATCTGCTGTTCAAGTGCAGATGTGAGAACACAGCAGACACCGGTGTGCAGTGTTGGTGACAGAAGGAGAATTGTGGCTGTAGACTTGAGGGTGGAAATTCCTCAGCTTCCCATGTTTGTCACCATTCTTTCTAAAACACCACTTTTCCGTGCTCATCTTCAGTGAAAAGGAATTGGCAATTGATGCCCCAAGAGCCTTGCTGGGGTCTTAGGTCCCCCACAAAGGATGCTCCTGCCAACCCCTGCCTCAATTCCAAATGCTGTCCCCAAGACTGAAGCTGCACTGAGGCAATGCCCTGAGGTGCAGCGGAGGGATTTGAGGATTTCTGAGGCTTCACTTGTGGCACAAACTTGAAGGTCTCCTCCAACACTAATGATCCTATGATTCCTCCACCACCTAGCCCTCCACCACCTCCTCCTCCTCCTCCACCTCCACCGCCTCCTCCTCCTCCTCATCCACAACGTCCTCCACCACGGCCTAATCTTACTTGTAGACTGCCTCTTCCTCCTCGTCCACTGCCTCTTTCTCCTCGTCCACCGCCTCCTGCACCTCCTCCACCGCCCCCTCCTCCACCAGAGCCTCCTCCACCGCCACCGCCTCCTCCACCTCCTCCACGGCCTCCTCCTCCTCCACGGCCTCCTCCTCCTCCACCGCCTCCTCCTCCTCCTCCACCGCCTCCTCAACCACCTCCACCGCCTCCTCCTCCACCAGAGCCTCCTCCACAGCCACCGCCTCCTCCACCTCTTCCACGGCCTCCTCCTCCTCCACCGCCTCCTCCTCCTCCACCGCCTCCTCCTCCTCCTCCTCCACCGCCTCCTTATCTTCCCCCTCCTCCACCACCTCCTCCTTCTCCTCTTCCTCCTCCACCACCTCCTCCACCTCCAGCACCTCCTCCTCCACCACCACCGCTACCTCTCCTATTCTGACACTGCCAGTTGAAGTAGCATCTGCCGTCTCCCGTCTCCAACTCTCTGCCTCCCACTGCCACCCTTTGGCCCTTATATAGGGAGGAGAAGACACACCCACTATTGATGACAAGCCACTTGCAAAACACCTAACAATCACTAGGCAGCCAATCAGGGGACAGGCAACGCATCACACAGGGTCATGAAGATGCTGGGACCCGCCAGCTGCTGCCTTACAGGGCCACGGAGACGTGGTCCTGCCGGGTGTCAAATGGAACTAGAACTAGGAGCGGTGAGCAGCGCTCACCACCCGACCCTACCCAGGAAGCCACCTTTGCACACCTGGTCCCTTGCAACTGCTCCTGACATCGCTGGGCTCACCACCATTGCTACCACCATGCCCTAGCCAGGGGCACGCAGAGCCATTTGGCCAGGAAGTTTCTGCCAAGGAAGAGGAGGCGGTAGAGGAGGAGGAGGAGGCGGTAGAGGAGGAGGAGGAGGCGGCGGCGGTGGTAGAGGTGCAAAAAAGCAGGTCCTTGCAATGTCCCTCACTCTTTGTTTTTTTTTTTCTTTTTTTTGGGACAAGGAGGACTTTTCAGTGCAATGTTATGCATATAGATGTTTATAATCCTCCCTGTACGCACTGAAAGGAGTGAGGGTATCTGCTGTTCAAGTGCAGATGTAAGAACACAGCAGACACCGGTGTGCAATGTTGGTGACAGAAGGAGAATTGTGGCTGTAGACTTGAGGGTGGAAATTCCTCAGCTTCCCATGTTTGTCACCATTCTTTCTAAAACACCACTGAGGAGGAGGCGGTAGAGGAGGAGGAGGAGGCGGCGGCGGTGGTAGAGGTGCAAAAACCAGGTCCTTTCAATGTCCCTCACTATTTGTTTTTTTTTTTTTTCTTTTTTTTGGGACAAGGAGGACTTTTCAGTGCAATGTTATGCATATAGATCTTTATAATCCTGCCTGTGCGCACTGAAAGGAGTGAGGGTATCTGCTGTTCAAGTGCAGATGTGAGAACACAGCAGACACCGGTGTGCAGTGTTGGTGACAGAAGGAGAATTGTGGCTGTAGACTTGAGGGTGGAAATTCCTCAGCTTCCCATGTTTGTCACCATTCTTTCTAAAACACCACTTTTCCGTGCTCATCTTCAGTGAAAAGGAATTGGCAATTGATGCCCCAAGAGCCTTGCTGGGGTCTTAGGTCCCTCACAAAGGATGCTCCTGCCAACCCCTGCCTCAATTCCAAATGCTGTCCCCAAGACTGAAGCTGCACTGAGGCAATGCCCTGAGGTGCAGCGGAGGGATTTGAGGATTTCTGAGGCTTCACTTGTGGCACAAACTTGAAGGTCTCCTCCAACACTAATGATCCTATGATTCCTCCACCACCTAGCCCTCCACCACCTCCTCCTCCTCCTCCACCTCCACCGCCTCCTCCTCCTCATCCACAACGTCCTCCACCACGGCCTAATCTTACTTGTAGACTGCCTCTTCCTCCTCGTCCACTGCCTCTTTCTCCTCGTCCACCGCCTCCTGCACCTCCTCCACCGCCCCCTCCTCCACCAGAGCCTCCTCCACAGCCACCGCCTCCTCCACCTCTTCCACGGCCTCCTCCTCCTCCACCGCCTCCTCCTCCTCCACCGCCTCCTCCTCCTCCTCCTCCACCGCCTCCTTATCTTCCCCCTCCTCCACCACCTCCTCCACCTCCATCACCTCCTCCTCCACCACCACCGCTACCTCTCCTATTCTGACACTGCCAGTTGAAGTAGCATCTGCCGTCTCCCGTCTCCAACTCTCTGCCTCCCACTGCCACCCTTTGGCCCTTATATAGGGAGGAGACGACACACCCACTATTGATGACAAGCCACTTGCAAAACGCCTAACAATCACTAGGCAGCCAATCAGGGGACAGGCAACGCATCACACAGGGTCATGAAGATGCTGGGACCCGCCAGCTGCTGCCTTACAGGGCCACGGAGACGTGGTCCTGCCGGGTGTCAAATGGAACTAGAACTAGGAGCGGTGAGCAGCGCTCACCACTCGACCCTACCCGGGAAGCCACCTTTGCACACCTGGTCCCTTGCAACTGCTCCTGACATCGCTGGGCTCACCACCATTGCTACCACCATGCCCTAGCCAGGGGCACGCAGAGCCATTTGGCCAGGAAGTTTCTGCCAAGGAAGAAGAGGCGGTAGAGGAGGAGGAGGAGGCGGTAGAGGAGGAGGAGGAGGCGGCGTCGGTGGTAGAGGTGCAAAAAGCAGGTCCTTGCAATGTCCCTCACTCTTTGTTTTTTTTTTTTTTCTTTTTTTTGGGACAAGGAGGACTTTTCAGTGCAATGTTATGCATATAGATGTTTATAATCCTCCCTGTACGCACTGAAAGGAGTGAGGGTATCTGCTGTTCAAGTGCAGATGTAAGAACACAGCAGACACCGGTGTGCAATGTTGGTGACAGAAGGAGAATTGTGGCTGTAGACTTGAGGGTGGAAATTCCTCAGCTTCCCATGTTTGTCACCATTCTTTCTAAAACACCACTGAGGAGGAGGCGGTAGAGGAGGAGGAGGAGGCGGCGGCGGTGGTAGAGGTGCAAAAAACCAGGTCCTTGCAATGTCCCTCACTCTTTGTTTTTTTTTTTCTTTTTTTTGGGACAAGGAGGACTTTTGAGTGCAATGTTATGCATATAGATCTTTATAATCCTCCCTGTACGCACTAAAAGGAGTGAGGGTATCTGCTGTTCAAGTGCAGATGTGAGAACACAGCAGACACCGGTGTGCAATGTTGGTGACAGAAGGAGAATTGTGGCTGTGGACTTGAGGGTGGAAATTCCTCAGCTTCCCATGTTTGTCACCATTCTTTCTAAAACACCACATTTCCATGCTCATCTTCAGTGAAAAGGAATTGGCAATTGATGCCCCAAGAGCCTTGCTGGGGTCTTAGGTCCCTCACAAAGGATGCTCCTGCCAACCCCTGCCTCAATTCCAAATGCTGTCCCCAAGACTGAAGCTGCACTGAGGCAATGCCCTGAGGTGCAGCGGAGGGATTTGAGGATTTCTGAGGCTTCACTTGTGGCACAAACTTGAAGGTCTCCTCCAACACTAATGATCCTATGATTCCTCCAACACCTAGCCCTCCACCACCTCCTCCTCCTCCTCCACCTCCACCGCCTCCTCCTCCTCATCCACAACGCCATCCACCACGGCCTAATCTTACTTGTAGACTGCCTCTTCCTCCTCGTCCACTGCCTCTTTCTCCTCGTCCACCGCCTCCTGCACCTCCTCCACCGCCTCCTCCTCCACCAGAGCCTCCTCCACCGCCACTGCCTCCTCCACCTCCTCCACGGCCTCCTCCTCCTCCACGGCCTCCTCCTCCTCCACCGCCTCCTCCTCCTCCTCCACCGCCTCCTCAACCACCTCCACCGCCTCCTCCTCCACCAGAGCCTCCTCCACAGCCACCGCCTCCTCCACCTCTTCCACGGCCTCCTCCTCCACCGCCTCCTCCTCCTCCTCCTCCACCGCCTCCTTATCTTCCCCCTCCTCCACCACCTCCTCCTTCTCCTCCTCCTCCTCCACCACCTCCTCCACCTCCACCACCTCCTCCTCCACCACCACCGCTACCTCTCCTATTCTGACACTGCCAGTTGAAGTAGCATCTGCCGTCTCCCATCTCCAACTCTCTGCCTCCCACTGCCACCCTTTGGCCCTTATATAGGGAGGAGAAGACACACCCACTATTGATGACAAGCCACTTGCAAAACACCTAACAATCACTAGGCAGCCAATCAGGGGACAGGCAACGCATCACACAGGGTCATGAAGATGCTGGGACCCGCCAGCTGCTGCCTTACAGGGCCACGGAGACGTGGTCCTGCCGGGTGTCAAATGGAACTAGAACTAGGAGCGGTGAGCAGCGCTCACCACCCGACCCTACCCAGGAAGCCACCTTTGCACACCTGGTCCCTTGCAACTGCTCCTGACATCGCTGGGCTCACCACCGTTGCTACCACCATGCCCTAGCCAGGGGCACGCAGAGCCATTTGGCCAGGAAGTTTCTGCCAAGGAAGAAGAGGCGGTAGAGGAGGAGGAGGAGGCGGTAGAGGAGGAGGAGGAGGCGGCGGCGGTGGTAGAGGTGCAAAAAAACAGGTCCTTGCAATGTCCCTCACTCTTTGTTTTTTTTTTTCTATTTTTTGGGACAAGGAGGACTTTTCAGTGCAATGTTATGCATATAGATGTTTATAATCCTCCCTGTACGCACTGAAAGGAGTGAGGGTATCTGCTGTTCAAGTGCAGATGTAAGAACACAGCAGACACCGGTGTGCAATGTTGGTGACAGAAGGAGAATTGTGGCTGTAGACTTGAGGGTGGAAATTCCTCAGCTTCCCATGTTTGTCACCATTCTTTCTAAAACACCACTGAGGAGGAGGCGGTAGAGGAGGAGGAGGAGGCGGTAGAGGAGGAGGAGGAGGCAGCGGCGGTGGTAGAGGTGCAAAAAAACAGGTCCTTGCAATGTCCCTCACTCTTTGTTTTTTTTTTTCTTTTTTTTGGGACAAGGAGGACTTTTGAGTGCAATGTTATGCATATAGATCTTTATAATCCTCCCTGTACGCACTGAAAGGAGTGAGGGTATCTGCTGTTCAAGTGCAGATGTGAGAACACAGCAGACACCGGTGTGCAATGTTGGTGACAGAAGGAGAATTGTGGCTGTAGACTTGAGGGTGGAAATTCCTCAGCTTCCCATGTTTGTCACCATTCTTTCTAAAACACCACTGAGGAGGAGGCGGTAGAGGAGGAGGAGGAGGCAGCGGCGGTGGTAGAGGTGCAAAAAAACAGGTCCTTGCAATGTCCCTCACTCTTTGTTTTTTTTTTTCTTTTTTTTGGGACAAGGAGGACTTTTGAGTGCAATGTTATGCATATAGATCTTTATAATCCTCCCTGTACGCACTGAAAGGAGTGAGGGTATCTGCTGTTCAAGTGCAGATGTGAGAACACAGCAGACACCGGTGTGCAGTGTTGGTGACAGAAGGAGAATTGTGGCTGTAGACTTGAGGGTGGAAATTCCTCAGCTTCCCATGTTTGTCACCATTCTTTCTAAAACACCACTTTTCCGTGCTCATCTTCAGTGAAAAGGAATTGGCAATTGATGCCCCAAGAGCCTTGCTGGGGTCTTAGGTCCCTCACAAAGGATGCTCCTGCCAACGCGCGCCTCAATTCCAAATGCTGTCCCCAAGACTGAAGCTGCACTGAGGCAATGCCCTGAGGTGCAGCGGAGGGATTTGAGGATTTCTGAGGCTTCACTTGTGGCACAAACTTGAAGGTCTCCTCCAACACTAATGATCCTATGATTCCTCCACCACCTCCTCCTCCTCCTCCACCTCCACCGCCTCCTCCTCCTCATCCACAACGTCCTCCACCACGGCCTAATCTTACTTGTAGACTGCCTCTTCCTCCTCGTCCACTGCCTCTTTCTCCTCGTCCACCGCCTCCTCAACCTCCTCCACCGCCTCCTCCTCCACCAGAGCCTCCTCCACAGCCACCGCCTCCTCCACCTCCTCCACGGCCTCCTCCTCCTCCACCGCCTCCTCCTCCTCCACCGCCTCCTCCTCCTCCTCCTCCACCGCCTCCTTATCTTCCCCCTCCTCCACCACCTCCTCCACCTCCATCACCTCCTCCTCCTCCACCACCGCTACCTCTCCTATTCTGACACTGCCAGTTGAAGTAGCATCTGCCGTCTCCCGTCTCCAACTCTCTGCCTCCCACTGCCACCCTTTGGCCCTTATATAGGGAGGAGACGACACACCCACTATTGATGACAAGCCACTTGCAAAACGCCTAACAATCACTAGGCAGCCAATCAGGGGACAGGCAACGCATCACACAGGGTCATGAAGATGCTGGGACCCGCCAGCTGATGCCTTACAGGGCCACGGAGACGTGGTCCTGCCGGGTGTCAAATGGAACTAGAACTAGGAGCGGTGAGCAGCGCTCACCACTCGACCCTACCCGGGAAGCCACCTTTGCACACCTGGTCCCTTGCAACTGCTCCTGACATCGCTGGGCTCACCACCATTGCTACCACCATGCCCTAGCCAGGGGCACGCAGAGCCATTTGGCCAGGAAGTTTCTGCCAAGGAAGAAGAGGCGGTAGAGGAGGAGGAGGAGGCGGTAGAGGAGGAGGATGAGGCGGCGGCGGTGGTAGAGGTGCAAAAAAACAGGTCCTTGCAATGTCCCTCACTCTTTGTTTTTTTTTTTTCTTTTTTTTGGGACAAGGAGGACTTTTCAGTGCAATGTTATGCATATAGATGTTTATAATCCTCCCTGTACGCACTGAAAGGAGTGAGGGTATCTGCTGTTCAAGTGCAGATGTAAGAACACAGCAGACACCGGTGTGCAATGTTGGTGACAGAAGGAGAATTGTGGCTGTAGACTTGAGGGTGGAAATTCCTCAGCTTCCCATGTTTGTCACCATTCTTTCTAAAACACCACTGAGGAGGAGGCGGTAGAGGAGGAGGAGGAGGCGGCGGCGGTGGTAGAGGTGCAAAAAGCAGGTCCTTGCAATGTCCCTCACTCTTTGTTTTTTTTTTTTTTTCTTTTTTTTGGGACAAGGAGGACTTTTGAGTGCAATGTTATGCATATAGATCTTTATAATCCTCCCTGTACGCACTGAAAGGAGTGAGGGTATCTGCTGTTCAAGTGCAGATGTGAGAACACAGCAGACACCGGTGTGCAGTGTTGGTGACAGAAGGAGAATTGTGGCTGTAGACTTGAGGGTGGAAATTCCTCAGCTTCCCATGTTTGTCACCATTCTTTCTAAAACACCACTTTTCCGTGCTCATCTTCAGTGAAAAGGAATTGGCAATTGATGCCCCAAGAGCCTTGCTGGGGTCTTAGGTCCCTCACAAAGGATGCTCCTGCCAACCCCTGCCTCAATTCCAAATGCTGTCCCCAAGACTGAAGCTGCACTGAGGCAATGCCCTGAGGTGCAGCGGAGGGATTTGAGGATTTCTGAGGCTTCATTTGTGGCACAAACTTGAAGGTCTCCTCCAACACTAATGATCCTATGATTCCTCCACCACCTCCTCCTCCTCCTCCACCTCCACCGCCTCCTCCTCCTCATCCACAACGTCCTCCACCACGGCCTAATCTTACTTGTAGACTGCCTCTTCCTCCTCGTCCACTGCCTCTTTCTCCTCGTCCACCGCCTCCTGCACCTCCTGCACCGCCTCCTCCTCCACCAGAGCCTCCTCCAAAGCCACCGCCTCCTCCACCTCCTCCACGGCCTCCTCCTCCTCCACCGCCTCCTCCTCCTCCACCGCCTCCTCCTCCTCCTCCTCCACCGCCTCCTTATCTTCCCCCTCCTCCACCACCTCCTCCACCTCCATCACCTCCTCCTCCTCCACCACCGCTACCTCTCCTATTCTGACACTGCCAGTTGAAGTAGCATCTGCCGTCTCCCGTCTCCAACTCTCTGCCTCCCACTGCCACCCTTTGGCCCTTATATAGGGAGGAGACGACACACCCACTATTGATGACAAGCCACTTGCAAAACACCTAACAATCACTAGGCAGCCAATCAGGGGACAGGCAACGCATCACACAGGGTCATGAAGATGCTGGGACCCGCCAGCTGCTGCCTTACAGGGCCACGGAGACGTGGTCCTGCCGGGTGTCAAATGGAACTAGAACTAGGAGCGGTGAGCAGCGCTCACCACTCGACCCTACCCGGGAAGCCACCTTTGCACACCTGGTCCCTTGCAACTGCTCCTGACATCGCTGGGCTCACCACCATTGCTACCACCATGCCCTAGCCAGGGGCACGCAGAGCCATTTGGCCAGGAAGTTTCTGCCAAGGAAGAAGAGGCGGTAGAGGAGGAGGAGGAGGCGGTAGAGGAGGAGGATGAGGCGGCGGCGGTGGTAGAGGTGCAAAAAGCAGGTCCTTGCAATGTCCCTCACTCTTTGTTTTTTTTTTTCTTTTTTTTGGGACAAGGAGGACTTTTCAGTGCAATGTTATGCATATAGATGTTTATAATCCTCCCTGTACGCACTGAAAGGAGTGAGGGTATCTGCTGTTCAAGTGCAGATGTAAGAACACAGCAGACACCGGTGTGCAATGTTGGTGACAGAAGGAGAATTGTGGCTGTAGACTTGAGGGTGGAAATTCCTCAGCTTCCCATGTTTGTCACCATTCCTTCTAAAACACCACTGAGGAGGAGGCGGTAGAGGAGGAGGAGGAGGCGGCGGCGGCGGTAGAGGTGCAAAAAAACAGGTCCTTGCAATGTCCCTCACTCTTTGTTTTTTTTTTTCTTTTTTTTGGGACAAGGAGGACTTTTGAGTGCAATGTTATGCATATAGATCTTTATAATCCTCCCTGTATGCACTGAAAGGAGTGAGGGTATCTGCTGTTCAAGTGCAGATGTGAGAACACAGCAGACACCGGTGTGCAATGTTGGTGACAGAAGGAGAATTGTGGCTGTGGACTTGAGGGTGGAAATTCCTCAGCTTCCCATGTTTGTCACCATTCTTTCTAAAACACCACATTTCCATGCTCATCTTCAGTGAAAAGGAATTGGCAATTGATGCCCCAAGAGCCTTGCTGGGGTCTTAGGTCCCTCACAAAGGATGCTCCTGCCAACCCCAGCCTCAATTCCAAATGCTGTCCCCAAGACTGAAGCTGCACTGAGGCAATGCCCTGAGGTGCAGCGGAGGGATTTGAGGATTTCTGAGGCTTCACTTGTGGCACAAACTTGAAGGTCTCCTCCAACACTAATGATCCTATGATTCCTCCACCACCTAGCCCTCCACCACCTCCTCCTCCTCCTCCACCTCCACCGCCTCCTCCTCCTCATCCACAACGTCATCCACCATGGCCTAATCTTACTTGTAGACTGCCTCTTCCTCCTCGTCCACTGCCTCTTTCTCCTCGTCCACCGCCTCCTGCACCTCCTCCACCGCCTCCTCCTCCACCAGAGCCTCCTCCACCGCCACCGCCTCCTCCACCTCCTCCACGGCCTCCTCCTCCTCCACAGCCTCCTCCTCCTCCACCGCCTCCTCCTCCTCATCCACCGCCTCCTCAACCTCCTCCACCACCTCCTCCTCCACCAGAGCCTCCTCCACAGCCACCGCCTCCTCCACCTCTTCCACGGCCTCCACCTCTTCCACGGCCTCCTCCTCCTCCACCGCCTCCTCCTCCTCCACCGCCTCCTCCTCCTCCTCCTCCACCGCCTCCTTATCTTCCCCCTCCTCCACCACCTCCTCCTTCTCCTCCTCCTCCTCCACCACCTCCTCCACCTCCAGCACCTCCTCCTCCACCACCACCGCTACCTCTCCTATTCTGACACTGCCAGTTGAAGTAGCATCTGCCGTCTCCCGTCTCCAACTCTCTGCCTCCCACTGCCACCCTTTGGCCCTTATATAGGGAGGAGAAGACACACCCACTATTGATGACAAGCCACTTGCAAAACACCTAACAATCACTAGGCAGCCAATCAGGGGACAGGCAACGCATCACACAGGGTCATGAAGATGCTGGGACCCGCCAGCTGCTGCCTTACAGGGCCACGGAGACGTGGTCCTGCCGGGTGTCAAATGGAACTAGAACTAGGAGCGGTGAGCAGCGCTCACCACCCGACCCTACCCAGGAAGCCACCTTTGCACACCTGGTCCCTTGCAACTGCTCCTGACATCGCTGGGCTCACCACCATTGCTACCACCATGCCCTAGCCAGGGGCACGCAGAGCCATTTGGCCAGGAAGTTTCTGCCAAGGAAGAGCAGGCGGTAGAGGAGGAGGAGGAGGCGGTAGAGGAGGAGGAGGAGGCAGCGGCGGTGGTAGAGGTGCAAAAAAACAGGTCCTTGCAATGTCCCTCACTCTTTGTTTTTTTTTTTTTCTTTTTTTTTGGGACAAGGAGGACTTTTCAGTGCAATGTTATGCATATAGATGTTTATAATCCTCCCTGTACGCACTGAAAGGAGTGAGGGTATCTGCTGTTCAAGTGCAGATGTAAGAACACAGCAGACACCGGTGTGCAATGTTGGTGACAGAAGGAGAATTGTGGCTGTAGACTTGAGGGTGGAAATTCCTCAGCTTCCCATGTTTGTCACCACTCTTTCTAAAACACCACTGAGGAGGAGGCGGTAGAGGAGGAGGAGGAGGCGGCGGCGGTGGTTGAGGTGCAAAAAGCAGGTCCTTGCAATGTCCCTCACTCTTTGTTTTTTTTTTTTTTCTTTTTTTTGGGACAAGGAGGACTTTTGAGTGCAATGTTATGCATATAGATCTTTATAATCCTCCCTGTACGCACTGAAAGGAGTGAGGGTATCTGCTGTTCAAGTGCAGATGTGAGAACACAGCAGACACCGGTGTGCAGTGTTGGTGACAGAAGGAGAATTGTGGCTGTAGACTTGAGGGTGGAAATTCCTCAGCTTCCCATGTTTGTCACCATTCTTTCTAAAACACCACTTTTCCGTGCTCATCTTCAGTGAAAAGGAATTGGCAATTGATGCCCCAAGAGCCTTGCTGGGGTCTTAGGTCCCTCACAAAGGATGCTCCTGCCAACCCCTGCCTCAATTCCAAATGCTGTCCCCAAGACTGAAGCTGCACTGAGGCAATGCCCTGAGGTGCAGCGGAGGGATTTGAGGATTTCTGAGGCTTCACTTGTGGCACAAACTTGAAGGTCTCCTCCAACACTAATGATCCTATGATTCCTCCACCACCTAATCCTCCACCACCTCCTCCTCCACCTCCACCGCTTCCTCCTCCTCATCCACAACGTCCTCCACCACGGCCTAATCTTACTTGTAGACTGCCTCTTCCTCCTCGTCCACTGCCTCTTTCTCCTCGTCCACCGCCTCCTCAACCTCCTCCACCGCCTCCTCCTCCACCAGAGCCTCCTCCACCGCCACCGCCTCCTCCACCTCCTCCACGGCCTCCTCCTCCTCCACCGCCTCCTCCTCCTCCACCGCCTCCTCCTCCTCCTCCTCCACCGCCTCCTTATCTTCCCCCTCCTCCACCACCTCCTCCTTCTCCTCCTCCTCCTCCACCACCTCCTCCACCTCCACCACCTCCTCCTCCACCACCACCGCTACCTCTCCTATTCTGACACTGCCAGTTGAAGTAGCATCTGCCATCTCCCGTCTCCAACTCTCTGCCTCCCACTGCCACCCTTTGGCCCTTATATAGGGAGGAGAAGACACACCCACTATTGATGACAAGCCACTTGCAAAACACCTAACAATCACTAGGCAGCCAATCAGGGGACAGGCAACGCATCACACAGGGTCATGAAGATGCTGGGACCCGCCAGCTGCTGCCTTACAGGGCCACGGAGACGTGGTCCTGCCGGGTGTCAAATGGAACTAGAACTAGGAGCGGTGAGCAGCGCTCACCACCCGACCCTACCCAGGAAGCCACCTTTGCACACCTGGTCCCTTGCAACTGCTCCTGACATCGCTGGGCTCACCACCATTGCTACCACCATGCCCTAGCCAGGGGCACGCAGAGCCATTTGGCCAGGAAGTTTCTGCCAAGGAAGAGGAGGCGGTAGAGGAGGAGGAGGAGGCGGTAGAGGAGGAGGAGGAGGCGGCGGCGGTGGTAGAGGTGCAAAAAAGCAGGTCCTTGCAATGTCCCTCACTCTTTGTTTTTTTTTTTTTTCTTTTTTTTGGGACAAGGAGGACTTTTCAGTGCAATGTTATGCATATAGATGTTTATAATCCTCCCTGTACGCACTGAAAGGAGTGAGGGTATCTGCTGTTCAAGTGCAGATGTAAGAACACAGCAGACACCGGTGTGCAATGTTGGTGACAGAAGGAGAATTGTGGCTGTAGACTTGAGGGTGGAAATTCCTCAGCTTCCCATGTTTGTCACCATTCTTTCTAAAACACCACTGAGGAGGAGGCGGTAGAGGAGGAGGAGGAGGCGGCGGCGGTGGTAGAGGTGCAAAAAGCAGGTCCTTTCAATGTCTCTCACTCTTTGTTTTTTTTTTTTTTTTCTTTTTTTTGGGACAAGGAGGACTTTTAAGTGCAATGTTATGCATATAGATCTTTATAATCCCCCCTGTACGCACTGAAAGGAGTGAGGGTATCTGCTGTTCAAGTGCAGATGTAAGAACACAGCAGACACCGGTGTGCAGTGTTGGTGACAGAAGGAGAATTGTGGCTGTAGACTTGAGGGTGGAAATTCCTCAGCTTCCCATGTTTGTCACCATTCTTTCTAAAACACCACTGAGGAGGAGGCGGTAGAGGAGGAGGAGGAGGCGGCGGCGGTGGTAGAGGTGCAAAAAAACAGGTCCTTGCAATGTCCCTCACTCTTTGTTTTTTTTTTTCTTTTTTTTGGGACAAGGAGGACTTTTCAGTGCAATGTTATGCATATAGATCTTTATAATCCTCCCTGTACGCACTGAAAGGAGTGAGGGTATCTGCTGTTCAAGTGCAGATGTGAGAACACAGCAGACACCGGTGTGCAATGTTGGTGACAGAAGGAGAATTGTGGCTGTGGACTTGAGGGTGGAAATTCCTCAGCTTCCCATGTTTGTCACCATTCTTTCTAAAACACCACATTTCCATGCTCATCTTCAGTGAAAAGGAATTGGCAATTGATGCCCCAAGAGCCTTGCTGGGGTCTTAGGTCCCTCACAAAGGATGCTCCTGCCAACGCGCGCCTCAATTCCAAATGCTGTCCCCAAGACTGAAGCTGCACTGAGGCAATGCCCTGAGGTGCAGCGGAGGGATTTGAGGATTTCTGAGGCTTCACTTGTGGCACAAACTTGAAGGTCTCCTCCAACACTAATGATCCTATGATTCCTCCACCACCTAGCCCTCCACCACCTCCTCCTCCTCCTCCACCTCCACCGCCTCCTCCTCCTCATCCACAACGTCATCCACCATGGCCTAATCTTACCTGTAGACTGCCTCTTCCTCCTCGTCCACTACCTCTTTCTCCTCGTCCACCGCCTCCTGCACCTCCTCCACCGCCTCCTCCTCCACCAGAGCCTCCTCCACCGCCACCGCCTCCTCCACCTCCTCCACGGCCTCCTCCTCCTCCACGGCCTCCTCCTCCTCCACCGCCTCCTCCTCCTCCTCCACCGCCTCCTCAACCTCCTCCACCGCCTCCTCCTCCACCAGAGCCTCCTCCACAGCCACCGCCTCCTCCACCTCTTCCACGGCCTCCTCCTCCT
Organism: Anser anser; assembly: GCF_964211835.1. Classification (NCBI taxonomy): domain Eukaryota; kingdom Metazoa; phylum Chordata; class Aves; order Anseriformes; family Anatidae; genus Anser; species Anser anser. Next base: position 101,720,446 of record NC_139720.1, on the reverse strand, counting down.
CCACCGCCTCCTCCTCCTCCACCGCCTCCTCCTCCTCCTCCTCCACCGCCTCCTTATCTTCCCCCTCCTCCACCACCTCCTCCTTCTCCTCCTCCTCCTCCACCACCTCCTCCACCTCCACCACCTCCTCCTCCACCACCACCGCTACCTCTCCTATTCTGACACTGCCAGTTGAAGTAGCATCTGCCGTCTCCCGTCTCCAACTCTCTGCCTCCCACTGCCACCCTTTGGCCCTTATATAGGGAGGAGAAGACACACCCACTATTGATGACAAGCCACTTGCAAAACACCTAACAATCACTAGGCAGCCAATCAGGGGACAGGCAACGCATCACACAGGGTCATGAAGATGCTGGGACCCGCCAGCTGCTGCCTTACAGGGCCACGGAGACGTGGTCCTGCCGGGTGTCAAATGGAACTAGAACTAGGAGCGGTGAGCAGCGCTCACCACCCGACCCTACCCAGGAAGCCACCTTTGCACACCTGGTCCCTTGCAACTGCTCCTGACATCGCTGGGCTCACCACCATTGCTACCACCATGCCCTAGCCAGGGGCACGCAGAGCCATTTGGCCAGGAAGTTTCTGCCAAGGAAGAAGAGGCGGTAGAGGAGGAGGAGGAGGCGGTAGAGGAGGAGGAGGAGGCGGCGTCAGTGGTAGAGGTGCAAAAAGCAGGTCCTTGCAATGTCCCTCACTCTTTGTTTTTCTTTTTTTTCTTTTTTTTGGGACAAGGAGGACTTTTGAGTGCAATGTTATGCATATAGATGTTTATAATCCTCCCTGTACGCACTGAAAGGAGTGAGGGTATCTGCTGTTCAAGTGCAGATGTAAGAACACAGCAGACACCGGTGTGCAATGTTGGTGACAGAAGGAGAATTGTGGCTGTAGACTTGAGGGTGGAAATTCCTCAGCTTCCCATGTTTGTCACCATTCTTTCTAAAACACCACTGAGGAGGAGGCGGTAGAGGAGGAGGAGGAGGCGGCGGCGGTGGTAGAGGTGCAAAAAAACAGGTCCTTGCAATGTCCCTCACTCTTTGGTTTTTTTTTTCTTTTTTTTGGGACAAGGAGGACTTTTGAGTGCAATGTTATGCATATAGATCTTTATAATCCTCCCTGTACGCACTGAAAGGAGTGAGGGTATCTGCTGTTCAAGTGCAGATGTAAGAACACAGCAGACACCGGTGTGCAATGTTGGTGACAGAAGGAGAATTGTGGCTGTAGACTTGAGGGTGGAAATTCCTCAGCTTCCCATGTTTGTCACCATTCTTTCTAAAACACCACTGAGGAGGAGGCGGTAGAGGAGGAGGAGGAGGCGGCGGCGGTGGTAGAGGTGCAAAAAACGAGGTCCTTGCAATGTCCCTCACTCTTTGTTTTTTTCTTTTTTTTGGGACAAGGAGGACTTTTAAGTGCAATGTTATGCATATAGATCTTTATAATCCTGCCTGTGCGCACTGAAAGGAGTGAGGGTATCTGCTGTTCAAGTGCAGATGTGAGAACACAGCAGACACCGGTGTGCAGTGTTGGTGACAGAAGGAGAATTGTGGCTGTAGACTTGAGGGTGGAAATTCCTCAGCTTCCCATGTTTGTCACCATTCTTTCTAAAACACCACTTTTCCGTGCTCATCTTCAGTGAAAAGGAATTGGCAATTGATGCCCCAAGAGCCTTGCTGGGGTCTTAGGTCCCTCACAAAGGATGCTCCTGCCAACCCCTGCCTCAATTCCAAATGCTGTCCCCAAGACTGAAGCTGCACTGAGGCAATGCCCTGAGGTGCAGCGGAGGGATTTGAGGATTTCTGAGGCTTCACTTGTGGCACAAACTTGAAGGTCTCCTCCAACACTAATGATCCTATGATTCCTCCAACACCTAGCCCTCCACCACCTCCTCCTCCTCCTCCACCTCCACCGCCTCCTCCTCCTCCTCATCCACAACGTCCTCCACCACGGCCTAATCTTACTTGTAGACTGCCTCTTCCTCCTCGTCCACTGCCTCTTTCTCCTCGTCCACCGCCTCCTGCACCTCCTCCACCGCCCCCTCCTCCACCAGAGCCTCCTCCACCGCCACCGCCTCCTCCACCTCCTCCACGGCCTCCTCCTCCTCCACGGCCTCCTCCTCCTCCACCGCCTCCTCCTCCTCCTCCACCGCCTCCTCAACCTCCTCCACCGCCTCCTCCTCCACCAGAGCCTCCTCCAAAGCCACCGCCTCCTCCACCTCTTCCACGGCCTCCTCCTCCTCCACCGCCTCCTCCTCCTCCACCGCCTCCTCCTCCTCCTCCTCCACCGCCTCCTTATCTTCCCCCTCCTCCACCACCTCCTCCACCTCCATCACCTCCTCCTCCTCCACCACCGCTACCTCTCCTATTCTGACACTGCCAGTTGAAGTAGCATCTGCCGTCTCCCGTCTCCAACTCTCTGCCTCCCACTGCCACCCTTTGGCCCTTATATAGGGAGGAGACGACACACCCACTATTGATGACAAGCCACTTGCAAAACGCCTAACAATCACTAGGCAGCCAATCAGGGGACAGGCAACGCATCACACAGGGTCATGAAGATGCTGGGACCCGCCAGCTGCTGCCTTACAGGGCCACGGAGACGTGGTCCTGCCGGGTGTCAAATGGAACTAGAACTAGGAGCGGTGAGCAGCGCTCACCACTCGACCCTACCCGGGAAGCCACCTTTGCACACCTGGTCCCTTGCAACTGCTCCTGACATCGCTGGGCTCACCACCATTGCTACCACCATGCCCTAGCCAGGGGCACGCAGAGCCATTTGGCCAGGAAGTTTCTGCCAAGGAAGAAGAGGCGGTAGAGGAGGAGGAGGAGGCGGTAGAGGAGGAGGATGAGGCGGCGGCGGTGGTAGAGGTGCAAAAAGCAGGTCCTTGCAATGTCCCTCACTCTTTGTTTTTTTTTTTCTTTTTTTTGGGACAAGGAGGACTTTTCAGTGCAATGTTATGCATATAGATGTTTATAATCCTCCCTGTACGCACTGAAAGGAGTGAGGGTATCTGCTGTTCAAGTGCAGATGTAAGAACACAGCAGACACCGGTGTGCAATGTTGGTGACAGAAGGAGAATTGTGGCTGTAGACTTGAGGGTGGAAATTCCTCAGCTTCCCATGTTTGTCACCATTCCTTCTAAAACACCACTGAGGAGGAGGCGGTAGAGGAGGAGGAGGAGGCGGCGGCGGCGGTAGAGGTGCAAAAAAACAGGTCCTTGCAATGTCCCTCACTCTTTGTTTTTTTTTTTCTTTTTTTTGGGACAAGGAGGACTTTTGAGTGCAATGTTATGCATATAGATCTTTATAATCCTCCCTGTATGCACTGAAAGGAGTGAGGGTATCTGCTGTTCAAGTGCAGATGTGAGAACACAGCAGACACCGGTGTGCAATGTTGGTGACAGAAGGAGAATTGTGGCTGTGGACTTGAGGGTGGAAATTCCTCAGCTTCCCATGTTTGTCACCATTCTTTCTAAAACACCACATTTCCATGCTCATCTTCAGTGAAAAGGAATTGGCAATTGATGCCCCAAGAGCCTTGCTGGGGTCTTAGGTCCCTCACAAAGGATGCTCCTGCCAACCCCAGCCTCAATTCCAAATGCTGTCCCCAAGACTGAAGCTGCACTGAGGCAATGCCCTGAGGTGCAGCGGAGGGATTTGAGGATTTCTGAGGCTTCACTTGTGGCACAAACTTGAAGGTCTCCTCCAACACTAATGATCCTATGATTCCTCCACCACCTAGCCCTCCACCACCTCCTCCTCCTCCTCCACCTCCACCGCCTCCTCCTCCTCATCCACAACGTCATCCACCATGGCCTAATCTTACTTGTAGACTGCCTCTTCCTCCTCGTCCACTGCCTCTTTCTCCTCGTCCACCGCCTCCTGCACCTCCTCCACCGCCTCCTCCTCCACCAGAGCCTCCTCCACCGCCACCGCCTCCTCCACCTCCTCCACGGCCTCCTCCTCCTCCACAGCCTCCTCCTCCTCCACCGCCTCCTCCTCCTCATCCACCGCCTCCTCAACCTCCTCCACCACCTCCTCCTCCACCAGAGCCTCCTCCACAGCCACCGCCTCCTCCACCTCTTCCACGGCCTCCACCTCTTCCACGGCCTCCTCCTCCTCCACCGCCTCCTCCTCCTCCACCGCCTCCTCCTCCTCCTCCTCCACCGCCTCCTTATCTTCCCCCTCCTCCACCACCTCCTCCTTCTCCTCCTCCTCCTCCACCACCTCCTCCACCTCCAGCACCTCCTCCTCCACCACCACCGCTACCTCTCCTATTCTGACACTGCCAGTTGAAGTAGCATCTGCCGTCTCCCGTCTCCAACTCTCTGCCTCCCACTGCCACCCTTTGGCCCTTATATAGGGAGGAGAAGACACACCCACTATTGATGACAAGCCACTTGCAAAACACCTAACAATCACTAGGCAGCCAATCAGGGGACAGGCAACGCATCACACAGGGTCATGAAGATGCTGGGACCCGCCAGCTGCTGCCTTACAGGGCCACGGAGACGTGGTCCTGCCGGGTGTCAAATGGAACTAGAACTAGGAGCGGTGAGCAGCGCTCACCACCCGACCCTACCCAGGAAGCCACCTTTGCACACCTGGTCCCTTGCAACTGCTCCTGACATCGCTGGGCTCACCACCATTGCTACCACCATGCCCTAGCCAGGGGCACGCAGAGCCATTTGGCCAGGAAGTTTCTGCCAAGGAAGAGCAGGCGGTAGAGGAGGAGGAGGAGGCGGTAGAGGAGGAGGAGGAGGCAGCGGCGGTGGTAGAGGTGCAAAAAAACAGGTCCTTGCAATGTCCCTCACTCTTTGTTTTTTTTTTTTTCTTTTTTTTTGGGACAAGGAGGACTTTTCAGTGCAATGTTATGCATATAGATGTTTATAATCCTCCCTGTACGCACTGAAAGGAGTGAGGGTATCTGCTGTTCAAGTGCAGATGTAAGAACACAGCAGACACCGGTGTGCAATGTTGGTGACAGAAGGAGAATTGTGGCTGTAGACTTGAGGGTGGAAATTCCTCAGCTTCCCATGTTTGTCACCACTCTTTCTAAAACACCACTGAGGAGGAGGCGGTAGAGGAGGAGGAGGAGGCGGCGGCGGTGGTTGAGGTGCAAAAAGCAGGTCCTTGCAATGTCCCTCACTCTTTGTTTTTTTTTTTTTTCTTTTTTTTGGGACAAGGAGGACTTTTGAGTGCAATGTTATGCATATAGATCTTTATAATCCTCCCTGTACGCACTGAAAGGAGTGAGGGTATCTGCTGTTCAAGTGCAGATGTGAGAACACAGCAGACACCGGTGTGCAGTGTTGGTGACAGAAGGAGAATTGTGGCTGTAGACTTGAGGGTGGAAATTCCTCAGCTTCCCATGTTTGTCACCATTCTTTCTAAAACACCACTTTTCCGTGCTCATCTTCAGTGAAAAGGAATTGGCAATTGATGCCCCAAGAGCCTTGCTGGGGTCTTAGGTCCCTCACAAAGGATGCTCCTGCCAACCCCTGCCTCAATTCCAAATGCTGTCCCCAAGACTGAAGCTGCACTGAGGCAATGCCCTGAGGTGCAGCGGAGGGATTTGAGGATTTCTGAGGCTTCACTTGTGGCACAAACTTGAAGGTCTCCTCCAACACTAATGATCCTATGATTCCTCCACCACCTAATCCTCCACCACCTCCTCCTCCACCTCCACCGCTTCCTCCTCCTCATCCACAACGTCCTCCACCACGGCCTAATCTTACTTGTAGACTGCCTCTTCCTCCTCGTCCACTGCCTCTTTCTCCTCGTCCACCGCCTCCTCAACCTCCTCCACCGCCTCCTCCTCCACCAGAGCCTCCTCCACCGCCACCGCCTCCTCCACCTCCTCCACGGCCTCCTCCTCCTCCACCGCCTCCTCCTCCTCCACCGCCTCCTCCTCCTCCTCCTCCACCGCCTCCTTATCTTCCCCCTCCTCCACCACCTCCTCCTTCTCCTCCTCCTCCTCCACCACCTCCTCCACCTCCACCACCTCCTCCTCCACCACCACCGCTACCTCTCCTATTCTGACACTGCCAGTTGAAGTAGCATCTGCCATCTCCCGTCTCCAACTCTCTGCCTCCCACTGCCACCCTTTGGCCCTTATATAGGGAGGAGAAGACACACCCACTATTGATGACAAGCCACTTGCAAAACACCTAACAATCACTAGGCAGCCAATCAGGGGACAGGCAACGCATCACACAGGGTCATGAAGATGCTGGGACCCGCCAGCTGCTGCCTTACAGGGCCACGGAGACGTGGTCCTGCCGGGTGTCAAATGGAACTAGAACTAGGAGCGGTGAGCAGCGCTCACCACCCGACCCTACCCAGGAAGCCACCTTTGCACACCTGGTCCCTTGCAACTGCTCCTGACATCGCTGGGCTCACCACCATTGCTACCACCATGCCCTAGCCAGGGGCACGCAGAGCCATTTGGCCAGGAAGTTTCTGCCAAGGAAGAGGAGGCGGTAGAGGAGGAGGAGGAGGCGGTAGAGGAGGAGGAGGAGGCGGCGGCGGTGGTAGAGGTGCAAAAAAGCAGGTCCTTGCAATGTCCCTCACTCTTTGTTTTTTTTTTTTTTCTTTTTTTTGGGACAAGGAGGACTTTTCAGTGCAATGTTATGCATATAGATGTTTATAATCCTCCCTGTACGCACTGAAAGGAGTGAGGGTATCTGCTGTTCAAGTGCAGATGTAAGAACACAGCAGACACCGGTGTGCAATGTTGGTGACAGAAGGAGAATTGTGGCTGTAGACTTGAGGGTGGAAATTCCTCAGCTTCCCATGTTTGTCACCATTCTTTCTAAAACACCACTGAGGAGGAGGCGGTAGAGGAGGAGGAGGAGGCGGCGGCGGTGGTAGAGGTGCAAAAAGCAGGTCCTTTCAATGTCTCTCACTCTTTGTTTTTTTTTTTTTTTTCTTTTTTTTGGGACAAGGAGGACTTTTAAGTGCAATGTTATGCATATAGATCTTTATAATCCCCCCTGTACGCACTGAAAGGAGTGAGGGTATCTGCTGTTCAAGTGCAGATGTAAGAACACAGCAGACACCGGTGTGCAGTGTTGGTGACAGAAGGAGAATTGTGGCTGTAGACTTGAGGGTGGAAATTCCTCAGCTTCCCATGTTTGTCACCATTCTTTCTAAAACACCACTGAGGAGGAGGCGGTAGAGGAGGAGGAGGAGGCGGCGGCGGTGGTAGAGGTGCAAAAAAACAGGTCCTTGCAATGTCCCTCACTCTTTGTTTTTTTTTTTCTTTTTTTTGGGACAAGGAGGACTTTTCAGTGCAATGTTATGCATATAGATCTTTATAATCCTCCCTGTACGCACTGAAAGGAGTGAGGGTATCTGCTGTTCAAGTGCAGATGTGAGAACACAGCAGACACCGGTGTGCAATGTTGGTGACAGAAGGAGAATTGTGGCTGTGGACTTGAGGGTGGAAATTCCTCAGCTTCCCATGTTTGTCACCATTCTTTCTAAAACACCACATTTCCATGCTCATCTTCAGTGAAAAGGAATTGGCAATTGATGCCCCAAGAGCCTTGCTGGGGTCTTAGGTCCCTCACAAAGGATGCTCCTGCCAACGCGCGCCTCAATTCCAAATGCTGTCCCCAAGACTGAAGCTGCACTGAGGCAATGCCCTGAGGTGCAGCGGAGGGATTTGAGGATTTCTGAGGCTTCACTTGTGGCACAAACTTGAAGGTCTCCTCCAACACTAATGATCCTATGATTCCTCCACCACCTAGCCCTCCACCACCTCCTCCTCCTCCTCCACCTCCACCGCCTCCTCCTCCTCATCCACAACGTCATCCACCATGGCCTAATCTTACCTGTAGACTGCCTCTTCCTCCTCGTCCACTACCTCTTTCTCCTCGTCCACCGCCTCCTGCACCTCCTCCACCGCCTCCTCCTCCACCAGAGCCTCCTCCACCGCCACCGCCTCCTCCACCTCCTCCACGGCCTCCTCCTCCTCCACGGCCTCCTCCTCCTCCACCGCCTCCTCCTCCTCCTCCACCGCCTCCTCAACCTCCTCCACCGCCTCCTCCTCCACCAGAGCCTCCTCCACAGCCACCGCCTCCTCCACCTCTTCCACGGCCTCCTCCTCCTCCACCGCCTCCTCCTCCTCCACCGCCTCCTCCTCCTCCTCCTCCACCGCCTCCTTATCTTCCCCCTCCTCCACCACCTCCTCCTTCTCCTCCTCCTCCTCCACCACCTCCTCCACCTCCACCACCTCCTCCTCCACCACCACCGCTACCTCTCCTATTCTGACACTGCCAGTTGAAGTAGCATCTGCCGTCTCCCGTCTCCAACTCTCTGCCTCCCACTGCCACCCTTTGGCCCTTATATAGGGAGGAGAAGACACACCCACTATTGATGACAAGCCACTTGCAAAACACCTAACAATCACTAGGCAGCCAATCAGGGGACAGGCAACGCATCACACAGGGTCATGAAGATGCTGGGACCCGCCAGCTGCTGCCTTACAGGGCCACGGAGACGTGGTCCTGCCGGGTGTCAAATGGAACTAGAACTAGGAGCGGTGAGCAGCGCTCACCACCCGACCCTACCCAGGAAGCCACCTTTGCACACCTGGTCCCTTGCAACTGCTCCTGACATCGCTGGGCTCACCACCATTGCTACCACCATGCCCTAGCCAGGGGCACGCAGAGCCATTTGGCCAGGAAGTTTCTGCCAAGGAAGAAGAGGCGGTAGAGGAGGAGGAGGAGGCGGTAGAGGAGGAGGAGGAGGCGGCGTCAGTGGTAGAGGTGCAAAAAGCAGGTCCTTGCAATGTCCCTCACTCTTTGTTTTTCTTTTTTTTCTTTTTTTTGGGACAAGGAGGACTTTTGAGTGCAATGTTATGCATATAGATGTTTATAATCCTCCCTGTACGCACTGAAAGGAGTGAGGGTATCTGCTGTTCAAGTGCAGATGTAAGAACACAGCAGACACCGGTGTGCAATGTTGGTGACAGAAGGAGAATTGTGGCTGTAGACTTGAGGGTGGAAATTCCTCAGCTTCCCATGTTTGTCACCATTCTTTCTAAAACACCACTGAGGAGGAGGCGGTAGAGGAGGAGGAGGAGGCGGCGGCGGTGGTAGAGGTGCAAAAAAACAGGTCCTTGCAATGTCCCTCACTCTTTGGTTTTTTTTTTCTTTTTTTTGGGACAAGGAGGACTTTTGAGTGCAATGTTATGCATATAGATCTTTATAATCCTCCCTGTACGCACTGAAAGGAGTGAGGGTATCTGCTGTTCAAGTGCAGATGTAAGAACACAGCAGACACCGGTGTGCAATGTTGGTGACAGAAGGAGAATTGTGGCTGTAGACTTGAGGGTGGAAATTCCTCAGCTTCCCATGTTTGTCACCATTCTTTCTAAAACACCACTGAGGAGGAGGCGGTAGAGGAGGAGGAGGAGGCGGCGGCGGTGGTAGAGGTGCAAAAAACGAGGTCCTTGCAATGTCCCTCACTCTTTGTTTTTTTCTTTTTTTTGGGACAAGGAGGACTTTTAAGTGCAATGTTATGCATATAGATCTTTATAATCCTGCCTGTGCGCACTGAAAGGAGTGAGGGTATCTGCTGTTCAAGTGCAGATGTGAGAACACAGCAGACACCGGTGTGCAGTGTTGGTGACAGAAGGAGAATTGTGGCTGTAGACTTGAGGGTGGAAATTCCTCAGCTTCCCATGTTTGTCACCATTCTTTCTAAAACACCACTTTTCCGTGCTCATCTTCAGTGAAAAGGAATTGGCAATTGATGCCCCAAGAGCCTTGCTGGGGTCTTAGGTCCCTCACAAAGGATGCTCCTGCCAACCCCTGCCTCAATTCCAAATGCTGTCCCCAAGACTGAAGCTGCACTGAGGCAATGCCCTGAGGTGCAGCGGAGGGATTTGAGGATTTCTGAGGCTTCACTTGTGGCACAAACTTGAAGGTCTCCTCCAACACTAATGATCCTATGATTCCTCCAACACCTAGCCCTCCACCACCTCCTCCTCCTCCTCCACCTCCACCGCCTCCTCCTCCTCCTCATCCACAACGTCCTCCACCACGGCCTAATCTTACTTGTAGACTGCCTCTTCCTCCTCGTCCACTGCCTCTTTCTCCTCGTCCACCGCCTCCTGCACCTCCTCCACCGCCCCCTCCTCCACCAGAGCCTCCTCCACCGCCACCGCCTCCTCCACCTCCTCCACGGCCTCCTCCTCCTCCACGGCCTCCTCCTCCTCCACCGCCTCCTCCTCCTCCTCCACCGCCTCCTCAACCTCCTCCACCGCCTCCTCCTCCACCAGAGCCTCCTCCAAAGCCACCGCCTCCTCCACCTCTTCCACGGCCTCCTCCTCCTCCACCGCCTCCTCCTCCTCCACCGCCTCCTCCTCCTCCTCCTCCACCGCCTCCTTATCTTCCCCCTCCTCCACCACCTCCTCCACCTCCATCACCTCCTCCTCCTCCACCACCGCTACCTCTCCTATTCTGACACTGCCAGTTGAAGTAGCATCTGCCGTCTCCCGTCTCCAACTCTCTGCCTCCCACTGCCACCCTTTGGCCCTTATATAGGGAGGAGACGACACACCCACTATTGATGACAAGCCACTTGCAAAACGCCTAACAATCACTAGGCAGCCAATCAGGGGACAGGCAACGCATCACACAGGGTCATGAAGATGCTGGGACCCGCCAGCTGCTGCCTTACAGGGCCACGGAGACGTGGTCCTGCCGGGTGTCAAATGGAACTAGAACTAGGAGCGGTGAGCAGCGCTCACCACTCGACCCTACCCGGGAAGCCACCTTTGCACACCTGGTCCCTTGCAACTGCTCCTGACATCGCTGGGCTCACCACCATTGCTACCACCATGCCCTAGCCAGGGGCACGCAGAGCCATTTGGCCAGGAAGTTTCTGCCAAGGAAGAAGAGGCGGTAGAGGAGGAGGAGGAGGCGGTAGAGGAGGAGGAGGAGGCGGCGTCGGTGGTAGAGGTGCAAAAAGCAGGTCCTTGCAATGTCCCTCACTCTTTGTTTTTTTTTTTTTTCTTTTTTTTGGGACAAGGAGGACTTTTCAGTGCAATGTTATGCATATAGATCTTTATAATCCTCCCTGTACGCACTGAAAGGAGTGAGGGTATCTGCTGTTCAAGTGCAGATGTAAGAACACAGCAGACACCGGTGTGCAATGTTGGTGACAGAAGGAGAATTGTGGCTGTAGACTTGAGGGTGGAAATTCCTCAGCTTCCCATGTTTGTCACCATTCTTTCTAAAACACCACTGAGGAGGAGGCGGTAGAGGAGGAGGAGGAGGCGGCGGCGGTGGTAGAGGTGCAAAAAAACAGGTCCTTGCAATGTCCCTCACTCTTTGTTTTTTTTTTTCTTTTTTTTGGGACAAGGAGGACTTTTGAGTGCAATGTTATGCATATAGATCTTTATAATCCTCCCTGTACGCACTAAAAGGAGTGAGGGTATCTGCTGTTCAAGTGCAGATGTGAGAACACAGCAGACACCGGTGTGCAATGTTGGTGACAGAAGGAGAATTGTGGCTGTGGACTTGAGGGTGGAAATTCCTCAGCTTCCCATGTTTGTCACCATTCTTTCTAAAACACCACATTTCCATGCTCATCTTCAGTGAAAAGGAATTGGCAATTGATGCCCCAAGAGCCTTGCTGGGGTCTTAGGTCCCTCACAAAGGATGCTCCTGCCAACCCCTGCTTCAATTCCAAATGCTGTCCCCAAGACTGAAGCTGCACTGAGGCAATGCCCTGAGGTGCAGCGGAGGGATTTGAGGATTTCTGAGGCTTCACTTGTGGCACAAACTTGAAGGTCTCCTCCAACACTAATGATCCTATGATTCCTCCAACACCTAGCCCTCCACCACCTCCTCCTCCTCCTCCACCTCCACCGCCTCCTCCTCCTCATCCACAACGTCATCCACCATGGCCTAATCTTACTTGTAGACTGCCTCTTCCTCCTCGTCCACTGCCTCTTTCTCCTCGTCCACCGCCTCCTGCACCTCCTCCACCGCCTCCTCCTCCACCAGAGCCTCCTCCACCGCCACTGCCTCCTCCACCACCTCCACGGCCTCCTCCTCCTCCACGGCCTCCTCCTCCTCCACCGCCTCCTCCTCCTCCTCCACCGCCTCCTCAACCACCTCCACCGCCTCCTCCTCCACCAGAGCCTCCTCCACAGCCACCGCCTCCTCCACCTCTTCCACGGCCTCCTCCTCCTCCACCGCCTCCTCCTCCTCCACCGCCTCCTCCTCCTCCTCCTCCACCGCCTCCTTATCTTCCCCCTCCTCCACCACCTCCTCCTTCTCCTCCTCCTCCTCCACCACCTCCTCCACCTCCAGCACCTCCTCCTCCACCACCACCGCTACCTCTCCTATTCTGACACTGCCAGTTGAAGTAGCATCTGCCGTCTCCCGTCTCCAACTCTCTGCCTCCCACTGCCACCCTTTGGCCCTTATATAGGGAGGAGAAGACACACCCACTATTGATGACAAGCCACTTGCAAAACACCTAACAATCACTAGGCAGCCAATCAGGGGACAGGCAACGCATCACACAGGGTCATGAAGATGCTGGGACCCGCCAGCTGCTGCCTTACAGGGCCACGGAGACGTGGTCCTGCCGGGTGTCAAATGGAACTAGAACTAGGAGCGGTGAGCAGCGCTCACCACCCGACCCTACCCAGGAAGCCACCTTTGCACACCTGGTCCCTTGCAACTGCTCCTGACATCGCTGGGCTCACCACCATTGCTACCACCATGCCCTAGCCAGGGGCACGCAGAGCCATTTGGCCAGGAAGTTTCTGCCAAGGAAGAGGAGGCGGTAGAGGAGGAGGAGGAGGCGGTAGAGGAGGAGGAGGAGGCGGCGGCGGTGGTAGAGGTGCAAAAAAGCAGGTCCTTGCAATGTCCCTCACTCTTTGTTTTTTTTTTTTTTCTTTTTTTTGGGACAAGGAGGACTTTTCAGTGCAATGTTATGCATATAGATCTTTATAATCCTCCCTGTACGCACTGAAAGGAGTGAGGGTATCTGCTGTTCAAGTGCAGATGTGAGAACACAGCAGACACCGGTGTGCAATGTTGGTGACAGAAGGAGAATTGTGGCTGTAGACTTGAGGGTGGAAATTCCTCAGCTTCCCATGTTTGTCACCATTCTTTCTAAAACACCACTGAGGAGGAGGCGGTAGAGGAGGAGGAGGAGGCGGCGGCGGTGGTAGAGGTGCAAAAAAACAGGTCCTTGCAATGTCCCTCACTCTTTGGTTTTTTTTTTCTTTTTTTTGGGACAAGGAGGACTTTTGAGTGCAATGTTATGCATATAGATCTTTATAATCCTCCCTGTACGCACTGAAAGGAGTGAGGGTATCTGCTGTTCAAGTGCAGATGTAAGAACACAGCAGACACCGGTGTGCAATGTTGGTGACAGAAGGAGAATTGTGGCTGTAGACTTGAGGGTGGAAATTCCTCAGCTTCCCATGTTTGTCACCATTCTTTCTAAAACACCACTGAGGAGGAGGCGGTAGAGGAGGAGGAGGAGGCGGCGGCGGTGGTAGAGGTGCAAAAAAACAGGTCCTTGCAATGTCCCTCACTCTTTGTTTTTTTCTTTATTTTGGGACAAGGAGGACTTTTAAGTGCAATGTTATGCATATAGATCTTTATAATCCTGCCTGTGCGCACTGAAAGGAGTGAGGGTATCTGCTGTTCAAGTGCAGATGTGAGAACACAGCAGACACCGGTGTGCAGTGTTGGTGACAGAAGGAGAATTGTGGGTGTAGACTTGAGGGTGGAAATTCCTCAGCTTCCCATGTTTGTCACCATTCTTTCTAAAACACCACTTTTCCGTGCTCATCTTCAGTGAAAAGGAATTGGCAATTGATGCCCCAAGAGCCTTGCTGGGGTCTTAGGTCCCTCACAAAGGATGCTCCTGCCAACCCCTGCCTCAATTCCAAATGCTGTCCCCAAGACTGAAGCTGCACTGAGGCAATGCCCTGAGGTGCAGCGGAGGGATTTGAGGATTTCTGAGGCTTCACTTGTGGCACAAACTTGAAGGTCTCCTCCAACACTAATGATCCTATGATTCCTCCACCACCTAGCCCTCCACCACCTCCTCCTCCTCCTCCACCTCCACCGCCTCCTCCTCCTCCTCATCCACAACGTCCTCCACCACGGCCTAATCTTACTTGTAGACTGCCTCTTCCTCCTCGTCCACTGCCTCTTTCTCCTCGTCCACCGCCTCCTGCACCTCCTCCACCGCCCCCTCCTCCACCAGAGCCTCCTCCACCGCCACCGCCTCCTCCACCTCCTCCACGGCCTCCTCCTCCTCCACGGCCTCCTCCTCCTCCACCGCCTCCTCCTCCTCCTCCACCGCCTCCTGCACCTCCTCCACCGCCTCCTTCTCCAGCAGAGCCTCCTCCAAAGCCACCGCCTCCTCCACCTCTTCCACGGCCTCCTCCTCCTCCACCGCCTCCTCCTCCTCCACCGCCTCCTCCTCCTCCTCCTCCACCGCCTCCTTATCTTCCCCCTCCTCCACCACCTCCTCCACCTCCATCACCTCCTCCTCCTCCACCACCGCTACCTCTCCTATTCTGACACTGCCAGTTGAAGTAGCATCTGCCGTCTCCCGTCTCCAACTCTCTGCCTCCCACTGCCACCCTTTGGCCCTTATATAGGGAGGAGACGACACACCCACTATTGATGACAAGCCACTTGCAAAACGCCTAACAATCACTAGGCAGCCAATCAGGGGACAGGCAACGCATCACACAGGGTCATGAAGATGCTGGGACCCGCCAGCTGCTGCCTTACAGGGCCACGGAGACGTGGTCCTGCCGGGTGTCAAATGGAACTAGAACTAGGAGCGGTGAGCAGCGCTCACCACTCGACCCTACCCGGGAAGCCACCTTTGCACACCTGGTCCCTTGCAACTGCTCCTGACATCGCTGGGCTCACCACCATTGCTACCACCATGCCCTAGCCAGGGGCACGCAGAGCCATTTGGCCAGGAAGTTTCTGCCAAGGAAGAAGAGGCGGTAGAGGAGGAGGAGGAGGCAGTAGAGGAGGAGGAGGAGGCGGCGTCGGTGGTAGAGGTGCAAAAAGCAGGTCCTTGCAATGTCCCTCACTCTTTGTTTTTTTTTTTTTTTCTTTTTTTTGGGACAAGGAGGACTTTTCAGTGCAATGTTATGCATATAGATCTTTATAATCCTCCCTGTACGCACTGAAAGGAGTGAGGGTATCTGCTGTTCAAGTGCAGATGTAAGAACACAGCAGACACCGGTGTGCAATGTTGGTGACAGAAGGAGAATTGTGGCTGAAGACTTGAGGGTGGAAATTCCTCAGCTTCCCATGTTTGTCACCATTCTTTCTAAAACACCACTGAGGAGGAGGCGGTAGAGGAGGAGGAGGAGGCGGCGGCGGTGGTAGAGGTGCAAAAAAACAGGTCCTTGCAATGTCCCTCACTCTTTGTTTTTTTTTTTTCTTTTTTTTGGGACAAGGAGGACTTTTGAGTGCAATGTTATGCATATAGATGTTTATAATCCTCCCTGTACGCACTAAAAGGATTGAGGGTATCTGCTGTTCAAGTGCAGATGTGAGAACACAGCAGACACCGGTGTGCAATGTTGGTGACAGAAGGAGAATTGTGGCTGTGGACTTGAGGGTGGAAATTCCTCAGCTTCCCATGTTTGTCACCATTCTTTCTAAAACACCACTTTTCCGTGCTCATCTTCAGTGAAAAGGAATTGGCAATTGATGCCCCAAGAGCCTTGCTGGGGTCTTAGGTCCCTCACAAAGGATGCTCCTGCCAACCCCTGCCTCAATTCCAAATGCTGTCCCCAAGACTGAAGCTGCACTGAGGCAATGCCCTGAGGTGCAGCGGAGGGATTTGAGGATTTCTGAGGCTTCACTTGTGGCACAAACTTGAAGGTCTCCTCCAACACTAATGATCCTATGATTCCTCCACCACCTAGCCCTCCACCACCTCCTCCTCCTCCTCCACCTCCTCCTCCTCCTCCACCTCCACCGCCTCCTCCTCCTCATCCACAACGTCATCCACCATGGCCTAATCTTACTTGTAGACTGCCTCTTCCTCCTCGTCCACTGCCTCTTTCTCCTCGTCCACCGCCTCCTGCACCTCCTCCACCGCCTCCTCCTCCACCAGAGCCTCCTCCACCGCCACTGCCTCCTCCACCTCCTCCACGGCCTCCTCCTCCTCCACGGCCTCCTCCTCCTCCACCGCCTCCTCCTCCTCCTCCACCGCCTCCTCAACCACCTCCACCGCCTCCTCCTCCACCAGAGCCTCCTCCACAGCCACCGCCTCCTCCACCTCTTCCACGGCCTCCTCCTCCTCCACCGCCTCCTCCTCCTCCACCGCCTCCTCCTCCTCCTCCTCCACCGCCTCCTTATCTTCCCCCTCCTCCACCACCTCCTCCTTCTCCTCCTCCTCCTCCACCACCTCCTCCACCTCCAGCACCTCCTCCTCCACCACCACCGCTACCTCTCCTATTCTGACACTGCCAGTTGAAGTAGCATCTGCCGTCTCCCGTCTCCAACTCTCTGCCTCCCACTGCCACCCTTTGGCCCTTATATAGGGAGGAGAAGACACACCCACTATTGATGACAAGCCACTTGCAAAACACCTAACAATCACTAGGCAGCCAATCAGGGGACAGGCAACGCATCACACAGGGTCATGAAGATGCTGGGACCCGCCAGCTGCTGCCTTACAGGGCCACGGAGACGTGGTCC
This sequence comes from Anser anser, assembly GCF_964211835.1. NCBI lineage: Eukaryota > Metazoa > Chordata > Aves > Anseriformes > Anatidae > Anser > Anser anser. Next base: position 101,703,729 of record NC_139720.1, on the reverse strand, counting down.
TGCCGGGTGTCAAATGGAACTAGAACTAGGAGCGGTGAGCAGCGCTCACCACCCGACCCTACCCAGGAAGCCACCTTTGCACACCTGGTCCCTTGCAACTGCTCCTGACATCGCTGGGCTCACCACCATTGCTACCACCATGCCCTAGCCAGGGGCACGCAGAGCCATTTGGCCAGGAAGTTTCTGCCAAGGAAGAGGAGGCGGTAGAGGAGGAGGAGGAGGCGGTAGAGGAGGAGGAGGAGGCGGCGGCGGTGGTAGAGGTGCAAAAAAGCAGGTCCTTGCAATGTCCCTCACTCTTTGTTTTTTTTTTTTCTTTTTTTTGGGACAAGGAGGACTTTTCAGTGCAATGTTATGCATATAGATGTTTATAATCCTCCCTGTACGCACTGAAAGGAGTGAGGGTATCTGCTGTTCAAGTGCAGATGTAAGAACACAGCAGACACCGGTGTGCAATGTTGGTGACAGAAGGAGAATTGTGGCTGTAGACTTGAGGGTGGAAATTCCTCAGCTTCCCATGTTTGTCACCATTCTTTCTAAAACACCACTGAGGAGGAGGCGGTAGAGGAGGAGGAGGAGGCGGCGGCGGTGGTAGAGGTGCAAAAACCAGGTCCTTTCAATGTCCCTCACTCTTTGGTTTTTTTTTTTTTTCTTTTTTTTGGGACAAGGAGGACTTTTCAGTGCAATGTTATGCATATAGATCTTTATAATCCCCCCTGTACGCACTGAAAGGAGTGAGGGTATCTGCTGTTCAAGTGCAGATGTAAGAACACAGCAGACACCGGTGTGCAATGTTGGTGACAGAAGGAGAATTGTGGCTGTAGACTTGAGGGTGGAAATTCCTCAGCTTCCCATGTTTGTCACCATTCTTTCTAAAACACCACATTTCCGTGCTCATCTTCAGTGAAAAGGAATTGGCAATTGATGCCCCAAGAGCCTTGCTGGGGTCTTAGGTCCCTCACAAAGGATGCTCCTGCCAACCCCTGCCTCAATTCCAAATGCTGTCCCCAAGACTGAAGCTGCACTGAGGCAATGCCCTGAGGTGCAGCGGAGGGATTTGAGGATTTCTGAGGCTTCATTTGTGGCACAAACTTGAAGGTCTCCTCCAACACTAATGATCCTATGATTCCTCCACCACCTCCTCCTCCTCCTCCACCTCCACCGCCTCCTCCTCCTCATCCACAACGTCCTCCACCACGGCCTAATCTTACTTGTAGACTGCCTCTTCCTCCTCGTCCACTGCCTCTTTCTCCTCGTCCACCGCCTCCTCAACCTCCTCCACCGCCTCCTTCTCCAGCAGAGCCTCCTCCAAAGCCACCGCCTCCTCCACCTCCTCCACGGCCTCCTCCTCCTCCACCGCCTCCTCCTCCTCCACCGCCTCCTCCTCCTCCTCCTCCACCGCCTCCTTATCTTCCCCCTCCTCCACCACCTCCTCCACCTCCATCACCTCCTCCTCCTCCACCACCGCTACCTCTCCTATTCTGACACTGCCAGTTGAAGTAGCATCTGCCGTCTCCCGTCTCCAACTCTCTGCCTCCCACTGCCACCCTTTGGCCCTTATATAGGGAGGAGACGACACACCCACTATTGATGACAAGCCACTTGCAAAACGCCTAACAATCACTAGGCAGCCAATCAGGGGACAGGCAACGCATCACACAGGGTCATGAAGATGCTGGGACCCGCCAGCTGCTGCCTTACAGGGCCACGGAGACGTGGTCCTGCCGGGTGTCAAATGGAACTAGAACTAGGAGCGGTGAGCAGCGCTCACCACTCGACCCTACCCGGGAAGCCACCTTTGCACACCTGGTCCCTTGCAACTGCTCCTGACATCGCTGGGCTCACCACCGTTGCTACCACCATGCCCTAGCCAGGGGCACGCAGAGCCATTTGGCCAGGAAGTTTCTGCCAAGGAAGAAGAGGCGGTAGAGGAGGAGGAGGAGGCGGTAGAGGAGGAGGATGAGGCGGCGGCGGTGGTAGAGGTGCAAAAAGCAGGTCCTTGCAATGTCCCTCACTCTTTGTTTTTTTTTTTCTTTTTTTTGGGACAAGGAGGACTTTTGAGTGCAATGTTATGCATATAGATCTTTATAATCCTCCCTGTATGCACTGAAAGGAGTGAGGGTATCTGCTGTTCAAGTGCAGATGTAAGAACACAGCAGACACCGGTGTGCAATGTTGGTGACAGAAGGAGAATTGTGGCTGTAGACTTGAGGGTGGAAATTCCTCAGCTTCCCATGTTTGTCACCATTCTTTCTAAAACACCACTGAGGAGGAGGCGGTAGAGGAGGAGGAGGAGGCGGCGGCGGCGGTAGAGGTGCAAAAAAACAGGTCCTTGCAATGTCCCTCACTCTTTGTTTTTTTTTTTCTTTTTTTTGGGACAAGGAGGACTTTTGAGTGCAATGTTATGCATATAGATCTTTATAATCCTCCCTGTGCGCACTGAAAGGAGTGAGGGTATCTGCTGTTCAAGTGCAGATGTGAGAACACAGCAGACACCGGTGTGCAATGTTGGTGACAGAAGGAGAATTGTGGCTGTGGACTTGAGGGTGGAAATTCCTCAGCTTCCCATGTTTGTCACCATTCTTTCTAAAACACCACATTTCCATGCTCATCTTCAGTGAAAAGGAATTGGCAATTGATGCCCCAAGAGCCTTGCTGGGGTCTTAGGTCCCTCACAAAGGATGCTCCTGCCAACCCCTGCCTCAATTCCAAATGCTGTCCCCAAGACTGAAGCTGCACTGAGGCAATGCCCTGAGGTGCAGCGGAGGGATTTGAGGATTTCTGAGGCTTCACTTGTGGCACAAACTTGAAGGTCTCCTCCAACACTAATGATCCTATGATTCCTCCAACACCTAGCCCTCCACCACCTCCTCCTCCTCCTCCACCTCCACCGCCTCCTCCTCCTCATCCACAACGTCATCCACCATGGCCTAATCTTACTTGTAGACTGCCTCTTCCTCCTCGTCCACTGCCTCTTTCTCCTCGTCCACCGCCTCCTGCACCTCCTCCACCGCCTCCTCCTCCACCAGAGCCTCCTCCACCGCCACTGCCTCCTCCACCTCCTCCACGGCCTCCTCCTCCTCCACGGCCTCCTCCTCCTCCACCGCCTCCTCCTCCTCCTCCACCGCCTCCTCAACCACCTCCACCGCCTCCTCCTCCACCAGAGCCTCCTCCACAGCCACCGCCTCCTCCACCTCTTCCACGGCCTCCTCCTCCTCCACCGCCTCCTCCTCCTCCACCGCCTCCTCCTCCTCCTCCTCCACCGCCTCCTTATCTTCCCCCTCCTCCACCACCTCCTCCTTCTCCTCTTCCTCCTCCACCACCTCCTCCACCTCCAGCACCTCCTCCTCCACCACCACCGCTACCTCTCCTATTCTGACACTGCCAGTTGAAGTAGCATCTGCCGTCTCCCGTCTCCAACTCTCTGCCTCCCACTGCCACCCTTTGGCCCTTATATAGGGAGGAGAAGACACACCCACTATTGATGACAAGCCACTTGCAAAACACCTAACAATCACTAGGCAGCCAATCAGGGGACAGGCAACGCATCACACAGGGTCATGAAGATGCTGGGACCCGCCAGCTGCTGCCTTACAGGGCCACGGAGACGTGGTCCTGCCGGGTGTCAAATGGAACTAGAACTAGGAGCGGTGAGCAGCGCTCACCACCCGACCCTACCCAGGAAGCCACCTTTGCACACCTGGTCCCTTGCAACTGCTCCTGACATCGCTGGGCTCACCACCATTGCTACCACCATGCCCTAGCCAGGGGCACGCAGAGCCATTTGGCCAGGAAGTTTCTGCCAAGGAAGAGGAGGCGGTAGAGGAGGAGGAGGAGGCGGTAGAGGAGGAGGAGGAGGCGGCGGCGGTGGTAGAGGTGCAAAAAAGCAGGTCCTTGCAATGTCCCTCACTCTTTGTTTTTTTTTTTTCTTTTTTTTGGGACAAGGAGGACTTTTCAGTGCAATGTTATGCATATAGATGTTTATAATCCTCCCTGTACGCACTGAAAGGAGTGAGGGTATCTGCTGTTCAAGTGCAGATGTAAGAACACAGCAGACACCGGTGTGCAATGTTGGTGACAGAAGGAGAATTGTGGCTGTAGACTTGAGGGTGGAAATTCCTCAGCTTCCCATGTTTGTCACCATTCTTTCTAAAACACCACTGAGGAGGAGGCGGTAGAGGAGGAGGAGGAGGCGGCGGCGGTGGTAGAGGTGCAAAAAGCAGGTCCTTGCAATGTCCCTCACTCTTTGTTTTTTTTTTTTTTTCTTTTTTTTGGGACAAGGAGGACTTTTCAGTGCAATGTTATGCATATAGATCTTTATAATCCCCCCTGTACGCACTGAAAGGAGTGAGGGTATCTGCTGTTCAAGTGCAGATGTAAGAACACAGCAGACACCGGTGTGCAATGTTGGTGACAGAAGGAGAATTGTGGCTGTAGACTTGAGGGTGGAAATTCCTCAGCTTCCCATGTTTGTCACCATTCTTTCTAAAACACCACTGAGGAGGAGGCGGTAGAGGAGGAGGAGGAGGCGGCGGCGGTGGTAGAGGTGCAAAAAAACAGGTCCTTGCAATGTCCCTCACTCTTTGTTTTTTTCTTTTTTTTGGGACAAGGAGGACTTTTAAGTGCAATGTTATGCATATAGATCTTTATAATCCTGCCTGTGCGCACTGAAAGGAGTGAGGGTATCTGCTGTTCAAGTGCAGATGTGAGAACACAGCAGACACCGGTGTGCAGTGTTGGTGACAGAAGGAGAATTGTGGCTGTAGACTTGAGGGTGGAAATTCCTCAGCTTCCCATGTTTGTCACCATTCTTTCTAAAACACCACTTTTCCGTGCTCATCTTCAGTGAAAAGGAATTGGCAATTGATGCCCCAAGAGCCTTGCTGGGGTCTTAGGTCCCTCACAAAGGATGCTCCTGCCAACCCCTGCCTCAATTCCAAATGCTGTCCCCAAGACTGAAGCTGCACTGAGGCAATGCCCTGAGGTGCAGCGGAGGGATTTGAGGATTTCTGAGGCTTCACTTGTGGCACAAACTTGAAGGTCTCCTCCAACACTAATGATCCTATGATTCCTCCACCACCTCCTCCTCCTCCTCCACCTCCACCAGAGCCTCCTCCTCATCCACAACGTCCTCCACCACGGCCTAATCTTACTTGTAGACTGCCTCTTCCTCCTCGTCCACTGCCTCTTTCTCCTCGTCCACCGCCTCCTCAACCTCCTCCACCGCCTCCTCCTCCACCAGAGCCTCCTCCACAGCCACCGCCTCCTCCACCTCCTCCACGGCCTCCTCCTCCTCCACCGCCTCCTCCTCCTCCACCGCCTCCTCCTCCTCCTCCTCCACCGCCTCCTTATCTTCCCCCTCCTCCACCACCTCCTCCACCTCCATCACCTCCTCCTCCTCCACCACCGCTACCTCTCCTATTCTGACACTGCCAGTTGAAGTAGCATCTGCCGTCTCCCGTCTCCAACTCTCTGCCTCCCACTGCCACCCTTTGGCCCTTATATAGGGAGGAGACGACACACCCACTATTGATGACAAGCCACTTGCAAAACGCCTAACAATCACTAGGCAGCCAATCAGGGGACAGGCAACGCATCACACAGGGTCATGAAGATGCTGGGACCCGCCAGCTGCTGCCTTACAGGGCCACGGAGACGTGGTCCTGCCGGGTGTCAAATGGAACTAGAACTAGGAGCGGTGAGCAGCGCTCACCACTCGACCCTACCCGGGAAGCCACCTTTGCACACCTGGTCCCTTGCAACTGCTCCTGACATCGCTGGGCTCACCACCATTGCTACCACCATGCCCTAGCCAGGGGCACGCAGAGCCATTTGGCCAGGAAGTTTCTGCCAAGGAAGAAGAGGCGGTAGAGGAGGAGGAGGAGGCGGTAGAGGAGGAGGAGGAGGCGGCGGCGGTGGTAGAGGTGCAAAAAAACAGGTCCTTGCAATGTCCCTCACTCTTTGTTTTTTTTTTTCTTTTTTTTGGGACAAGGAGGACTTTTCAGTGCAATGTTATGCATATAGATGTTTATAATCCTCCCTGTACGCACTGAAAGGAGTGAGGGTATCTGCTGTTCAAGTGCAGATGTAAGAACACAGCAGACACCGGTGTGCAATGTTGGTGACAGAAGGAGAATTGTGGCTGTAGACTTGAGGGTGGAAATTCCTCAGCTTCCCATGTTTGTCACCATTCTTTCTAAAACACCACTGAGGAGGAGGCGGTAGAGGAGGAGGAGGAGGCGGCGGCGGTGGTAGAGGTGCAAAAAGCAGGTCCTTGCAATGTCCCTCACTCTTTGTTTTTTTTTTTTTTTCTTTTTTTTGGGACAAGGAGGACTTTTGAGTGCAATGTTATGCATATAGATCTTTATAATCCTCCCTGTACGCACTGAAAGGAGTGAGGGTATCTGCTGTTCAAGTGCAGATGTGAGAACACAGCAGACACCGGTGTGCAGTGTTGGTGACAGAAGGAGAATTGTGGCTGTAGACTTGAGGGTGGAAATTCCTCAGCTTCCCATGTTTGTCACCATTCTTTCTAAAACACCACTTTTCCGTGCTCATCTTCAGTGAAAAGGAATTGGCAATTGATGCCCCAAGAGCCTTGCTGGGGTCTTAGGTCCCTCACAAAGGATGCTCCTGCCAACCCCTGCCTCAATTCCAAATGCTGTCCCCAAGACTGAAGCTGCACTGAGGCAATGCCCTGAGGTGCAGCGGAGGGATTTGAGGATTTCTGAGGCTTCATTTGTGGCACAAACTTGAAGGTCTCCTCCAACACTAATGATCCTATGATTCCTCCACCACCTCCTCCTCCTCCTCCACCTCCACCGCCTCCTCCTCCTCATCCACAACGTCCTCCACCACGGCCTAATCTTACTTGTAGACTGCCTCTTCCTCCTCGTCCACTGCCTCTTTCTCCTCGTCCACCGCCTCCTCAACCTCCTCCACCGCCTCCTCCTCCAGCAGAGCCTCCTCCAAAGCCACCGCCTCCTCCACCTCCTCCACGGCCTCCTCCTCCTCCACCGCCTCCTCCTCCTCCACCGCCTCCTCCTCCTCCTCCTCCACCGCCTCCTTATCTTCCCCCTCCTCCACCACCTCCTCCACCTCCATCACCTCCTCCTCCTCCACCACCGCTACCTCTCCTATTCTGACACTGCCAGTTGAAGTAGCATCTGCCGTCTCCCGTCTCCAACTCTCTGCCTCCCACTGCCACCCTTTGGCCCTTATATAGGGAGGAGACGACACACCCACTATTGATGACAAGCCACTTGCAAAACGCCTAACAATCACTAGGCAGCCAATCAGGGGACAGGCAACGCATCACACAGGGTCATGAAGATGCTGGGACCCGCCAGCTGCTGCCTTACAGGGCCACGGAGACGTGGTCCTGCCGGGTGTCAAATGGAACTAGAACTAGGAGCGGTGAGCAGCGCTCACCACTCGACCCTACCCGGGAAGCCACCTTTGCACACCTGGTCCCTTGCAACTGCTCCTGACATCGCTGGGCTCACCACCATTGCTACCACCATGCCCTAGCCAGGGGCACGCAGAGCCATTTGGCCAGGAAGTTTCTGCCAAGGAAGAAGAGGCGGTAGAGGAGGAGGAGGAGGCGGTAGAGGAGGAGGATGAGGCGGCGGCGGTGGTAGAGGTGCAAAAAGCAGGTCCTTGCAATGTCCCTCACTCTTTGTTTTTTTTTTTCTTTTTTTTGGGACAAGGAGGACTTTTGAGTGCAATGTTATGCATATAGATCTTTATAATCCTCCCTGTATGCACTGAAAGGAGTGAGGGTATCTGCTGTTCAAGTGCAGATGTAAGAACACAGCAGACACCGGTGTGCAATGTTGGTGACAGAAGGAGAATTGTGGCTGTAGACTTGAGGGTGGAAATTCCTCAGCTTCCCATGTTTGTCACCATTCTTTCTAAAACACCACTGAGGAGGAGGCGGTAGAGGAGGAGGAGGAGGCGGCGGCGGCGGTAGAGGTGCAAAAAAACAGGTCCTTGCAATGTCCCTCACTCTTTGTTTTTTTTTTTCTTTTTTTTGGGACAAGGAGGACTTTTGAGTGCAATGTTATGCATATAGATCTTTATAATCCTCCCTGTATGCACTGAAAGGAGTGAGGGTATCTGCTGTTCAAGTGCAGATGTGAGAACACAGCAGACACCGGTGTGCAATGTTGGTGACAGAAGGAGAATTGTGGCTGTGGACTTGAGGGTGGAAATTCCTCAGCTTCCCATGTTTGTCACCATTCTTTCTAAAACACCACATTTCCATGCTCATCTTCAGTGAAAAGGAATTGGCAATTGATGCCCCAAGAGCCTTGCTGGGGTCTTAGGTCCCTCACAAAGGATGCTCCTGCCAACCCCTGCCTCAATTCCAAATGCTGTCCCCAAGACTGAAGCTGCACTGAGGCAATGCCCTGAGGTGCAGCGGAGGGATTTGAGGATTTCTGAGGCTTCACTTGTGGCACAAACTTGAAGGTCTCCTCCAACACTAATGATCCTATGATTCCTCCAACACCTAGCCCTCCACCACCTCCTCCTCCTCCTCCACCTCCACCGCCTCCTCCTCCTCATCCACAACGTCATCCACCATGGCCTAATCTTACTTGTAGACTGCCTCTTCCTCCTCGTCCACTGCCTCTTTCTCCTCGTCCACCGCCTCCTGCACCTCCTCCACCGCCTCCTCCTCCACCAGAGCCTCCTCCACCGCCACCGCCTCCTCCACCTCCTCCACGGCCTCCTCCTCCTCCACAGCCTCCTCCTCCTCCACCGCCTCCTCCTCCTCATCCACCGCCTCCTCAACCTCCTCCACCACCTCCTCCTCCACCAGAGCCTCCTCCACAGCCACCGCCTCCTCCACCTCTTCCACGGCCTCCTCCTCCTCCACCGCCTCCTCCTCCTCCACCGCCTCCTCCTCCTCCTCCTCCACCGCCTCCTTATCTTCCCCCTCCTCCACCACCTCCTCCTTCTCCTCCTCCTCCTCCACCACCTCCTCCACCTCCAGCACCTCCTCCTCCACCACCACCGCTACCTCTCCTATTCTGACACTGCCAGTTGAAGTAGCATCTGCCGTCTCCCGTCTCCAACTCTCTGCCTCCCACTGCCACCCTTTGGCCCTTATATAGGGAGGAGAAGACACACCCACTATTGATGACAAGCCACTTGCAAAACACCTAACAATCACTAGGCAGCCAATCAGGGGACAGGCAACGCATCACACAGGGTCATGAAGATGCTGGGACCCGCCAGCTGCTGCCTTACAGGGCCACGGAGACGTGGTCCTGCCGGGTGTCAAATGGAACTAGAACTAGGAGCGGTGAGCAGCGCTCACCACCCGACCCTACCCAGGAAGCCACCTTTGCACACCTGGTCCCTTGCAACTGCTCCTGACATCGCTGGGCTCACCACCATTGCTACCACCATGCCCTAGCCAGGGGCACGCAGAGCCATTTGGCCAGGAAGTTTCTGCCAAGGAAGAGCAGGCGGTAGAGGAGGAGGAGGAGGCGGTAGAGGAGGAGGAGGAGGCAGCGGCGGTGGTAGAGGTGCAAAAAAACAGGTCCTTGCAATGTCCCTCACTCTTTGTTTTTTTTTTTTTCTTTTTTTTTGGGACAAGGAGGACTTTTCAGTGCAATGTTATGCATATAGATGTTTATAATCCTCCCTGTACGCACTGAAAGGAGTGAGGGTATCTGCTGTTCAAGTGCAGATGTAAGAACACAGCAGACACCGGTGTGCAATGTTGGTGACAGAAGGAGAATTGTGGCTGTAGACTTGAGGGTGGAAATTCCTCTGCTTCCCATGTTTGTCACCATTCTTTCGAAAAATCCACTGAGGAGGAGGCGGTAGAGGAGGAGGAGGAGGCGGCGGCGGTGGTAGAGGTGCAAAAAGCAGGTCCTTGCAATGTCCCTCACTCTTTGTTTTTTTTTTTTTTTCTTTTTTTTGGGACAAGGAGGACTTTTGAGTGCAATGTTATGCATATAGATCTTTATAATCCTCCCTGTACGCACTGAAAGGAGTGAGGGTATCTGCTGTTCAAGTGCAGATGTGAGAACACAGCAGACACCGGTGTGCAGTGTTGGTGACAGAAGGAGAATTGTGGCTGTAGACTTGAGGGTGGAAATTCCTCAGCTTCCCATGTTTGTCACCATTCTTTCTAAAACACCACTTTTCCGTGCTCATCTTCAGTGAAAAGGAATTGGCAATTGATGCCCCAAGAGCCTTGCTGGGGTCTTAGGTCCCTCACAAAGGATGCTCCTGCCAACCCCTGCCTCAATTCCAAATGCTGTCCCCAAGACTGAAGCTGCACTGAGGCAATGCCCTGAGGTGCAGCGGAGGGATTTGAGGATTTCTGAGGCTTCACTTGTGGCACAAACTTGAAGGTCTCCTCCAACACTAATGATCCTATGATTCCTCCACCACCTAATCCTCCACCACCTCCTCCTCCACCTCCACCGCCTCCTCCTCCTCATCCACAACGTCCTCCACCACGGCCTAATCTTACTTGTAGACTGCCTCTTCCTCCTCGTCCACTGCCTCTTTCTCCTCGTCCACCGCCTCCTCAACCTCCTCCACCGCCTCCTCCTCCAGCAGAGCCTCCTCCACCGCCACCGCCTCCTCCACCTCCTCCACGGCCTCCTCCTCCTCCACCGCCTCCTCCTCCTCCACCGCCTCCTCCTCCTCCTCCTCCACCGCCTCCTTATCTTCCCCCTCCTCCACCACCTCCTCCACCTCCATCACCTCCTCCTCCTCCACCACCGCTACCTCTCCTATTCTGACACTGCCAGTTGAAGTAGCATCTGCCGTCTCCCGTCTCCAACTCTCTGCCTCCCACTGCCACCCTTTGGCCCTTATATAGGGAGGAGACGACACACCCACTATTGATGACAAGCCACTTGCAAAACGCCTAACAATCACTAGGCAGCCAATCAGGGGACAGGCAACGCATCACACAGGGTCATGAAGATGCTGGGACCCGCCAGCTGCTGCCTTACAGGGCCACGGAGACGTGGTCCTGCCGGGTGTCAAATGGAACTAGAACTAGGAGCGGTGAGCAGCGCTCACCACTCGACCCTACCCGGGAAGCCACCTTTGCACACCTGGTCCCTTGCAACTGCTCCTGACATCGCTGGGCTCACCACCATTGCTACCACCATGCCCTAGCCAGGGGCACGCAGAGCCATTTGGCCAGGAAGTTTCTGCCAAGGAAGAAGAGGCGGTAGAGGAGGAGGAGGAGGCGGTAGAGGAGGAGGATGAGGCGGCGGCGGTGGTAGAGGTGCAAAAAGCAGGTCCTTGCAATGTCCCTCACTCTTTGTTTTTTTTTTTCTTTTTTTTGGGACAAGGAGGACTTTTGAGTGCAATGTTATGCATATAGATCTTTATAATCCTCCCTGTATGCACTGAAAGGAGTGAGGGTATCTGCTGTTCAAGTGCAGATGTAAGAACACAGCAGACACCGGTGTGCAATGTTGGTGACAGAAGGAGAATTGTGGCTGTAGACTTGAGGGTGGAAATTCCTCAGCTTCCCATGTTTGTCACCATTCTTTCTAAAACACCACTGAGGAGGAGGCGGTAGAGGAGGAGGAGGAGGCGGCGGCGGCGGTAGAGGTGCAAAAAAACAGGTCCTTGCAATGTCCCTCACTCTTTGTTTTTTTTTTTCTTTTTTTTGGGACAAGGAGGACTTTTGAGTGCAATGTTATGCATATAGATCTTTATAATCCTCCCTGTACGCACTGAAAGGAGTGAGGGTATCTGCTGTTCAAGTGCAGATGTAAGAACACAGCAGACACCGGTGTGCAATGTTGGTGACAGAAGGAGAATTGTGGCTGTAGACTTGAGGGTGGAAATTCCTCAGCTTCCCATGTTTGTCACCATTCTTTCTAAAACACCACTGAGGAGGAGGCGGTAGAGGAGTAGGAGGAGGCGGCGGCGGTGGTAGAGGTGCAAAAAGCAGGTCCTTGCAATGTCCCTCACTCTTTGTTTTTTTTTTTTTTTTCTTTTTTTTGGGACAAGGAGGACTTTTCAGTGCAATGTTATGCATATAGATGTTTATAATCCTCCCTGTACGCACTGAAAGGAGTGAGGGTATCTGCTGTTCAAGTGCAGATGTAAGAACACAGCAGACACCGGTGTGCAATGTTGGTGACAGAAGGAGAATTGTGGCTGTAGACTTGAGGGTGGAAATTCCTCAGCTTCCCATGTTTGTCACCATTCTTTCTAAAACACCACTGAGGAGGAGGCGGTAGAGGAGGAGGAGGAGGCAGCGGCGGTGGTAGAGGTGCAAAAAAACAGGTCCTTGCAATGTCCCTCACTCTTTGTTTTTTTTTTCTTTTTTTTGGGACAAGGAGGACTTTTGAGTGCAATGTTATGCATATAGATCTTTATAATCCTCCCTGTACGCACTGAAAGGAGTGAGGGTATCTGCTGTTCAAGTGCAGATGTGAGAACACAGCAGACACCGGTGTGCAATGTTGGTGACAGAAGGAGAATTGTGGCTGTAGACTTGAGGGTGGAAATTCCTCAGCTTCCCATGTTTGTCACCATTCTTTCTAAAACACCACTTTTCCGTGCTCATCTTCAGTGAAAAGGAATTGGCAATTGATGCCCCAAGAGCCTTGCTGGGGTCTTAGGTCCCTCACAAAGGATGCTCCTGCCAACCCCTGCCTCAATTCCAAATGCTGTCCCCAAGACTGAAGCTGCACTGAGGCAATGCCCTGAGGTGCAGCGGAGGGATTTGAGGATTTCTGAGGCTTCACTTGTGGCACAAACTTGAAGGTCTCCTCCAACACTAATGATCCTATGATTCCTCCACCACCTAGCCCTCCACCACCTCCTCCTCCTCCTCCACCTCCACCGCCTCCTCCTCCTCATCCACAACGTCATCCACCACGGCCTAATCTTACTTGTAGACTGCCTCTTCCTCCTCGTACACTGCCTCTTTCTCCTCGTCCACCGCCTCCTCAACCTCCTCCACCGCCTCCTCCTCCAGCAGAGCCTCCTCCACAGCCACCGCCTCCTCCACCTCCTCCACGGCCTCCTCCTCCTCCACCGCCTCCTCCTCCTCCACCGCCTCCTCCTCCTCCTCCTCCACCGCCTCTTTATCTTCCCCCTCCTCCACCACCTCCTCCACCTCCATCACCTCCTCCTCCTCCACCACCGCTACCTCTCCTATTCTGACACTGCCAGTTGAAGTAGCATCTGCCGTCTCCCGTCTCCAACTCTCTGCCTCCCACTGCCACCCTTTGGCCCTTATATAGGGAGGAGACGACACACCCACTATTGATGACAAGCCACTTGCAAAACGCCTAACAATCACTAGGCAGCCAATCAGGGGACAGGCAACGCATCACACAGGGTCATGAAGATGCTGGGACCCGCCAGCTGCTGCCTTACAGGGCCACGGAGACGTGGTCCTGCCGGGTGTCAAATGGAACTAGAACTAGGAGCGGTGAGCAGCGCTCACCACCCGACCCTACCCGGGAAGCCACCTTTGCACACCTGGTCCCTTGCAACTGCTCCTGACATCACTGGGCTCACCACCATTGCTACCACCATGCCCTAGCCAGGGGCACGCAGAGCCATTTGGCCAGGAAGTTTCTGCCAAGGAAGAAGAGGCGGTAGAGGAGGAGGAGGAGGCGGTAGAGGAGGAGGAGGAGGCGGCGGCGGTGGTAGAGGTGCAAAAAAACAGGTCCTTGCAATGTCCCTCACTCTTTGTTTTTTTTTTTTCTTTTTTTTGGGACAAGGAGGACTTTTCAGTGCAATGTTATGCATATAGATGTTTATAATCCTCCCTGTACGCACTGAAAGGAGTGAGGGTATCTGCTGTTCAAGTGCAGATGTAAGAACACAGCAGACACCGGTGTGCAATGTTGGTGACAGAAGGAGAATTGTGGCTGTAGACTTGAGGGTGGAAATTCCTCAGCTTCCCATGTTTGTCACCATTCTTTCTAAAACACCACTGAGGAGGAGGCGGTAGAGGAGGAGGAGGAGGCGGCGGCGGTGGTAGAGGTGCAAAAAGCAGGTCCTTGCAATGTCCCTCACTCTTTGTTTTTTTTTTTTCTTTTTTTTGGGACAAGGAGGACTTTTGAGTGCAATGTTATGCATATAGATCTTTATAATCCTCCCTGTACGCACTGAAAGGAGTGAGGGTATCTGCTGTTCAAGTGCAGATGTGAGAACACAGCAGACACCGGTGTGCAGTGTTGGTGACAGAAGGAGAATTGTGGCTGTAGACTTGAGGGTGGAAATTCCTCAGCTTCCCATGTTTGTCACCATTCTTTCTAAAACACCACTTTTCCGTGCTCATCTTCAGTGAAAAGGAATTGGCAATTGATGCCCCAAGAGCCTTGCTGGGGTCTTAGGTCCCTCACAAAGGATGCTCCTGCCAACCCCTGCCTCAATTCCAAATGCTGTCCCCAAGACTGAAGCTGCACTGAGGCAATGCCCTGAGGTGCAGCGGAGGGATTTGAGGATTTCTGAGGCTTCACTTGTGGCACAAACTTGAAGGTCTCCTCCAACACTAATGATCCTATGATTCCTCCAACACCTAGCCCTCCACCACCTCCTCCTCCTCCTCCACCTCCACCGCCTCCTCCTCCTCCTCATCCACAACGTCCTCCACCACGGCCTAATCTTACTTGTAGACTGCCTCTTCCTCCTCGTCCACTGCCTCTTTCTCCTCGTCCACCGCCTCCTCAACATCCTCCACCGCCTCCTCCTCCAGCAGAGCCTCCTCCACAGCCACCGCCTCCTCCACCTCCTCCACGGCCTCCTCCTCCTCCACCGCCTCCTCCTCCTCCACCGCCTCCTCCTCCTCCTCCTCCACCGCCTCCTTATCTTCCCCCTCCTCCACCACCTCCTCCACCTCCATCACCTCCTCCTCCTCCACCACCGCTACCTCTCCTATTCTGACACTGCCAGTTGAAGTAGCATCTGCCGTCTCCCGTCTCCAACTCTCTGCCTCCCACTGCCACCCTTTGGCCCTTATATAGGGAGGAGACGACACACCCACTATTGATGACAAGCCACTTGCAAAACGCCTAACAATCACTAGGCAGCCAATCAGGGGACAGGCAACGCCTCACACAGGGTCATGAAGATGCTGGGACCCGCCAGCTGCTGCCTTACAGGGCCACGGAGACGTGGTCCTGCCGGGTGTCAAATGGAACTAGAACTAGGAGCGGTGAGCAGCGCTCACCACTCGACCCTACCCGGGAAGCCACCTTTGCACACCTGGTCCCTTGCAACTGCTCCTGACATCGCTGGGCTCACCACCATTGCTACCACCATGCCCTAGCCAGGGGCACGCAGAGCCATTTGGCCAGGAAGTTTCTGCCAAGGAAGAAGAGGCGGTAGAGGAGGAGGAGGAGGCGGTAGAGGAGGAGGAGGAGGCGGCGGCGGTGGTAGAGGTGCAAAAAGCAGGTCCTTGCAATGTCCCTCACTCTTTGTTTTTTTTTTTCTTTTTTTTGGGACAAGGAGGACTTTTGAGTGCAATGTTATGCATATAGATCTTTATAATCCTCCCTGTACGCACTGAAAGGAGTGAGGGTATCTGCTGTTCAAGTGCAGATGTGAGAACACAGCAGACACCGGTGTGCAATGTTGGTGACAGAAGGAGAATTGTGGCTGTAGACTTGAGGGTGGAAATTCCTCAGCTTCCCATGTTTGTCACCATTCTTTCTAAAACACCACTGAGGAGGAGGCGGTAGAGGAGGAGGAGGAGGCGGCGGCGGTGGTAGAGGTGCAAAAAGCAGGTCCTTGCAATGTCCCTCACTCTTTGTTTTTTTTTTTTTTTCTTTTTTTTTGGGACAAGGAGGACTTTTGAGTGCAATGTTATGCATATAGATCTTTATAATCCTCCCTGTACGCACTGAAAGGAGTGAGGGTATCTGCTGTTCAAGTGCAGATGTGAGAACACAGCAGACACCGGTGTGCAGTGTTGGTGACAGAAGGAGAATTGTGGCTGTAGACTTGAGGGTGGAAATTCCTCAGCTTCCCATGTTTGTCACCATTCTTTCTAAAACACCACTTTTCCGTGCTCATCTTCAGTGAAAAGGAATTGGCAATTGATGCCCCAAGAGCCTTGCTGGGGTCTTAGGTCCCTCACAAAGGATGCTCCTGCCAACCCCTGCCTCAATTCCAAATGCTGTCCCCAAGACTGAAGCTGCACTGAGGCAATGCCCTGAGGTGCAGCGGAGGGATTTGAGGATTTCTGAGGCTTCACTTGTGGCACAAACTTGAAGGTCTCCTCCAACACTAATGATCCTATGATTCCTCCACCACCTAATCCTCCACCACCTCCTCCTCCTCCTCCACCGCCTCCTCCTCCTCATCCACAACGTCCTCCACCACGGCCTAATCTTACTTGTAGACTGCCTCTTCCTCCTCGTCCACTGCCTCTTTCTCCTCCTCCACCGCCTCCTCAACCTCCTCCAACGCCTCCTCCTCCACCAGAGCCTCCTCCACAGCCACCGCCTCCTCCAACTCTTCCACGGCCTCCTCCTCCTCCACCGCCTCCTCCTCCTCCACCGCCTGCTCCTCCTCCTCCTCCACCGCCTCCTTATCTTCCCCTTCCTCCACCACCTCCTCCTTCTCCTCCTCCTCCTCCACCACCTCCTCCACCTCCACCACCTCCTCCTCCTCCACCACCACCGCTACCTCTCCTATTCTGACACTGCCAGTTGAAGTAGCATCTGCCGTCTCCCGTCTCCAACTCTCTGCCTCCCACTGCCACCCTTTGGCCCTTATATAGGGAGGAGAAGACACACCCACTATTGATGACAAGCCACTTGCAAAACACCTAACAATCACTAGGCAGCCAATCAGGGGACAGGCAACGCATCACACAGGGTCATGAAGATGCTGGGACCCGCCAGCTGCTGCCTTACAGGGCCACGGAGACGTGGTCCTGCCGGGTGTCAAATGGAACTAGAACTAGGAGCGGTGAGCAGCGCTCACCACCCGACCCTACCCAGGAAGCCACCTTTGCACACCTGGTCCCTTGCAACTGCTCCTGACATCGCTGGGCTCACCACCATTGCTACCACCATGCCCTAGCCAGGGGCACGCAGAGCCATTTGGCCAGGAAGTTTCTGCCAAGGAAGAGGAGGCGGTAGAGGAGGAGGAGGAGGCGGTAGAGGAGGAGGAGGAGGCGGCGGCGGTGGTAGAGGTGCAAAAAAACAGGTCCTTGCAATGTCCCTCACTCTTTGTTTTTTTTTTTCTTTTTTTTTGGGACAAGGAGGACTTTTCAGTGCAATGTTATGCATATAGATCTTTATAATCCTCCATGTACGCACTGAAAGGAGTGAGGGTATCTGCTGTTCAAGTGCAGATGTAAGAACACAGCAGACACCGGTGTGCAGTGTTGGTGACAGAAGGAGAATTGTGGCTGTAGACTTGAGGGTGGAAATTCCTCAGCTTCCCATGTTTGTCACCATTCTTTCTAAAACACCACTGAGGAGGAGGCGGTAGAGGAGGAGGAGGAGGCGGCGGCGGTGGTAGAGGTGCAAAAAGCAGGTCCTTGCAATGTCCCTCACTCTTTGTTTTTTTTTTTTTTTCTTTTTTTTGGGACAAGGAGGACTTTTGAGTGCAATGTTATGCATATAGATCTTTATAATCCTCCCTGTACGCACTGAAAGGAGTGAGGGTATCTGCTGTTCAAGTGCAGATGTGAGAACACAGCAGACACCGGTGTGCAGTGTTGGTGACAGAAGGAGAATTGTGGCTGTAGACTTGAGGGTGGAAATTCCTCAGCTTCCCATGTTTGTCACCATTCTTTCTAAAACACCACTTTTCCGTGCTCATCTTCAGTGAAAAGGAATTGGCAATTGATGCCCCAAGAGCCTTGCTGGGGTCTTAGGTCCCTCACAAAGGATGCTCCTGCCAACCCCTGCCTCAATTCCAAATGCTGTCCCCAAGACTGAAGCTGCACTGAGGCAATGCCCTGAGGTGCAGCGGAGGGATTTGAGGATTTCTGAGGCTTCACTTGTGGCACAAACTAGAAGGTCTCCTCCAACACTAATGATCCTATGATTCCTCCACCACCTAATCCTCCACCACCTCCTCCTCCTCCTCCACCTCCACCGCCTCCTCCTCCTCATCCACAACGTCCTCCACCACGGCCTAATCTTACTTGTAGACTGCCTCTTCCTCCTCGTCCACTGCCTCTTTCTCCTCGTCCACTGCCTCCTCAACCTCCTCCACCGCCTCCTCCTCCAGCAGAGCCTCCTCCACAGCCACCGCCTCCTCCACCTCCTCCACGGCCTCCTCCTCCTCCACCGCCTCCTCCTCCTCCTCCGCCTCCTCCTCCTCCTCCTCCACCGCCTCCTTATCTTCCCCCTCCTCCACCACCTCCTCCACCTCCATCACCTCCTCCTCCTCCACCACCGCTACCTCTCCTATTCTGACACTGCCAGTTGAAGTAGCATCTGCCGTCTCCCGTCTCCAACTCTCTGCCTCCCACTGCCACCCTTTGGCCCTTATATAGGGAGGAGACGACACACCCACTATTGATGACAAGCCACTTGCAAAACGCCTAACAATCACTAGGCAGCCAATCAGGGGACAGGCAACGCATCACACAGGGTCATGAAGATGCTGGGACCCGCCAGCTGCTGCCTTACAGGGCCACGGAGACGTGGTCCTGCCGGGTGTCAAATGGAACTAGAACTAGGAGCGGTGAGCAGCGCTCACCACCCGACCCTACCCGGGAAGCCACCTTTGCACACCTGGTCCCTTGCAACTGCTCCTGACATCGCTGGGCTCACCACCATTGCTACCACCATGCCCTAGCCAGGGGCACGCAGAGCCATTTGGCCAGGAAGTTTCTGCCAAGGAAGAAGAGGCGGTAGAGGAGGAGGAGAAGGCGGTAGAGGAGGAGGAGGAGGCGGCGTCGGTGGTAGAGGTGCAAAAAGCAGGTCCTTGCAATGTCCCTCACTCTTTGTTTTTTTTTTTTTTTCTTTTTTTTGGGACAAGGAGGACTTTTCAGTGCAATGTTATGCATATAGATGTTTATAATCCTCGCTGTACGCACTGAAAGGAGTGAGGGTATCTGCTGTTCAAGTGCAGATGTAAGAACACAGCAGACACCGGTGTGCAATGTTGGTGACAGAAGGAGAATTGTGGCTGTAGACTTGAGGGTGGAAATTCCTCAGCTTCCCATGTTTGTCACCATTCTTTCTAAAACACCACTGAGGAGGAGGCCGTAGAGGAGGAGGAGGAGGCAGCGGCGGTGGTAGAGGTGCAAAAAAACAGGTCCTTGCAATGTCCCTCACTCTTTGGTTTTTTTTTTCTTTTTTTTGGGACAAGGAGGACTTTTGAGTGCAATGTTATGCATATAGATGTTTATAATCCTCCCTGTACGCACTGAAAGGAGTGAGGGTATCTGCTGTTCAAGTGCAGATGTGAGAACACAGCAGACACCGGTGTGCAGTGTTGGTGACAGAAGGAGAATTGTGGCTGTAGACTTGAGGGTGGAAATTCCTCAGCTTCCCATGTTTGTCACCATTCTTTCTAAAACACCACTTTTCCGTGCTCATCTTCAGTGAAAAGGAATTGGCAATTGATGCCCCAAGAGCCTTGCTGGGGTCTTAGGTCCCTCACAAAGGATGCTCCTGCCAACCCCTGCCTCAATTCCAAATGCTGTCCCCAAGACTGAAGCTGCACTGAGGCAATGCCCTGAGGTGCAGCGGAGGGATTTGAGGATTTCTGAGGCTTCACTTGTGGCACAAACTTGAAGGTCTCCTCCAACACTAATGATCCTATGATTCCTCCACCACCTAGCCCTCCACCACCTCCTCCTCCTCCTCCACCTCCACCGCCTCCTCCTCCTCATCCACAACGTCCTCCACCACGGCCTAATCTTACTTGTAGACTGCCTCTTCCTCCTCGTCCACTGCCTCTTTCTCCTCGTCCACTGCCTCCTCAACCTCCTCCACCGCCTCCTCCTCCAGCAGAGCCTCCTCCACAGCCACCGCCTCCTCCACCTCCTCCACGGCCTCCTCCTCCTCCACCGCCTCCTCCTCCTCCTCCGCCTCCTCCTCCTCCTCCTCCACCGCCTCCTTATCTTCCCCCTCCTCCACCACCTCCTCCACCTCCATCACCTCCTCCTCCTCCACCACCGCTACCTCTCCTATTCTGACACTGCCAGTTGAAGTAGCATCTGCCGTCTCCCGTCTCCAACTCTCTGCCTCCCACTGCCACCCTTTGGCCCTTATATAGGGAGGAGACGACACACCCACTATTGATGACAAGCCACTTGCAAAACGCCTAACAATCACTAGGCAGCCAATCAGGGGACAGGCAACGCATCACACAGGGTCATGAAGATGCTGGGACCCGCCAGCTGCTGCCTTACAGGGCCACGGAGACGTGGTCCTGCCGGGTGTCAAATGGAACTAGAACTAGGAGCGGTGAGCAGCGCTCACCACCCGACCCTACCCGGGAAGCCACCTTTGCACACCTGGTCCCTTGCAACTGCTCCTGACATCGCTGGGCTCACCACCATTGCTACCACCATGCCCTAGCCAGGGGCACGCAGAGCCATTTGGCCAGGAAGTTTCTGCCAAGGAAGAAGAGGCGGTAGAGGAGGAGGAGAAGGCGGTAGAGGAGGAGGAGGAGGCGGCGTCGGTGGTAGAGGTGCAAAAAGCAGGTCCTTGCAATGTCCCTCACTCTTTGTTTTTTTTTTTTTTTCTTTTTTTTGGGACAAGGAGGACTTTTCAGTGCAATGTTATGCATATAGATGTTTATAATCCTCCCTGTACGCACTGAAAGGAGTGAGGGTATCTGCTGTTCAAGTGCAGATGTAAGAACACAGCAGACACCGGTGTGCAATGTTGGTGACAGAAGGAGAATTGTGGCTGTAGACTTGAGGGTGGAAATTCCTCAGCTTCCCATGTTTGTCACCATTCTTTCTAAAACACCACTGAGGAGGAGGCCGTAGAGGAGGAGGAGGAGGCAGCGGCGGTGGTAGAGGTGCAAAAAAACAGGTCCTTGCAATGTCCCTCACTCTTTGGTTTTTTTTTTCTTTTTTTTGGGACAAGGAGGACTTTTGAGTGCAATGTTATGCATATAGATGTTTATAATCCTCCCTGTACGCACTGAAAGGAGTGAGGGTATCTGCTGTTCAAGTGCAGATGTGAGAACACAGCAGACACCGGTGTGCAGTGTTGGTGACAGAAGGAGAATTGTGGCTGTAGACTTGAGGGTGGAAATTCCTCAGCTTCCCATGTTTGTCACCATTCTTTCTAAAACACCACTTTTCCGTGCTCATCTTCAGTGAAAAGGAATTGGCAATTGATGCCCCAAGAGCCTTGCTGGGGTCTTAGGTCCCTCACAAAGGATGCTCCTGCCAACCCCTGCCTCAATTCCAAATGCTGTCCCCAAGACTGAAGCTGCACTGAGGCAATGCCCTGAGGTGCAGCGGAGGGATTTGAGGATTTCTGAGGCTTCACTTGTGGCACAAACTTGAAGGTCTCCTCCAACACTAATGATCCTATGATTCCTCCACCACCTAGCCCTCCACCACCTCCTCCTCCTCCTCCACCTCCACCGCCTCCTCCTCCTCATCCACAACGTCCTCCACCACGGCCTAATCTTACTTGTAGACTGCCTCTTCCTCCTCGTCCACTGCCTCTTTCTCCTCGTCCACTGCCTCCTCAACCTCCTCCACCGCCTCCTCCTCCAGCAGAGCCTCCTCCACAGCCACCGCCTCCTCCACCTCCTCCACGGCCTCCTCCTCCTCCACCGCCTCCTCCTCCTCCTCCGCCTCCTCCTCCTCCTCCTCCACCGCCTCCTTATCTTCCCCCTCCTCCACCACCTCCTCCACCTCCATCACCTCCTCCTCCTCCACCACCGCTACCTCTCCTATTCTGACACTGCCAGTTGAAGTAGCATCTGCCGTCTCCCGTCTCCAACTCTCTGCCTCCCACTGCCACCCTTTGGCCCTTATATAGGGAGGAGACGACACACCCACTATTGATGACAAGCCACTTGCAAAACGCCTAACAATCACTAGGCAGCCAATCAGGGGACAGGCAACGCATCACACAGGGTCATGAAGATGCTGGGACCCGCCAGCTGCTGCCTTACAGGGCCACGGAGACGTGGTCCTGCCGGGTGTCAAATGGAACTAGAACTAGGAGCGGTGAGCAGCGCTCACCACCCGACCCTACCCGGGAAGCCACCTTTGCACACCTGGTCCCTTGCAACTGCTCCTGACATCGCTGGGCTCACCACCATTGCTACCACCATGCCCTAGCCAGGGGCACGCAGAGCCATTTGGCCAGGAAGTTTCTGCCAAGGAAGAAGAGGCGGTAGAGGAGGAGGAGAAGGCGGTAGAGGAGGAGGAGGAGGCGGCGTCGGTGGTAGAGGTGCAAAAAGCAGGTCCTTGCAATGTCCCTCACTCTTTGTTTTTTTTTTTTTTTCTTTTTTTTGGGACAAGGAGGACTTTTCAGTGCAATGTTATGCATATAGATGTTTATAATCCTCCCTGTACGCACTGAAAGGAGTGAGGGTATCTGCTGTTCAAGTGCAGATGTAAGAACACAGCAGACACCGGTGTGCAATGTTGGTGACAGAAGGAGAATTGTGGCTGTAGACTTGAGGGTGGAAATTCCTCAGCTTCCCATGTTTGTCACCATTCTTTCTAAAACACCACTGAGGAGGAGGCCGTAGAGGAGGAGGAGGAGGCAGCGGCGGTGGTAGAGGTGCAAAAAAACAGGTCCTTGCAATGTCCCTCACTCTTTGGTTTTTTTTTTCTTTTTTTTGGGACAAGGAGGACTTTTGAGTGCAATGTTATGCATATAGATGTTTATAATCCTCCCTGTACGCACTGAAAGGAGTGAGGGTATCTGCTGTTCAAGTGCAGATGTGAGAACACAGCAGACACCGGTGTGCAGTGTTGGTGACAGAAGGAGAATTGTGGCTGTAGACTTGAGGGTGGAAATTCCTCAGCTTCCCATGTTTGTCACCATTCTTTCTAAAACACCACTTTTCCGTGCTCATCTTCAGTGAAAAGGAATTGGCAATTGATGCCCCAAGAGCCTTGCTGGGGTCTTAGGTCCCTCACAAAGGATGCTCCTGCCAACCCCTGCCTCAATTCCAAATGCTGTCCCCAAGACTGAAGCTGCACTGAGGCAATGCCCTGAGGTGCAGCGGAGGGATTTGAGGATTTCTGAGGCTTCACTTGTGGCACAAACTTGAAGGTCTCCTCCAACACTAATGATCCTATGATTCCTCCACCACCTAGCCCTCCACCACCTCCTCCTCCTCCTCCACCTCCACCGCCTCCTCCTCCTCATCCACAACGTCATCCACCACGGCCTAATCTTACTTGTAGACTGCCTCTTCCTCCTCGTCCACTGCCTCTTTCTCCTCGTCCACCGCCTCCTCAACCTCCTCCACCGCCTCCTCCTCCAGCAGAGCCTCCTCCACAGCCACCGCCTCCTCCACCTCCTCCACGGCCTCCTCCACCTCCTCCACGGCCTCCTCCTCCTCCACCGCCTCCTCCTCCTCCACCGCCTCCTCCTCCTCCTCCTCCACCGCCTCCTTATCTTCCCCCTCCTCCACCACCTCCTCCACCTCCACCACCTCCTCCTCCTCCACCACCGCTACCTCTCCTATTCTGACACTGCCAGTTGAAGTAGCATCTGCCGTCTCCCGTCTCCAACTCTCTGCCTCCCACTGCCACCCTTTGGCCCTTATATAGGGAGGAGACGACACACCCACTATTGATGACAAGCCACTTGCAAAACGCCTAACAATCACTAGGCAGCCAATCAGGGGACAGGCAACGCATCACACAGGGTCATGAAGATGCTGGGA
Source organism: Anser anser (assembly GCF_964211835.1). Taxonomy (NCBI): domain Eukaryota; kingdom Metazoa; phylum Chordata; class Aves; order Anseriformes; family Anatidae; genus Anser; species Anser anser. The sequence goes on along the minus strand of NC_139720.1, from coordinate 101,679,921 downwards.
CCCGCCAGCTGCTGCCTTACAGGGCCACGGAGACGTGGTCCTGCCGGGTGTCAAATGGAACTAGAACTAGGAGCGGTGAGCAGCGCTCACCACTCGACCCTACCCGGGAAGCCACCTTTGCACACCTGGTCCCTTGCAACTGCTCCTGACATCGCTGGGCTCACCACCATTGCTACCACCATGCCCTAGCCAGGGGCACGCAGAGCCATTTGGCCAGGAAGTTTCTGCCAAGGAAGAAGAGGCGGTAGAGGAGGAGGAGGAGGCGGTAGAGGAGGAGGAGGAGGCGGCGTCGGTGGTAGAGGTGCAAAAAGCAGGTCCTTGCAATGTCCCTCACTCTTTGTTTTTTTTTTTTTTTCTTTTTTTTGGGACAAGGAGGACTTTTCAGTGCAATGTTATGCATATAGATCTTTATAATCCTCCCTGTACGCACTGAAAGGAGTGAGGGTATCTGCTGTTCAAGTGCAGATGTAAGAACACAGCAGACACCGGTGTGCAATGTTGGTGACAGAAGGAGAATTGTGGCTGTAGACTTGAGGGTGGAAATTCCTCAGCTTCCCATGTTTGTCACCATTCTTTCTAAAACACCACTGAGGAGGAGGCGGTAGAGGAGGAGGAGGATGCGGCGGCGGTGGTAGAGGTGCAAAAAAACAGGTCCTTGCAATGTCCCTCACTCTTTGTTTTTTTTTTCTTTTTTTTGGGACAAGGAGGACTTTTGAGTGCAATGTTATGCATATAGATGTTTATAATCCTCCCTGTACGCACTGAAAGGAGTGAGGGTATCTGCTGTTCAAGTGCAGATGTGAGAACACAGCAGACACCGGTGTGCAATGTTGGTGACAGAAGGAGAATTGTGGCTGTGGACTTGAGGGTGGAAATTCCTCAGCTTCCCATGTTTGTCACCATTCTTTCTAAAAAACCACATTTCCATGCTCATCTTCAGTGAAAAGGAATTGGCAATTGATGCCCCAAGAGCCTTGCTGGGGTCTTAGGTCCCTCACAAAGGATGCTCCTGCCAACCCCTGCCTCAATTCCAAATGCTGTCCCCAAGACTGAAGCTGCACTGAGGCAATGCCCTGAGGTGCAGCGGAGGGATTTGAGGATTTCTGAGGCTTCACTTGTGGCACAAACTTGAAGGTCTCCTCCAACACTAATGATCCTATGATTCCTCCACCACCTAGCCCTCCACCACCTCCTCCTCCTCCTCCACCTCCACCGCCTCCTCCTCCTCATCCACAACGTCATCCACCATGGCCTAATCTTACTTGTAGACTGCCTCTTCCTCCTCGTCCACTGCCTCTTTCTCCTCGTCCACCGCCTCCTGCACCTCCTCCACCGCCTCCTCCTCCACCAGAGCCTCCTCCACCGCCACCGCCTCCTCCTCCTCCTCCACCGCCTCCTCAACCTCCTCCACCGCCTCCTCCTCCACCAGAGCCTCCTCCACAGCCACCGCCTCCTCCACCTCTTCCACGGCCTCCTCCTCCTCCACCGCCTCCTCCTCCTCCACCGCCTCCTCCTCCTCCTCCTCCACCGCCTCCTTATCTTCCCCCTCCTCCACCACCTCCTCCTTCTCCTCCTCCTCCTCCACCACCTCCTCCACCTCCACCACCTCCTCCTCCACCACCACCGCTACCTCTCCTATTCTGACACTGCCAGTTGAAGTAGCATCTGCCATCTCCCTTCTCCAACTCTCTGCCTCCCACTGCCACCCTTTGGCCCTTATATAGGGAGGAGGAGACACACCCACTATTGATGACAAGCCACTTGCAAAACGCCTAACAATCACTAGGCAGCCAATCAGGGGACAGGCAACGCATCACACAGGGTCATGAAGATGCTGGGACCCGCCAGCTGCTACCTTACAGGGCCACGGAGACGTGGTCCTGCCGGGTGTCAAATGGAACTAGAACTAGGAGCGGTGAGCAGCGCTCACCACCCGACCCTACCCGGGAAGCCACCTTTGCACACCTGGTCCCTTGCAACTGCTCCTGACATCGCTGGGCTCACCACCATTGCTACCACCATGCCCTAGCCAGGGGCATGCAGAGCCATTTGGCCAGGAAGTTTCTGCCAAGCAAGAAGAGGCGGTAGAGGAGGAGGAGGAGGCGGTAGAGGAGGAGGAGGAGGCGGCGTCGGTGGTAGAGGTGCAAAAAGCAGGTCCTTGCAATGTCCCTCACTCTTTGTTTTTTTTTTTTTTCTTTTTTTTGGGACAAGGAGGACTTTTGAGTGCAATGTTATGCATATAGATGTTTATAATCCTCCCTGTACGCACTGAAAGGAGTGAGGGTATCTGCTGTTCAAGTGCAGATGTAAGAACACAGCAGACACCGGTGTGCAATGTTGGTGACAGAAGGAGAATTGTGGCTGTAGACTTGAGGGTGGAAATTCCTCAGCTTCCCATGTTTGTCACCATTCTTTCTAAAACACCACTGAGGAGGAGGCGGTAGAGGAGGAGGAGGAGGCGGCGGCGGTGGTAGAGGTGCAAAAAGCAGGTCCTTGCAATGTCCCTCACTCTTTGTTTTTTTTTTTTTTTTCTTTTTTTTGGGACAAGGAGGACTTTTCAGTGCAATGTTATGCATATAGATGTTTATAATCCTCCCTGTACGCACTGAAAGGAGTGAGGGTATCTGCTGTTCAAGTGCAGATGTAAGAACACAGCAGACACCGGTGTGCAATGTTGGTGACAGAAGGAGAATTGTGGCTGTAGACTTGAGGGTGGAAATTCCTCAGCTTCCCATGTTTGTCACCATTTTTTCTAAAACACCACTTTTCCGTGCTCATCTTCAGTGAAAAGGAATTGGCAATTGATGCCCCAAGAGCCTTGCTGGGGTCTTAGGTCCCTCACAAAGGATGCTCCTGCCAACCCCTGCCTCAATTCCAAATGCTGTCCCCAAGACTGAAGCTGCACTGAGGCAATGCCCTGAGGTGCAGCGGAGGGATTTGAGGATTTCTGAGGCTTCACTTGTGGCACAAACTTGAAGGTCTCCTCCAACACTAATGATCCTATGATTCCTCCACCACCTAATCCTCCACCACCTCCTCCTCCTCCTCCACCTCCACCGCCTCCTCCTCCTCATCCACAACGTCCTCCACCACGGCCTAATCTTACTTGTAGACTGCCTCTTCCTCCTCGTCCACTGCCTCTTTCTCCTCGTCCACCGCCTCCTCAACCTCCTCCACCGCCTCCTCCTCCAGCAGAGCCTCCTCCACAGCCACCGCCTCCTCCACCTCCTCCACCGCCTCCTCCTCCTCCACCGCCTCCTCCTCCTCCACCGCCTCCTCCTCCTCCTCCTCCACCGCCTCCTTATCTTCCCCCTCCTCCACCACCTCCTCCACCTCCATCACCTCCTCCTCCTCCACCACCGCTACCTCTCCTATTCTGACACTGCCAGTTGAAGTAGCATCTGCCGTCTCCCGTCTCCAACTCTCTGCCTCCCACTGCCACCCTTTGGCCCTTATATAGGGAGGAGACGACACACCCACTACTGATGACAAGCCACTTGCAAAACGCCTAACAATCACTAGGCAGCCAATCAGGGGACAGGCAACGCCTCACACAGGGTCATGAAGATGCTGGGACCCACCAGCTGCTGCCTTACAGGGCCACGGAGACGTGGTCCTGCCGGGTGTCAAATGGAACTAGAACTAGGAGCGGTGAGCAGCGCTCACCACTCGACCCTACCCGGGAAGCCACCTTTGCACACCTGGTCCCTTGCAACTGCTCCTGACATCGCTGGGCTCACCACCATTGCTACCACCATGCCCTAGCCAGGGGCACGCAGAGCCATTTGGCCAGGAAGTTTCTGCCAAGGAAGAAGAGGCGGTAGAGGAGGAGGAGGCGGTAGAGGAGGAGGAGGAGGCGGCGTCGGTGGTAGAGGTGCAAAAAGCAGGTCCTTGCAATGTCCCTCACTCTTTGTTTTTTTTTTTTTTTCTTTTTTTTGGGACAAGGAGGACTTTTCAGTGCAATGTTATGCATATAGATGTTTATAATCCTCCCTGTACGCACTGAAAGGAGTGAGGGTATCTGCTGTTCAAGTGCAGATGTAAGAACACAGCAGACACCGGTGTGCAATGTTGGTGACAGAAGGAGAATTGTGGCTGTAGACTTGAGGGTGGAAATTCCTCAGCTTCCCATGTTTGTCACCATTCTTTCTAAAACACCACTGAGGAGGAGGCGGTAGAGGAGGAGGAGGAGGCGGCGGCGGCGGTAGAGGTGCAAAAAAACAGGTCCTTGCAATGTCCCTCACTCTTTGTTTTTTTTTTTCTTTTTTTTGGGACAAGGAGGACTTTTGAGTGCAATGTTATGCATATAGATCTTTATAATCCTCCCTGTACGCACTGAAAGGAGTGAGGGTATCTGCTGTTCAAGTGCAGATGTGAGAACACAGCAGACACCGGTGTGCAATGTTGGTGACAGAAGGAGAATTGTGGCTGTGGACTTGAGGGTGGAAATTCCTCAGCTTCCCATGTTTGTCACCATTCTTTCTAAAACACCACATTTCCATGCTCATCTTCAGTGAAAAGGAATTGGCAATTGATGCCCCAAGAGCCTTGCTGGGGTCTTAGGTCCCTCACAAAGGATGCTCCTGCCAACCCCTGCCTCAATTCCAAATGCTGTCCCCAAGACTGAAGCTGCACTGAGGCAATGCCCTGAGGTGCAGCGGAGGGATTTGAGGATTTCTGAGGCTTCACTTGTGGCACAAACTTGAAGGTCTCCTCCAACACTAATGATCCTATGATTCCTCCAACACCTAGCCCTCCACCACCTCCTCCTCCTCCTCCTCCACCTCCACCGCCTCCTCCTCCTCATCCACAACGTCATCCACCATGGCCTAATCTTACTTGTAGACTGCCTCTTCCTCCTCGTCCACTGCCTCTTTCTCCTCGTCCACCGCCTCCTGCACCTCCTCCACCGCCTCCTCCTCCACCAGAGGCCTCCTCCACCGCCACCGCCTCCTCCACCTCCTCACGGCCTCCTCCTCCTCCACCGCGTCCACCTCCTCCACCGCCTCCTCTCCTCCTCCTCCACCGCCTCCTTATCTTCCCCCTCCTCCACCACCTCCTCCACCTCCATCACCTCCTCCTCCTCATCCACAACGTCCTCCACCACGGCCTAATCTTACTTGTAGACTGCCTCTTCCTCCTCGTCCACTGCCTCTTTCTCCTCGTCCACCGCCTCCTCAACCTCCTCCACCGCCTCCTCCTCCAGCAGAGCCTCCTCCACGGCCTCCTCCTCCTCCACCGCCTCCTCCTCCTCCACCGCCTCCTCCTCCTCCTCCTCCACCGCCTCCTTATCTTCCCCCTCCTCCACCACCTCCTCCACCTCCATCACCTCCTCCTCCTCCACCACCGCTACCTCTCCTATTCTGACACTGCCAGTTGAAGTAGCATCTGCCGTCTCCCGTCTCCAACTCTCTGCCTCCCACTGCCACCCTTGGCCCTTATATAGGGAGGAGACGACACACCCACTATTGATGACAAGCCACTTGCAAAACGCCTAACAATCACTAGGCAGCCAATCAGGGGACAGGCAACGCATCACACAGGGTCATGAAGATGCTGGGACCCGCCAGCTGCTGCCTTACAGGGCCACGGAGACGTGGTCCTGCCGGGTGTCAAATGGAACTAGAACTAGGAGCGGTGAGCAGCGCTCACCACTCGACCCTACCCGGGAAGCCACCTTTGCACACCTGGTCCCTTGCAACTGCTCCTGACATCGCTGGGCTCACCACCATTGCTACCACCATGCCCTAGCCAGGGGCACGCAGAGCCATTTGGCCAGGAAGTTTCTGCCAAGGAAGAGGAGGCGGTAGAGGAGGAGGAGGAGGCGGTAGAGGAGGAGGAGGAGGCGGCGGCGGTGGTAGAGGTGCAAAAAACAGGTCCTTGCAATGTCCCTCACTCTTTGTTTTTTTTTTCTTTTTTTTTTTGGGACAAGGAGGACTTTTCAGTGCAATGTTATGCATATAGATGTTTATAATCCTCCCTGTACGCACTGAAAGGAGTGAGGGTATCTGCTGTTCAAGTGCAGATGTAAGAACACAGCAGACACCGGTGTGCAATGTTGGTGACAGAAGGAGAATTGTGGCTGTAGACTTGAGGGTGGAAATTCCTCAGCTTCCCATGTTTGTCACCATTCTTTCTAAAACACCACTGAGGAGGAGGCGGTAGAGGAGGAGGAGGAGGCGGCGGCGGTGGTAGAGGTGCAAAAAGCAGGTCCTTGCAATGTCCCTCACTCTTTGTTTTTTTTTTTTTTTCCTTTTTTTGGGACAAGGAGGACTTTTGAGTGCAATGTTATGCATATAGATGTTTATAATCCTCCCTGTACGCACTGAAAGGAGTGAGGGTATCTGCTGTTCAAGTGCAGATGTAAGAACACAGCAGACACCGGTGTGCAATGTTGGTGACAGAAGGAGAATTGTGGCTGTAGACTTGAGGGTGGAAATTCCTCAGCTTCCCATGTTTGTCACCATTCTTTCTAAAACACCACTGAGGAGGAGGCGGTAGAGGAGGAGGAGGCGGCAGCGGCGGTGGTAGAGGTGCAAAAAAAACA
>NC_139720.1:101525178-101673174 GCF_964211835.1 Anser anser | reverse complement strand
CACTGAAAGGAGTGAGGGTATCTGCTGTTCAAGTGCAGATGTAAGAACACAGCAGACACCGGTGTGCAATGTTGGTGACAGAAGGAGAATTGTGGCTGTAGACTTGAGGGTGGAAATTCCTCAGCTTCCCATGTTTGTCACCATTCTTTCTAAAACACCACTGAGGAGGAGGCGGTAGAGGAGGAGGAGGAGGCGGCGGCGGCGGTAGAGGTGCAAAAAAACAGGTCCTTGCAATGTCCCTCACTCTTTGTTTTTTTTTTTCTTTTTTTTGGGACAAGGAGGACTTTTGAGTGCAATGTTATGCATATAGATCTTTATAATCCTCCCTGTACGCACTGAAAGGAGTGAGGGTATCTGCTGTTCAAGTGCAGATGTGAGAACACAGCAGACACCGGTGTGCAATGTTGGTGACAGAAGGAGAATTGTGGCTGTGGACTTGAGGGTGGAAATTCCTCAGCTTCCCATGTTTGTCACCATTCTTTCTAAAACACCACATTTCCATGCTCATCTTCAGTGAAAAGGAATTGGCAATTGATGCCCCAAGAGCCTTGCTGGGGTCTTAGGTCCCTCACAAAGGATGCTCCTGCCAACCCCTGCCTCAATTCCAAATGCTGTCCCCAAGACTGAAGCTGCACTGAGGCAATGCCCTGAGGTGCAGCGGAGGGATTTGAGGATTTCTGAGGCTTCACTTGTGGCACAAACTTGAAGGTCTCCTCCAACACTAATGATCCTATGATTCCTCCACCACCTAGCCCTCCACCACCTCCTCCTCCTCCTCCACCTCCACCGCCTCCTCCTCCTCATCCACAACGTCATCCACCATGGCCTAATCTTACTTGTAGACTGCCTCTTCCTCCTCGTCCACTGCCTCTTCCTCCTCGTCCACCGCCTCCTCCACCTCCTCCACCGCCTCCTCCTCCACCAGAGCCTCCTCCACTGCCACCGCCTCCTCCACCTCCTCCACGGCCTCCTCCTCCTCTTCCACCGCCTCCTCCTCCTCATCCACAACGTCCTCCACCACGGCCTAATCTTACTTGTAGACTGCCTCTTCCTCCTCGTCCACTGCCTCTTCCTCCTCGTCCACAGCCTCTTCCTCCTCGTCCACAGCCTCTTCCTCCTCGTCCACAGCCTCTTCCTCCTCGTCCACCGCCTCCTCCTCCACCAGAGCCTCCTGCACTGCCACCGCCTCCTCCACCTCCTCCACCGCCTCCTCCTCCCCCACCGCCTCCTCCTCCTCCTCTACTGCCTCCTCCTCCTCCTCCACCGCCTTTTCCACCTCCTCCTTCTCCTCCTCCTCCACCGCCTCCTTCTCCTCCTCCTCCACCGTCACCTCCTACACCGCCACCTCCTGCACCGCCACCTACTCCACCGCCACCTCCTCCACCGCCACCTCCTGCACCAGAGCCTCCTCCACCGCCTCCTCCTCCACCTCTCCTCCTCCACCTCCTCCTCCTCCTCCTCCACACCACCTCCTCCACCACCACCTCCTCCAGCACCACATCCTCCTCCTCCACCACCGCTACCTCTCCTATTCTGACACTGCCAGTTGCAGTAGCATCTGCCGTCTCCCGTCTCCAACTCTCTGCCTCCCACTGCCACCCTTTGGCCCTTATATAGGGAGGAGACGACACACCCACTATTGATGACAAGCCACTTGCAAACGCCTAACAATCACTAGGCAGCCAATCAGGGGACAGGCAACGCATCACACAGGGTCATGAAGATGCTGGGACCCGCCAGCTGCTGCCTTACAGGGCCACGGAGACGTGGTCCTGCCGGGTGTCAAATGGAACTAGAACTAGGAGCGGTGAGCAGCGCTCACCACTCGACCCTACCCGGGAAGCCACCTTTGCACACCTGGTCCCTTGCAACTGCTCCTGACATCGCTGGGCTCACCACCATTGCTACCACCATGCCCTAGCCAGGGGTACGCAGAGCCATTTGGCCAGGAAGTTTCTGCCAAGGAAGAAGAGGCGGTAGAGGAGGAGGAGGAGGCGGTAGAGGAGGAGGAGGAGGCGGCGGCGGTGGTAGAGGTGCAAAAAACAGGTCCTTGCAATGTCCCTCACTCTTTGTTTTTTTTTTTTTTCTTTTTTTTGGGACAAGGAGGACTTTTGAGTGCAATGTTATGCATATAGATCTTTATAATCCTCCCTGTACGCACTGAAAGGAGTGAGGGTATCTGCTGTTCAAGTGCAGATGTAAGAACACAGCAGACACCGCTGTGCAATGTTGGTGACAGAAGGAGAATTGTGGCTGTAGACTTGAGGGTGGAAATTCCTCAGCTTCCCATGTTTGTCACCATTCTTTCTAAAACACCACATTTCCATGCTCATCTTCAGTGAAAAGGAATTGGCAATTGATGCCCCAAGAGCCTTGCTGGGGTCTTAGGTCCCTCACAAAGGATGCTCCTGCCAACCCCTGCCTCAATTCCAAATGCTGTCCCCAAGACTGAAGCTGCACTGAGGCAATGCCCTGAGGTGCAGCGGAGGGATTTGAGGATTTCTGAGGCTTCACTTGTGGCACAAACTTGAAGGTCTCCTCCAACACTAATGATCCTATGATTCCTCCACCACCTAGCCCTCCACCACCTCCTCCTCCTCCTCCACCTCCACCGCCTCCTCCTCCTCATCCACAACGTCATCCACCATGGCCTAATCTTACTTGTAGACTGCCTCTTCCTCCTCGTCCACTGCCTCTTTCTCCTCGTCCACCGCCTCCTGCACCTCCTCCACCGCCTCCTCCTCCACCAGAGCCTCCTCCACCGCCACCGCCTCCTCCACCTCCTCCACGGCCTCCTCCCACAGCCTCCTCCTCCTCCACCGCCTCCTCCTCCTCCTCCACCGCCTCCTCAACCTCCTCCACCGCCTCCTCCTCCACCAGAGCCTCCTCCACAGCCACCGCCTCCTCCACCTCTTCCACGGCCTCCTCCTCCTCCACCGCCTCCTCCTCCTCCACTGCCTCCTCCTCCTCCTCCTCCACCGCCTCCTTATCATCCCCCTCCTCCACCACCTCCTCCTTCTCCTCCTCCTCCTCCACCACCACCTCCTCCACCTCCACCACCTCCTCCTCCACCACCACCGCTACCTCTCCTATTCTGACACTGCCAGTTGAAGTAGCATCTGCCATCTCCCGTCTCCAACTCTCTGCCTCCCACTGCCACCCTTTGGCCCTTATATAGGGAGGAGAAGACACACCCACTGTTGATGACAAGCCACTTGCAAAACGCCTAACATCACTAGGCAGCCAATCAGGGGACAGGCAACGCATCACACAGGGTCATGAAGATGCTGGGACCCGCCAGCTGCTGCCTTACAGGGCCACGGAGACGTGGTCCTGCCGGGTGTCAAATGGAACTAGAACTAGGAGCGGTGAGCAGCGCTCACCACCCGACCCTACCCAGGAAGCCACCTTTGCACACCTGGTCCCTTGCAACTGCTCCTGACATCGCTGGGCTCACCACCATTGCTACCACCATGCCCTAGCCAGGGGTACGCAGAGCCATTTGGCCAGGAAGTTTCTGCCAAGGAAGAGGAGGCGGTAGAGGAGGAGGAGGAGGCGGTAGAGGAGGAGGAGGAGGCGGCGGCGGTGGTAGAGGTGCAAAAAAACAGGTCCTTGCAATGTCCCTCACTCTTTGTTTTTTTTTTTTTTTTCTTTTTTTTGGGACAAGGAGGACTTTTCAGTGCAATGTTATGCATATAGATGTTTATAATCCTCCCTGTACGCACTGAAAGGAGTGAGGGTATCTGCTGTTCAAGTGCAGATGTAAGAACACAGCAGACACCGGTGTGCAATGTTGGTGACAGAAGGAGAATTGTGGCTGTAGACTTGAGGGTGGAAATTCCTCAGCTTCCCATGTTTGTCACCATTCTTTCTAAAACACCACTGAGGAGGAGGCGGTAGAGGAGGAGGAGGAGGCGGCGGCGGTGGTAGAGGTGCAAAAAGCAGGTCCTTGCAATGTCCCTCACTCTGTTTTTTTTTTTTTTTCTTTTTTTTGGGACAAGGAGGACTTTTCAGTGCAATGTTATGCATATAGATGTTTATAATCCTCCCTGTACGCACTGAAAGGAGTGAGGGTATCTGCTGTTCAAGTGCAGATGTAAGAACACAGCAGACACCGGTGTGCAATGTTGGTGACAGAAGGAGAATTGTGGCTGTAGACTTGAGGGTGGAAATTCCTCAGCTTCCATGTTTGTCACCATTCTTTCTAAAACACCACTGAGGAGGAGGCGGTAGAGGAGGAGGAGGAGGCGGCGGCGGCGGTAGAGGTGCAAAAAAACAGGTCCTTGCAATGTCCCTCACTCTTTGTTTTTTTTTTTTCTTTTTTTTGGGACAAGGAGGACTTTTGAGTGCAATGTTATGCATATAGATGTTTATAATCCTCCCTGTACGCACTGAAAGGAGTGAGGGTATCTGCTGTTCAAGTGCAGATGTGAGAACACAGCAGACACCGGTGTGCAATGTTGGTGACAGAAGGAGAATTGTGGCTGTGGACTTGAGGGTGGAAATTCCTCAGCTTCCCATGTTTGTCACCATTCTTTCTAAAACACCACATTTCCATGCTCATCTTCAGTGAAAAGGAATTGGCAATTGATGCCCCAAGAGCCTTGCTGGGGTCTTAGGTCCCTCACAAAGGATGCTCCTGCCAACCCCTGCCTCAATTCCAAATGCTGTCCCCAAGACTGAAGCTGCACTGAGGCAATGCCCTGAGGTGCAGCGGAGGGATTTGAGGATTTCTGAGGCTTCACTTGTGGCACAAACTTGAAGGTCTCCTCCAACACTAATGATCCTATGATTCCTCCACCACCTAGCCCTCCACCACCTCCTCCTCCTCCTCCACCTCCACCGCCTCCTCCTCCTCATCCACAACGTCATCCACCATGGCCTAATCTACTTGTAGACTGCCTCTTCCTCCTCGTCCACTGCCTCTTTCTCCTCGTCCACCGCCTCCTGCACCTCCTCCACCGCCTCCTCCTCCACCAGAGCCTCCTCCACCGCCACCGCCTCCTCCACCTCCTCCACGGCCTCCTCCTTCCTCCACCGCCTCCTCCTCCTCCACCGCCTCCTCCTCCTCCTCCTCCACCGCCTCCTTATCTTCCCCCTCCTCCACCACCTCCTCCACCTCCATCACCTCCTCCTCCTCATCCACAACGTCCTCCACCACGGCCTAATCTTACTTGTAGACTGCCTCTTCCTCCTCGTCCACTGCCTCTTTCTCCTCGTCCACCGCCTCCTCAACCTCCTCCACCGCCTCCTCCTCCAGCAGAGCCTCCTCCACAGCCACCGCCTCCTCCACCTCCTCCACGGCCTCCTCCTCCTCCACCGCCTCCTCCTCCTCCACCGCCTCCTCCTCCTCCTCCTCCACCGCCTCCTTATCTTCCCCCTCCTCCACCACCTCCTCCTTCTCCTCCTCCTCCTCCACCACCTCCTCCACCTCCACCACCTCCTCCTCCACCACCACGCTACCTCTCCTATTCTGACACTGCCAGTTGAAGTAGCATCTGCCGTCTCCCGTCTCCAACTCTCTGCCTCCCACTGCCACCCTTTGGCCCTTATATAGGGAGGAGAAGACACACCCACTGTTGATGACAAGCCACTTGCAAAACGCCTAACAATCACTAGGCAGCCAATCAGGGGACAGGCAACGCATCACACAGGGTCATGAAGATGCTGGGACCCGCCAGCTGCTGCCTTACAGGGCCACGGAGACGTGGTCCTGCCGGGTGTCAAATGGAACTAGAACTAGGAGCGGTGAGCAGCGCTCACCACCCGACCCTACCCAGGAAGCCACCTTTGCACACCTGGTCCCTTGCAACTGCTCCTGACATCGCTGGGCTCACCACCATTGCTACCACCATGCCCTAGCCAGGGGCACGCAGAGCCATTTGGCCAGGAAGTTTCTGCCAAGGAAGAGGAGGCGGTAGAGGAGGAGGAGGAGGCGGTAGAGGAGGAGGAGGAGGCGGCGGCGGTGGTAGAGGTGCAAAAAAACAGGTCCTTGCAATGTCCCTCACACTTTGTTTTTTTTTTTTTTCTTTTTTTTTGGGACAAGGAGGACTTTTCAGTGCAATGTTATGCATATAGATGTTTATAATCCTCCCTGTACGCACTGAAAGGAGTGAGGGTATCTGCTGTTCAAGTGCAGATGTAAGAACACAGCAGACACCGGTGTGCAATGTTGGTGACAGAAGGAGAATTGTGGCTGTAGACTTGAGGGTGGAAATTCCTCAGCTTCCCATGTTTGTCACCATTCTTTCTAAAACACCACTGAGGAGGAGGCGGTAGAGGAGGAGGAGGAGGCGGCGGCGGCGGTAGAGGTGCAAAAAAACAGGTCCTTGCAATGTCCCTCACTCTTTGGTTTTTTTTTTCTTTTTTTTGGGACAAGGAGGACTTTTGAGTGCAATGTTATGCATATAGATCTTTATAATCCTCCCTGTACGCACTGAAAGGAGTGAGGGTATCTGCTGTTCAAGTGCAGATGTGAGAACACAGCAGACACCGGTGTGCAATGTTGGTGACAGAAGGAGAATTGTGGCTGTGGACTTGAGGGTGGAAATTCCTCAGCTTCCCATGTTTGTCACCATTCTTTCTAAAACACCACATTTCCATGCTCATCTTCAGTGAAAAGGAATTGGCAATTGATGCCCCAAGAGCCTTGCTGGGGTCTTAGGTCCCTCACAAAGGATGCTCCTGCCAACCCCTGCCTCAATTCCAAATGCTGTCCCCAAGACTGAAGCTGCACTGAGGCAATGCCCTGAGGTGCAGCGGAGGGATTTGAGGATTTCTGAGGCTTCACTTGTGGCACAAACTTGAAGGTCTCCTCCAACACTAATGATACTATGATTCCTCCACCACCTAGCCCTCCACCACCTCCTCCTCCTCCTCCACCTCCACGGCCTCCTCCTCCTCCACCGCCTCCTCCTCCTCCACCGCCTCCTCCTCCTCCTCCTCCACCGCCTCCTTATCTTCCCCCTCCTCCACCACCTCCTCCACCTCCATCACCTCCTCCTCCTCATCCACAACGTCCTCCACCACGGCCTAATCTTACTTGTAGACTGCCTCTTCCTCCTCGTCCACTGCCTCTTTCTCCTCGTCCACCGCCTCCTCAACCTCCTCCACCGCCTCCTCCTCCAGCAGAGCCTCCTCCACAGCCACCGCCTCCTCCAACTCCTCCACGGCCTCCTCCTCCTCCACCGCCTCCTCCTCCTCCTCCTCCACCGCCTCCTTATCTTCCCCCTCCTCCACCACCTCCTCCACCTCCATCACCTCCTCCTCCTCCACCACCTCTACCTCTCCTATTCTGACACTGCCAGTTGAAGTAGCATCTGCCGTCTCCCGTCTCCAACTCTCTGCCTCCCACTGCCACCCTTTGGCCCTTATATAGGGAGGAGACGACACACCCACTATTGATGACAAGCCACTTGCAAAACGCCTAACAATCACTAGGCAGCCAATCAGGGGACAGGCAACGCCTCACACAGGGTCATGAAGATGCTGGGACCCGCCAGCTGCTGCCTTACAGGGCCACGGAGACGTGGTCCTGCCGGGTGTCAAATGGAACTAGAACTAGGAGCGGTGAGCAGCGCTCACCACTCGACCCTACCCGGGAAGCCACCTTTGCACACCTGGTCCCTTGCAACTGCTCCTGACATCGCTGGGCTCACCACCATTGCTACCACCATGCCCTAGCCAGGGGCACGCAGAGCCATTTGGCCAGGAAGTTTCTGCCAAGGAAGAGGAGGCGGTAGAGGAGGAGGAGGAGGCGGCGTCGGTGGTAGAGGTGCAAAAAGCAGGTCCTTGCAATGTCCCTCACTCTTTGTTTTTTTTTTTTTTTTCTTTTTTTTGGGACAAGGAGGACTTTTCAGTGCAATGTTATGCATATAGATGTTTATAATCCTCCCTGTACGCACTGAAAGGAGTGAGGGTATCTGCTGTTCAAGTGCAGATGTAAGAACACAGCAGACACCGGTGTGCAATGTTGGTGACAGAAGGAGAATTGTGGCTGTAGACTTGAGGGTGGAAATTCCTCAGCTTCCCATGTTTGTCACCATTCTTTCTAAAACACCACTGAGGAGGAGGCGGTAGAGGAGGAGGAGGAGGCGGCGGCGGCGGTAGAGGTGCAAAAAAACAGGTCCTTGCAATGTCCCTCACTCTTTGTTTTTTTTTTTCTTTTTTTTGGGACAAGGAGGACTTTTGAGTGCAATGTTATGCATATAGATCTTTATAATCCTCCCTGTACGCACTGAAAGGAGTGAGGGTATCTGCTGTTCAAGTGCAGATGTGAGAACACAGCAGACACCGGTGTGCAATGTTGGTGACAGAAGGAGAATTGTGGCTGTGGACTTGAGGGTGGAAATTCCTCAGCTTCCCATGTTTGTCACCATTCTTTCTAAAACACCACATTTCCATGCTCATCTTCAGTGAAAAGGAATTGGCAATTGATGCCCCAAGAGCCTTGCTGGGGTCTTAGGTCCCTCACAAAGGATGCTCCTGCCAACCCCTGCCTCAATTCCAAATGCTGTCCCCAAGACTGAAGCTGCACTGAGGCAATGCCCTGAGGTGCAGCGGAGGGATTTGAGGATTTCTGAGGCTTCACTTGTGGCACAAACTTGAAGGTCTCCTCCAACACTAATGATCCTATGATTCCTCCACCACCTAGCCCTCCACCACCTCCTCCTCCTCCTCCACCTCCACCGCCTCCTCCTCCTCATCCACAACGTCATCCACCATGGCCTAATCTTACTTGTAGACTGCCTCTTCCTCCTCGTCCACTGCCTCTTCCTCCTCGTCCACCGCCTCCTCCACCTCCTCCACCGCCTCCTCCTCCACCAGAGCCTCCTGCACTGCCACCGCCTCCTCCACCTCCTCCACCGCCTCCTCCTCCCCCACCGCCTCCTCCTCCTCCTCTACTGCCTCCTCCTCCTCCTCCACCGCCTTTTCCACCTCCTCCTTCTCCTCCTCCTCCACCGCCTCCTTCTCCTCCTCCTCCACCGTCACCTCCTACACCGCCACCTCCTGCACCGCCACCTACTCCACCGCCACCTCCTCCACCGCCACCTCCTGCACCAGAGCCTCCTCCACCGCCTCCTCCTCCACCTCCTCCTCCTCCACCTCCTCCTCCTCCTCCTCCACCACCACCTCCTCCACCACCACCTCCTCCACCACCACATCCTCCTCCTCCACCACCGCTACCTCTCCTATTCTGACACTGCCAGTTGCAGTAGCATCTGCCGTCTCCCGTCTCCAACTCTCTGCCTCCCACTGCCACCCTTTGGCCCTTATATAGGGAGGAGACGACACACCCACTATTGATGACAAGCCACTTGCAAAACGCCTAACAATCACTAGGCAGCCAATCAGGGGACAGGCAACGCATCACACAGGGTCATGAAGATGCTGGGACCCGCCAGCTGCTGCCTTACAGGGCCACGGAGACGTGGTCCTGCCGGGTGTCAAATGGAACTAGAACTAGGAGCGGTGAGCAGCGCTCACCACTCGACCCTACCCGGGAAGCCACCTTTGCACACCTGGTCCCTTGCAACTGCTCCTGACATCGCTGGGCTCACCACCATTGCTACCACCATGCCCTAGCCAGGGGTACGCAGAGCCATTTGGCCAGGAAGTTTCTGCCAAGGAAGAAGAGGCGGTAGAGGAGGAGGAGGAGGCGGTAGAGGAGGAGGAGGAGGCGGCGGCGGTGGTAGAGGTGCAAAAAAACAGGTCCTTGCAATGTCCCTCACTCTTTGTTTTTTTTTTTTTTCTTTTTTTTGGGACAAGGAGGACTTTTGAGTGCAATGTTATGCATATAGATCTTTATAATCCTCCCTGTACGCACTGAAAGGAGTGAGGGTATCTGCTGTTCAAGTGCAGATGTAAGAACACAGCAGACACCGCTGTGCAATGTTGGTGACAGAAGGAGAATTGTGGCTGTAGACTTGAGGGTGGAAATTCCTCAGCTTCCCATGTTTGTCACCATTCTTTCTAAAACACCACATTTCCATGCTCATCTTCAGTGAAAAGGAATTGGCAATTGATGCCCCAAGAGCCTTGCTGGGGTCTTAGGTCCCTCACAAAGGATGCTCCTGCCAACCCCTGCCTCAATTCCAAATGCTGTCCCCAAGACTGAAGCTGCACTGAGGCAATGCCCTGAGGTGCAGCGGAGGGATTTGAGGATTTCTGAGGCTTCACTTGTGGCACAAACTTGAAGGTCTCCTCCAACACTAATGATCCTATGATTCCTCCACCACCTAGCCCTCCACCACCTCCTCCTCCTCCTCCACCTCCACCGCCTCCTCCTCCTCATCCACAACGTCATCCACCATGGCCTAATCTTACTTGTAGACTGCCTCTTCCTCCTCGTCCACTGCCTCTTTCTCCTCGTCCACCGCCTCCTGCACCTCCTCCACCGCCTCCTCCTCCACCAGAGCCTCCTCCACCGCCACCGCCTCCTCCACCTCCTCCACGGCCTCCTCCTCCTCCACAGCCTCCTCCTCCTCCACCGCCTCCTCCTCCTCCTCCACCGCCTCCTCAACCTCCTCCACCGCCTCCTCCTCCACCAGAGCCTCCTCCACAGCCACCGCCTCCTCCACCTCTTCCACGGCCTCCTCCTCCTCCACCGCCTCCTCCTCCTCCACTGCCTCCTCCTCCTCCTCCTCCACCGCCTCCTTATCTTCCCCCTCCTCCACCACCTCCTCCTTCTCCTCCTCCTCCTCCACCACCTCCTCCACCTCCACCACCTCCTCCTCCACCACCACCGCTACCTCTCCTATTCTGACACTGCCAGTTGAAGTAGCATCTGCCATCTCCTGTCTCCAACTCTCTGCCTCCCACTGCCACCCTTTGGCCCTTATATAGGGAGGAGACGACACACCCACTATTGATGACAAGCCACTTGCAAAACACCTAACAATCACTAGGCAGCCAATCAGGGGACAGGCAACGCATCACACAGGGTCATGAAGATGCTGGGACCCGCCAGCTGCTGCCTTACAGGGCCACGGAGACGTGGTCCTGCCGGGTGTCAAATGGAACTAGAACTAGGAGCGGTGAGCAGCGCTCACCACTCGACCCTACCCGGGAAGCCACCTTTGCACACCTGGTCCCTTGCAACTGCTCCTGACATCGCTGGGCTCACCACCATTGCTACCACCATGCCCTAGCCAGGGGCACGCAGAGCCATTTGGCCAGGAAGTTTCTGCCAAGGAAGAAGAGGCGGTAGAGGAGGAGGAGGAGGCGGTAGAGGAGGAGGAGGAGGCGGCGGCGGTGGTAGAGGTGCAAAAAAACAGGTCCTTGCAATGTCCCTCACTCTTTGTTTTTTTTTTTTTCTTTTTTTTGGGACAAGGAGGACTTTTGAGTGCAATGTTATGCATATAGATCTTTATAATCCTCCCTGTACGCACTGAAAGGAGTGAGGGTATCTGCTGTTCAAGTGCAGATGTAAGAACACAGCAGACACCGCTGTGCAATGTTGGTGACAGAAGGAGAATTGTGGCTGTAGACTTGAGGGTGGAAATTCCTCAGCTTCCCATGTTTGTCACCATTCTTTCTAAAACACCACTGAGGAGGAGGCGGTAGAGGAGGAGGAGGAGGCGGCGGCGGTGGTAGAGGTGCAAAAAAACAGGTCCTTGCAATGTCCCTCACTCTTTGTTTTTTTTTTTCTTTTTTTTGGGACAAGGAGGACTTTTGAGTGCAATGTTATGCATATAGATCTTTATAATCCTCCCTGTACGCACTGAAAGGAGTGAGGGTATCTGCTGTTCAAGTGCAGATGTGAGAACACAGCAGACACCGGTGTGCAATGTTGGTGACAGAAGGAGAATTGTGGCTGTGGACTTGAGGGTGGAAATTCCTCAGCTTCCCATGTTTGTCACCATTCTTTCTAAAACACCACATTTCCATGCTCATCTTCAGTGAAAAGGAATTGGCAATTGATGCCCCAAGAGCCTTGCTGGGGTCTTAGGTCCCTCACAAAGGATGCTCCTGCCAACCCCTGCCTCAATTCCAAATGCTGTCCCCAAGACTGAAGCTGCACTGAGGCAATGCCCTGAGGTGCAGCGGAGGGATTTGAGGATTTCTGAGGCTTCACTTGTGGCACAAACTTGAAGGTCTCCTCCAACACTAATGATCCTATGATTCCTCCACCACCTAGCCCTCCACCACCTCCTCCTCCTCCTCCACCTCCACCGCCTCCTCCTCCTCATCCACAACGTCATCCACCATGGCCTAATCTTACTTGTAGACTGCCTCTTCCTCCTCGTCCACTGCCTCTTCCTCCTCGTCCACCGCCTCCTCCACCTCCTCCACCGCCTCCTCCTCCACCAGAGCCTCCTGCACTGCCACCGCCTCCTCCACCTCCTCCACCGCCTCCTCCTCCCCCACCGCCTCCTCCTCCTCCTCTACTGCCTCCTCCTCCTCCTCCACCGCCTTTTCCACCTCCTCCTTCTCCTCCTCCTCCACCGCCTCCTTCTCCTCCTCCTCCACCGTCACCTCCTACACCGCCACCTCCTGCACCGCCACCTACTCCACCGCCACCTCCTCCACCGCCACCTCCTGCACCAGAGCCTCCTCCACCGCCTCCTCCTCCACCTCCTCCACCGCCTCCTCCTCCACCTCCTCCTCCTCCACCTCCTCCTCCTCCTCCTCCACCACCACCTCCTCCACCACCACCTCCTCCACCACCACATCCTCCTCCTCCACCACCGCTACCTCTCCTATTCTGACACTGCCAGTTGCAGTAGCATCTGCCGTCTCCCGTCTCCAACTCTCTGCCTCCCACTGCCACCCTTTGGCCCTTATATAGGGAGGAGACGACACACCCACTATTGATGACAAGCCACTTGCAAAACGCCTAACAATCACTAGGCAGCCAATCAGGGGACAGGCAACGCATCACACAGGGTCATGAAGATGCTGGGACCCGCCAGCTGCTGCCTTACAGGGCCACGGAGACGTGGTCCTGCCGGGTGTCAAATGGAACTAGAACTAGGAGCGGTGAGCAGCGCTCACCACTCGACCCTACCCGGGAAGCCACCTTTGCACACCTGGTCCCTTGCAACTGCTCCTGACATCGCTGGGCTCACCACCATTGCTACCACCATGCCCTAGCCAGGGGTACGCAGAGCCATTTGGCCAGGAAGTTTCTGCCAAGGAAGAAGAGGCGGTAGAGGAGGAGGAGGAGGCGGTAGAGGAGGAGGAGGAGGCGGCGGCGGTGGTAGAGGTGCAAAAAAACAGGTCCTTGCAATGTCCCTCACTCTTTGTTTTTTTTTTTTTTCTTTTTTTTGGGACAAGGAGGACTTTTGAGTGCAATGTTATGCATATAGATCTTTATAATCCTCCCTGTACGCACTGAAAGGAGTGAGGGTATCTGCTGTTCAAGTGCAGATGTAAGAACACAGCAGACACCGCTGTGCAATGTTGGTGACAGAAGGAGAATTGTGGCTGTAGACTTGAGGGTGGAAATTCCTCAGCTTCCCATGTTTGTCACCATTCTTTCTAAAACACCACATTTCCATGCTCATCTTCAGTGAAAAGGAATTGGCAATTGATGCCCCAAGAGCCTTGCTGGGGTCTTAGGTCCCTCACAAAGGATGCTCCTGCCAACCCCTGCCTCAATTCCAAATGCTGTCCCCAAGACTGAAGCTGCACTGAGGCAATGCCCTGAGGTGCAGCGGAGGGATTTGAGGATTTCTGAGGCTTCACTTGTGGCACAAACTTGAAGGTCTCCTCCAACACTAATGATCCTATGATTCCTCCACCACCTAGCCCTCCACCACCTCCTCCTCCTCCTCCACCTCCACCGCCTCCTCCTCCTCATCCACAACGTCATCCACCATGGCCTAATCTTACTTGTAGACTGCCTCTTCCTCCTCGTCCACTGCCTCTTTCTCCTCGTCCACCGCCTCCTGCACCTCCTCCACCGCCTCCTCCTCCACCAGAGCCTCCTCCACCGCCACCGCCTCCTCCACCTCCTCCACGGCCTCCTCCTCCTCCACAGCCTCCTCCTCCTCCACCGCCTCCTCCTCCTCCTCCACCGCCTCCTCAACCTCCTCCACCGCCTCCTCCTCCACCAGAGCCTCCTCCACAGCCACCGCCTCCTCCACCTCTTCCACGGCCTCCTCCTCCTCCACCGCCTCCTCCTCCTCCACTGCCTCCTCCTCCTCCTCCTCCACCGCCTCCTTATCTTCCCCCTCCTCCACCACCTCCTCCTTCTCCTCCTCCTCCTCCACCACCTCCTCCACCTCCACCACCTCCTCCTCCACCACCACCGCTACCTCTCCTATTCTGACACTGCCAGTTGAAGTAGCATCTGCCATCTCCTGTCTCCAACTCTCTGCCTCCCACTGCCACCCTTTGGCCCTTATATAGGGAGGAGACGACACACCCACTATTGATGACAAGCCACTTGCAAAACACCTAACAATCACTAGGCAGCCAATCAGGGGACAGGCAACGCATCACACAGGGTCATGAAGATGCTGGGACCCGCCAGCTGCTGCCTTACAGGGCCACGGAGACGTGGTCCTGCCGGGTGTCAAATGGAACTAGAACTAGGAGCGGTGAGCAGCGCTCACCACTCGACCCTACCCGGGAAGCCACCTTTGCACACCTGGTCCCTTGCAACTGCTCCTGACATCGCTGGGCTCACCACCATTGCTACCACCATGCCCTAGCCAGGGGCACGCAGAGCCATTTGGCCAGGAAGTTTCTGCCAAGGAAGAAGAGGCGGTAGAGGAGGAGGAGGAGGCGGTAGAGGAGGAGGAGGAGGCGGCGGCGGTGGTAGAGGTGCAAAAAAACAGGTCCTTGCAATGTCCCTCACTCTTTGTTTTTTTTTTTTTCTTTTTTTTGGGACAAGGAGGACTTTTGAGTGCAATGTTATGCATATAGATGTTTATAATCCTCCCTGTACGCACTGAAAGGAGTGAGGGTATCTGCTGTTCAAGTGCAGATGTAAGAACACAGCAGACACCGCTGTGCAATGTTGGTGACAGAAGGAGAATTGTGGCTGTAGACTTGAGGGTGGAAATTCCTCAGCTTCCCATGTTTGTCACCATTCTTTCTAAAACACCACTGAGGAGGAGGCGGTAGAGGAGGAGGAGGAGGCGGCGGCGGTGGTAGAGGTGCAAAAAAACAGGTCCTTGCAATGTCCCTCACTCTTTGTTTTTTTTTTTCTTTTTTTTGGGACAAGGAGGACTTTTGAGTGCAATGTTATGCATATAGATCTTTATAATCCTCCCTGTACGCACTGAAAGGAGTGAGGGTATCTGCTGTTCAAGTGCAGATGTGAGAACACAGCAGACACCGGTGTGCAATGTTGGTGACAGAAGGAGAATTGTGGCTGTGGACTTGAGGGTGGAAATTCCTCAGCTTCCCATGTTTGTCACCATTCTTTCTAAAACACCACATTTCCATGCTCATCTTCAGTGAAAAGGAATTGGCAATTGATGCCCCAAGAGCCTTGCTGGGGTCTTAGGTCCCTCACAAAGGATGCTCCTGCCAACCCCTGCCTCAATTCCAAATGCTGTCCCCAAGACTGAAGCTGCACTGAGGCAATGCCCTGAGGTGCAGCGGAGGGATTTGAGGATTTCTGAGGCTTCACTTGTGGCACAAACTTGAAGGTCTCCTCCAACACTAATGATCCTATGATTCCTCCACCACCTAGCCCTCCACCACCTCCTCCTCCTCCTCCACCTCCACCGCCTCCTCCTCCTCATCCACAACGTCATCCACCATGGCCTAATCTTACTTGTAGACTGCCTCTTCCTCCTCGTCCACTGCCTCTTCCTCCTCGTCCACCGCCTCCTCCACCGCCTCCTCCTCCACCAGAGCCTCCTCCACCGCCACCGCCTCCTCCACCTCCTCCACGGCCTCCTCTTCCTCTTCCACCGCCTCCTCCTCCTCATCCTTAACATCCTCCACCACGGCCTAATCTTACTTGTAGACTGCCTCTTCCTCCTCGTCCACAGCCTCTTCCTCCTCGTCCACAGCCTCTTCCTCCTCGTCCACCGCCTCCTCCTCCACCAGAGCCTCCTGCACTGCCACCGGCTCCTCCACCTCCTCCACGGCCTCCTCCTCCCCCACCGCCTCCTCCTCCTCCTCTACTGCCTCCTCCTCCCCCACCGCCTCCTCCTCCCCCACCGCCTCCTCCTCCTCCTCCACCCCCTCCTCCTCCTCCTCCACTGCCTCCTTCTCCTCCTCCTCTACCGCCTCCTCCTCCTCCTCCTCCACCGCCTCCTCCTCCTCCTCCACTGCCTCCTTCTCCTCCTCCTCTACCGCCTCCTCCTCCTCCTCCTCCACCGCCTCCTCCTCCTCCTCCTCCACCTCCACCGCCTCCTCCTTCTCGTCCTGAACATCCTCCACCACCGTCTAATCTTTTTTTTGTGACAGGGAGGACTTTTGAGTGCAATATTATGCCGTTGGTTCTTTATAATCCTGGTCTACCTGATGAGCAAAGGAAGCATCAACATCATTAAATGATTTGGAGAATGCATTGGGAAAACCAAAACGAGCTAAAGCATCGTCATCTTTGCTCCCCAACTGTGAGACGCCACTGGGCTGTTCTGTGGTATCAGAGGCAGCAGGGCAATGCCTTTCTGCTCTGCAGGACAGGTGCTGAAATTGTTAGCGTTTGCTTATTTTTTGTAAGCAAATAAAGAAATAAAATTATAAATGATTTTTGCGGATGGTGGAGTCAGAACCTTTAAAAATGTCTGTAATTAGCTACTCATGTAGCATATGATGATATTTAGTAGGCCCCTCAGTGATAATTTTAGTAGCCTTTCCTGATGCCTGACAAATACTGAACATGGCATACTTAATTTTATTTTAATTAACAGCTCTTTAAAGAAAATGTCAGTGATGTTCCTGTAGCATGCGGTTTCTTTGGAGGAGTATGGGGGACACTAGGTTTCCTGTTGTGAGAAGAAAGACAAAAAGATGCCCTTTTTCTGGGTGAAACTGTGTATCTTGTATGAAGACCTGTCTTTTCTTACATCTCTTCTGTTCTGAGCTGTCTGAAGTACCTCTTCTTGCATTGAGTACTTACAGTGGTATTTACTGTTTTATTTTTTGAGTTGAGGGAAAGGAGGGAGGAAAAGATTGCATCAAGTATTGAAACCACATTTCAAGATTTGTGAGAGGGGAAGAAAAGCGCAGGAAAAGAAAGGCCCTAAGATTACTTCCCTTTCAGAGCTGGTGTTCAGAGATGTCCCTGCTCAGTAGCAGGTGTCTGGCTACCCCAAAACATGGGACTGACATCCAAATCCCCATGTGCCTCAGAAGTGACCAACATTGTCCTCCCCAATGTACATTCAAAACAAACAGGTCCTAAATACCTGCATTTGTTATTATTTGCTTCAAGGTTCAAGATGTCTGAAGGTTGCAGTTTCATGATTTTCAGTATATCCTCAGGGGTTAATAAGATTCTTAATAAGAAACAAAACAAAACAAAACAAGGAAGAACTTTCTTTGACAAATTGTTTATTATTACAATTTGCAATTTGCAGTTGCAAAACTGAGTAGGTGAGGCATTCTAAAAGTGTCTTCAAGTATTTTTGATGGCTTTAATGGATTTAAAACATAACACACACAAAAAAAAATATTAACCAAAAAAGGTAAAAAGTCAATTGAGCCCCTAAACAACCAGGTTTGCTACCTGGTTATTTCCAACAAAGAGCAAGTTTGCTTTGGTTTGGTTTTGATGTAGCCACAAGCTCAACTTTAAGCTTGCATTGCCTAAAGGATGGTTTGTGGTTGTGTGGTGCTATCCTGAGTCTTCACTGGAGTTTAATGAATTGAGTGCAGTTTCGGGGGTGCCTTTCCTCTGCCCATGTCCCCAAAGCAATTAGCAATCCTTAGGTCTGCCAGGTGAGAGGGCATCTCTCTGTGCTCCCAGAGCTCAGCTTTCCAGCCACAATTAAGGTGTTTTTTTATCTATTCGAGCTAGGTGTACTAACTGCTCTTGCTTCTCTCAGGGACATGGAGTTAGGCGCAGCAGCCTGTCTTCAAGGATGCAAAGATGCTATCTTCAAACAATATCCTTACTGCTTTCTCCAGGGTGCTTTATTAAGCAGAGAACAGAAAAATAAACAGAAAGCACAAAACATCAGTGAGCAGTGTGCCAGAACGCTTTGGATGAAGTTTTAACAATTAAAATAATGCAGGGAGGAAAAAAAAATGCAGGATGTTCCAAATGCAGCTGGGGAGATGCCAGTTTTGTCCTTCCAAAGGAGAGTTAGAAGCAACTATCTTTACATCCAGCTTCCCAGATCTTCTTTTAAAGGGCATTGAAAGGAGTGGGTCAGAGGAGAAGCTGGTTGCTCAGACCTTGCGCTTGAAGGTGGAAACCAAAGTCTTTTGAATGGGCTCTCGAGCCTCGCACATGCCGGTCAGCAGCACAGGGTCCATCTTGTGCTCCACTTCATAGAACGGGCACTTCTTCAGGTGCTCTGACATGCACGCCACCTCGCTGTGCTGCCACCTGTTAACTCTGGAGAAGAGGCTGCTGAACTGCCAGGTCTGGGTGGTGATAAGGAAGGAGAGATAAATCGGGGAGGGAAAACTGGAATGTTAGTAAAAACAGAAGAGGATTTAGAAAAAACAGCTATATATGTTTGTAGTGGGCATGCATTACTTGTACTGGTTAGTGAAATCCAGACCACACAGGGCTGCACAACAAGTATAAGTGTAGTCTGTATTGTTATGTACCTCACACTTGTTGTTCTTGCTGCATTAGTCATCACCTGCCATTTTTAACAAGAAAGCACAGTTTTTGGTGCCAATCTAGTGCTGAACATGAGGAAACCAAGGACACCTGACCACCACAACATCACATGTGAGGTGGGGTCCAAGGTGCTTATAGGTGTATCCAACGATAATTATAAGGTACAGTGACTATGGGATGCTTGCGTGATACATATCTCAAAGAAACCTGACTTCATAAAGACCTTCCAAAGTGTTTATCAGTAACTTCAAAGGAAGGAACATTATAACACTGCTGTTACTCACCCCACCCCAGAACAAGCCTGGAAAAATCTAAGGTTGAGGTTATTCCTAGAAGAGTTACAAGCTTGTAAAAAACAGAAATGTGCAGTTAAATTTTTCTGATTCTTATTGCAGTGATACCATGTGTCATTTACTGATACACTACCATGTAGTGATAAGACTGTGAATAAGTCACTTGAATATTTCCTGTATGCCATTAAATCAAACGAATTTTTAAAATCATAGTTTAGAAATGTTTCTTCCTGTAGAAGGACAGTATGTGGATTTACTGCACTTAAGATTACCTAAGCCTGCCCTATTCCTATATAATCATAGCTATCATACAAAGTAGACAATAAATTCAGATTAATTACAAATGGGATGTTTTCAAGCAGAATCTGTGCACTGGATACAAGATTCCTGTGTGGTCAGTCCAGAGATCTGACAAGAAAGGGGTTAGACAGCCTTTAAATTCACAGCTGCTGGTTTGAAGTTGTGCAACCGTAACTGGAGTTAGTTGGAACTGGAGTTATTTAGCCCAGGTGGAATTTCTTCTTTATGCTACAGGAAGCTTCATCCTCCAGTAAATGGTCTCAGTGGCTAACTCCTGTTTGGATTTGGCTAATTCAGCTTGCAGCCACTGTACTTGTTGCACAGATCTCAAATTCTCTCCACTTCATGGTTTCTCTTAATAAAGATTTATTGTCATAAACTTCCATTTGGTAATATCTGTAGGTGGAGATTTTTAGGGGTCTGCTTGAAAGCCAGGTCCTCAAATAATTTTTATGAGCCTTCCTTGGATCTCTATATTTGTTCCCAGACCTCTCTCGTTTGCTTGGTCATGCAGGAACCTCTGATGTTATTATTTCAACCAGCTTTATGTTAGAGCAGCTGTAAGGCTAACAGAAATAAATCTGTATTAACTATTGTTTCAACTAGGACTTAAACTGAGCTGTATTTACATATTTCATTCTGATTACCCAAGCAGCCCATAAGGAAGATAATTTTCCAACACCACAAAGAGTGTGATGCCAGCTTTGCAGAAAAAATGCTTCTGCCTATGTTGTTCTCCCAGGTGCTCACATCCTAAGGCAAACGTTCATGACAATCTTATGAACTATGAATCATGAAAACAGACATTATCTACCTGGGCTTGTGCAAAGCATTTGACACAGTCCCACACAACAGCCTTTTCTCTAAATTGGAGAGACATGAATTTGATGGATCAACTGCTTAGTGGGTAAGGAATTGGCTGGATTTGGTCGCATTCACAGAGTTGCTGTCAATGGCTCGATGTCTGGGTGGAGATCCGTAATGAGTGGTGTTCCTCAGGGGTTGATACTGGGACAGGCGCTGTTTAACATCTTTGTTGGTGACATGGACAGTGGGATCGAGTGCACCCTCAGCAACTTTGCTGATGACACCAAGCTCTGTGGTGTGTTCAACACGCTGGAGTGACGGGATGCCATCCAGAGGGACCTGGACAGGGTTGAGAGGTGGGCCTGGGAGAACCTCATCGAGTTCAACAAGGCCAAGTGCAAGGTCCTGTAACTGGACCGGGGCAATCCCAAGCACAAATATAGGCTGGGTGGAGAGCAGCCATGTGGAAAAAGGCTTGGGGGGTATCAGTGGATGAAAAACTAAGCATGAGCTGGCAATGTGCACTTGCAGCCCAGAAAGCCAACCATGTCCTGGGCTGCATCAAAGGAAGCGTGGCCAGCAGGTCAGGGGTGGTGATTCTCCTCCTCTACTCTGCTCTTGTGAGACCCCACCTGGAGTGCTACCTTCAGCTCTGGGGCTCCCAGCACAAGAGAAATGTGGAACTGTTAGAGGGGGTCCAGAGGAGGGACATGATGATGATCAGAGGGCTAGAGCACCTCTCTTATGAAGACAGGCTGAGAGAGTTGGGGTTGTTTAGCCCAGAGAAGAGAAGGCTCCAGGGAGACCTGCTCCACAGAGCAGCCTTCCAGTACCTAAAGGGGGCCTACAGGAAAGATGAGGAGGGACTCTTTGTAAGGGAGTGTAGTGATAGAGCAAGGGGTAATGGTTTTAAACTAAAAGAAGATAGATGTAAATTACACATTAGAAATAAATTATTTACTATTATTATATGATTCCAAAACACTGTGGGATTGATGTGAATGCCTGAGCTCCTTTCACAGTCACATCTAGTTCTTTACCCTTCAATGTACTCTATATCAGCTTGTAAAGAATAAAACAAAAGGATGAACTGCAAGTTATTTTAAACCCTGTATGTGACCTTTAAGTACCAGGAATTCTCAGCTCCTAGTGCCTAAATACGGTGCAAATGCAAACAGGTTACTCAAGACAAGCTTGGGTGGCAACCTGCAGCTAGTAAGTAGATACCCACTTACACCTTCCTGCCTTTGCTAGATGTACTGTACTTTATAGCACTGACCTCCCAGGACACATTGGGCTGCAAATTCTTCACTTCATGAACCTTCCCCCTATCTACGTGCTTATATGCAGCATCACTTGCTATGCTTGTGTGTAATCTGGTGACACCCCGTGACTGTCTTTTCCCCAGTGTTGCAGTCACTTGCCTTTCTGCGAGCTTTCCATGAAGTACCACCATGGGAATATCTTTTTTTCTCCCAGACCAGCAGGACCATTCCCCTCTCTTGAAGTAGAGTGGCACAGATATCCCTCATCAGCACTGACACTTGCGATAGCTGAGATAAACTGAAGCTGTCCAGGAACCCAGCAATGTACTTCAGCACTTCCAGTGGGAGGCTGCTCAGCAAATCCTTGTTTCTCCCTCGATTGTCCACTGTGTAATTGCATTTTCCTGATTCAGCAAGGAGGGTGTCAACCTCTGGTTTAATAGCAAATGTCTTGACAGGCTTGCTGTATATAACCTTGGCCTTATGTCCATCAGGGCGGAAGTGATTTTGAACAAAAGTACATCCCAAGTAGGCCAGCGGACAGCGATGCTGAAACCATCCATCCAGACATGACTGGATATCAGCATGCACATTCTTGAAGTGGGATGCAAACTCATCCCTCCTGAAGAAATGACTGCAAGTGAATGTGAAAGCTGAACTGCTTTTGTTGTGTCTTCTGGTTACACATTCAGTGTACAGCTCCACGTGGAGTTCTGGTTGGCTTTTTTCATCCAGAACATCTGCTAGAACAGCATTGGAGGAGAAAGGCTCCAGAGGAAAGCTGTAAGTCTGTGTTGCAAAGTCCACAAAGAGTCCATCGATACCCCTTGCTTCGGAGATCTCATGGCCTTTCAGTTCTTTCTCCAATGCACACAGCAGTGTGGCTTTAACTATATTTGCCGTAGGCAGTTCTTCTGGGTTTATTCCCAATTCTGAGGTATCCACCGACTTGTCTGAAGTTGGCATCTTGTGTCCCAGTGCATCTCCTAGTCGTGCTCTTTTGCCACAGTAACTAACTGGCACTTTGAAGGTGTAGACAGTCTTCACCTCCTGAGCTTCCAAGTTCCCATATACAAAGTCTTTTTCTTTCGGAGTGCAAGCAGCTAGCTGGCCAAAGCGGATAAGCATTCCCCCGTGATGTACCAGATACATGTTGTAATCGGCTACACCAACTTCTTTCTTCAGCCTCTCCAGGACCCCTTCTTGCCAAGGAGCCAGCCCTGTCATTTCTTTATTTGGAGTTACTTGTTCAGACTTTAGGTCTTTTGCTTCTTCTGTATTACCAGGCGTTTCCTTTGCCTTCTCTGCAGAGCTGGCAGCACAAGGTCCTGATGCTGTTTTCTTGGAAGCCTCCTCTGTATTTTTTCGTGTGCCAGCTGCTGAGCCTGTTACCTTGCAAGCCAAGAGCTCTTTGCTGAAAATGTTCTCCCAGGTTTTGTAACTCCCCAGATCCATTCCTTCCTTGTCCTTTGCCAAATCTTCACGCTCACGTTGGCTGAGCTCAGATGCCTGGTCATTGCCATCTTGGGAACCACAGGCCAATCCTCCCACGGCACCTTCTTCCCCACCCATGGTTTCATCCATTAGCTCTTCCACTTCATCCTTTTTCCTCCACTCCGGAAACAAGTCGGCTACTCTCAAACTCCTGAAAAGTATCTTCTGGTCTCTGAGTGCCAATGCTGTGTCCAGACACTCCTCGCTTAAGGTCTCCTTCATAATGTTCTTGTGCAGGGTTGTGTCTGAATCCACGTTTGGCCAGCGATTCCACTCCATCGAGCAGCAGACAACGCTGGCTGGACAGACCTGAAGGTGCTTTGCCAGCTTAAAGCGGGCCATGGAAAAAGGACAGCCATAGTCTGAGTTGAGGCAGGGCACCTGCTCCAAGGGGCAGAGCAGTTGGTGCTCCTCCTCCTTGCATGTGTGGAAGGTGGCTCCGCAGTGAAAGCGGCAGCTGATCACCATGCAGGAGACGGAGGGCTCGATCGGTGCGCGGCAGTGCCGGCTGAAGCATCTCTCACAGTGCCTGTGCTGCCCAGGGGGAGTTTTCTGAGCCCTGTGCTGGATGTAGAAAAGACAAGAGTTACTGCCTGGAGGGGCAAGAAAGGACACAGACCACCAGTGCCAGTGCCCACGCCTGGTTTCTATGAGTTAGATGTTCACACGCACTCCTAGCCTGAATAAGGCTATGTGTAAATGATGCCCAGCTCTGATCAGCACTGATCCCCGCAGCACAGTGTGCCCTGATAGCAGCATGGATATCAGTGAGACCTCAGTGCTCTTTGCTCTTAGCTCAGCAGAGGCAGCAAAGGTTTGAGAATGAGCTGTTTTCTGCCTCAATATTTTTGCTGATCCTGTCCATTGCATACTGCTGAAATCAAGACTGCTGCAGGCACAGAGAGGGAGCTCCTCCACTTCTTCGATATGATTTGAGTGGGAAAGGTGACATTTCTTTTTCCTCCCTAAAAAATTAGCTGGTCATTTGGCCCACGTCTTGTCACACCTTCGTCACCTCACCATGGACATGAATGGTCACAAATGAACCAGCTGCAACTGCCCTACTTTTTTTTAGTTCATCCTACATACTTACAGATCAGTGTCAAACACGACCCAGAACTGAAGAGGTGATCCTGAGGTGATCATATCTTAGATTCAGTTTATGACGCTGTTAGTGGTACCACAGGGGACCAGAAAACAGGGAAAGGTCCCAGGCAACAAGAACAGAAATAAACAAAACCAGTCTGCATTTCATAAATTCAGCTGCCACCTGGCAGGTCCATTAATTTAATGTTTTGCAACTCACAGACTGGATTAAAAGAACAAGTTGAGGATGCCAAAACAAATGTCTCAGAAATTTTAACCAGCCTTATCATAAAAAAAGGCTAAATGTTTTCTTAAGGAAGAATGCATGTCAGTTCTCACACTCCCATATTAATGTGGTTTCAAAAATATATATATTTTTTGCTTTTCTCTACCTAAAAAATGTTGAAATGAAAAGGACGTACCATTTTCCTGAGGTCCAACAGCAAAAAGCAGAAGTACAAGAATATGAAGTATGAAGACCCTTATGTAAAAAGATATCACTGCCAGATTACTAGCTTCGTGTCAGAATGAATCACTCATCTGCTTTGGTTTCATTATTGTGTTTTCCACTCTTTCCCAGTAAATCAATTAAATCACTTTAATTAGCTGAAAATAATACACTTATGAGGCCTGTCTCCAAAAGTTATCAGTGCCCCTTGCTTATAATATCCCCACCCTGGCAAAAAATCCAAGCAATGGGTATTACTCCTCCCTAAAAATGGGAAAACAGAAGCACAGAGTTTGACAGCAATTAAATAGAGACAGTCATTAGCATGAGGCATGTCTTCTTTTGTCATAAAAAATAAGAACATAACAAGAACATAACAAATGACAGTCTGGGTCAGACCAGTGGTCCATCCAGCCCTGCACTGTCCTTCGACAATACCCATAGGAGGTGAACCTTGATTCAGGGGAACATGTGGGACCTTCTGTGGATCCACAGGACTTTTCTCTTCACATGCTCTCAGCATCCATAGTTGTTGTATTGGAGACCTAGAAGCTGCCCAGTCCTTGTACTACTTGGAGCTACCTCCCTGGATAACTTGATCTGGTAGCAGCAACTTAGCCCAAAGAATACTGCAAGTAGAAAACTCCAGGCTTCTGTCTTTCTGCTCTTTGCAGTAAAGGGCGGTTAGCCAGGGCTTTTTTTTTTTTTTAATTTTATTTATTAATTTATTTATCATGAAAATGAGAAAAAGATTTTTGATACATCTTCCCACCATGCTTCCTATGCAGTAGGACCTACCATAGCTCAACACAGTTCCATTCCATCTATTGCAGCCTCCAACACTGACCAAAACCTGTTTAAATCCCCTTACTGAATCAACCCTATTCCACTGAAGTATACAGCTCAGGTGCCTGCACCTTTGTTTGCACAAGCAAAGAAAAGCTCTTTGGAAAGAACTGAAGACAGCAATGCAGAAAAGTAGTATTTCATGACCATTCATAATAGCATTCTCTGCTTGTCTTGGGAAGCACAGGGTTCTGCCCAGGGCTGACACCACAATGCTGGTCAGCATGACCCCAGACAGATTCAGCCCCTAAATAAATGTCATTTAGGACGGCATCCATCCTGCTTTAGGCTGTTTAGTGACATCTACATTTATGCAGCTCAGGGAAGAAAGAGATGCAGATGGATTTATTTCACATTGGCAGCATCCTTGCTACTGTCATTCTTGTAGCATTTTGCTGCAAATATAATCTCTAAAAATAGTCCCAGCTATGACTCGCATAAGGTCAGAGGAAGGCTGGGTACATTACACTGAAACAAAAACATGAATGTATGAACAATACTTTCCACTGCAAAACTAGCTATTAGAGAGAAATAATTGATAAATAAGAACACATCTGAAGTGCAGAGGCCTTACAGTTCTCCAAAAACACAGAAAGGGCTGATTGCTAAGTTTCTGGAGAGGAGCCTGCTTTCACACTGTTGTATGCTGAAACCAAACACACTAGACTCGCATGTAGAAAAAGAAAATATACGTTTTTTTTGTGAACAATGACGACATCACAGCATTCAGATCTAGAATCAGTCTTCATGATTACTCAGATTTGCCATTTTTAGTTCATTTTACCCCATCTCTAACTTGTACACGCTGTTCTGTCAGAAAAATATTGTTTTTCTCTCTCTTCTAATTGTCAGATCTGTGAAGCTAAAAGACAGGAAGAAGGGAGAGAGATTTTTTCTGATATATATTAGGATTTGAATGCTTCTGTTCTGACAAGACAATAATCATGAGCTCTGTATTTTAACTGATGATTTGCTCCATCTCTTAGCTGTTGATATCATTGTCAAACACAAACTACAACAGTGTTTCAACACACTTAACAGAAAATTTACAAATTCTTGCCTCAGTAAGTGATACATTAACATCCAGAGGCAGATAACACACAGATATGTCAGGTAATAAGACACTTCTCTAAACCTATATACATCTTTTTTCACTGCAACTTGCAATATTTTTGAAGGGCTGCTTAAAAAAAAAAAAAAAAAGAACAGAATTTTTTACTTAAATCATGCTTAAGGTGCTGTGGAATGAAAGGATGCAAACTCCCATCCACAGTCTGTCCACTTTGGTAAATCTTTATTTTTAGACTGTCAGGACAGCAAGTCAAGTAAGATTTAAAAATATACAGCTGCCTTTTAAACTACAGATATGTCTGTGTCTGAAGTAGGTCTGTTCAGTGACAATAACTTATTGTTTATAAATCAATTATAATTTGTTTTCAGTAAATGCATATTAAATTTAGTTGCAGTTATTGAGCTAAAACAATACAACTGTTTCCTTATTTGGTATTTGTTCTGTGTAGGTGACTGATAATATGACATACCAAAATTACACATCATATCTGAACTCTTCTTGCAAATTCAAGGGATGCCTCCCAAGAAACCATTAAAAAAGGCCACCAGAAACCCCAGACAATTATCTTACAGACTGCCTCTGAGATCTGATTACCAACGAACACAAAACAATTTTTCTAAGATTTACAACATGATAAGCATCTCTTAAAAATCTCTGGAAAGTTTTCATCCAAACGCTGGAGCCAAGAATGTTAAAGTTACATATAATATTACAACAAAAAATATTTTAAAGGAATGTGAAGTATGTAGGGCAGATAGCAGTTATTTATTATCTCTTTTAATCCCTGCTACCCAGTATACAGCGTTTATCTTGTTTTCAGCATAATACTTAAATCTTGGGATGAATGCAGGGTTACTAATTTCCTTACAGGGTTTTTCAATATATTTACTATGATAGTATCTGCGTGGTTCACAAGTGATAATGAATTTGCCTTGCAGTACTAGAGGTGCACCTGAGGTTAAAAGACATTGGTACTTCTGTCTGACATGTAGAATTGGAGTGTAGGAAGATAAAAACCAAATATAATTAAATATAATAGTTTACGTAAATAAAACAAAAAAAGCATGGGGATGCCCAGGTTCTGATGTCTCACTTGCCTGGCAGAGGCAGCAATAGAATCACATTTTCTAGAACATCCAAGCCTCCCAAAACTAGAGATTTTCTTCTCTTTGTGTGCAGTGCACCTCCTCAGTCACCACAACCCAAAAAACCTCAGCAAGAAATCAGGTTTGGGTCTCCAATCACTACACAGACATGTTTATTTCTGGGAGCCGAGGAAGAAAACACTACGCCAGTGGAAACTGCATGTGTATGTGATTACTAGGAGCCTAAGTTTTCTAACATCCTGCCCTTCATTACAAAATAAAAAGCAAATCCGAGAATGTCACCATCTGGAGTGACAGTGACCTCTAAGCGAGTGACGCCCCACATCTTCGCAGCCAGGACACTGTCCCGCATGGCACGCCTGCTCTGCAATTGCCATTCAGACTGATCTAATATTCACATTGCCAGCCAGGCTTCAGATGAGCCTGGTAGTGAACATGGCACAGCTCAGGGTAAGTGCAAAGGGAGAATAAAAAGTGGAGATGAAATCATTATCAGTAACACTAACAAACTTCTATCAAGTGTGTGCAAGGCATAGTTTCTTGGAGTCTTAACTCTTGAACAAGTTCATACAGATTTTACAGGGGCACTTTGATGCCAGGGCAATCCTTCTCATGAACCTCAAATCCCTGGTATAAGAGAAGAAGAGGGAAAAAGTGTTCCATGAGACAACTGTCCCGTTAGATAAGCCCAAATATGGAAAGACAGGTGACAATTAGGGAGCTATTCCGTGTATTTTTCAGCTGGGGAACAGCTGACTGAGACTGTGATGTTTTGTGGCAATAACCACTGGTTTGGAGGTGCTGAATGGGTCGTATTTGCTTTATATGAAGAAATATACTTTAAAATGGCAGGGATGGAGTAGGTCCACGGCATAGTGCATCAGTCAGGAAGAGACATCAGTTCCCTGCTTTTCTTCCAGATGATGCATTCTACTCAGGCTCCCGCAACAGTACATCTACTTCCCTTCAGCTCCCAAAACCTGGCACACAGGACCATGGAGCAAAAGATAAGCTGTCAAATCACCAGCCTTCCCTTCTCCTGGTAAATCTGTGCTGCACACGTGCAGTGAGGAGGCACAGAAACTCACTCAGGCCATTTCTATCCAGCCAAATGCACCAGTGCTGCTGAGGGAGGAGCAGGTGAGGCTTGACAGTAATGAGGCACAGGTAACACAGGGCGCTGCTGGTAGAAGCCCCATGCAGCGCTTGCCTGCATGAGCGCCGGGTCAGCAATATTTCTTGCTCCTCCCTACCTGGAACAACATAGTCACAGCTCATCTAAGACAAACCCACCAAAAAATTCATGTGGATGTGGTCCCCTGGGTTCATGTGTCACGCAGGGCAGCACAGCAGCAGGGGCTGAGGAGTGGAGTGGGAAACGAGGAGACTGTGACAGGCACCCACTCTGCAGCACATGTGAAGGACTGTCCTTGGGAGGGACATACTTAGGCAAACTCTCACAGTGCATCAATACCTGGGTTTATGATTTGAGTTCACCAAGTGCCTTAAAATAACAGGTTACAGTTCAGTTGAAGCTTGAGAAAAACAAAACAAAACAAAACAAAACAAAACAAAACAAAACAAAACAAAACAGTTTTGTTTAGGGCTCGGGTTCTATTTTGTTCCCTGGTAACAATCTCATTAACATACTTTTCTGAAAACTTCTTGAGATAGTCAAGTGAATGGATTTAAGCAAAACAAAAGAAAACCAGCTGAACCCAGACGCCCGGTACAAAGAATGTGAGTGCTCATGGTTAAGATCTAAGTCATAAAAACAAAAGCTAAAAGATTCATGAATAAAAACTGCTAAGCATCCACAACTCTAAAAGGTACAGTAGTACCTGTAATGCTTGTAATTCTTACTTCATCACTGTATTATTTAGTCTGCACTAAAAATGTAGTTTGCAGTCTGAATCTTAAAACTCACTGGATTTTAAGTCTTACTTTTTTTTAGTTTCTTGAAAGTTACATAAATTGAATTTTTGATTTATTATCTGTCATACTACCGAAGTTCCCATTTTAGAGTCAGTATCTTAGTTTTTTAAAACCCCAGATACAGTGCTGCAAGCCGTGGCTAACCCACTGAATATGTTATGGAGGGTTTTTCTTGTTAGTGCAGCCTGTCACAGAAGTGTTCAGAGTTACCAGCTGCCTCTGTTCTCAGGTGTCACTTAAAGACATCTTGTGTCTGATTATTCTACTTCATCCTAATTACTAAGATTGTTTTGAAGACATCTTGACTTTCATAGCTTGATACAGTAACCATTGCATGGCATAAGTTTTCACCAATAAAGGCTCCAACCCTATTTACAAAACCTTACCTTAATCATAGTGTCCCTGTGTTTGTACCGAACACTTGCGCTCTTGGTTTTGCTCAGCTGGGTTGAAGTGAGGTGAGTAAGGGCTAACAAGAAGCAAAGACAGAAGAGAGAATGAGAGGACACAGAGCAAGCCCAAGCAGAAACATCAAGTAGTTTGAGGTTGTTAAAAATAAAACCTGTGCATGTGACTGGGCAGCTCAGCTTTCAGAGCTGTCTCTTCCACTGTATTTGTTAACACTGTCACTACTGGCGTGATACTTAACGGAGAGGATGTAAGCGATGGCACTAACCCTGCCCTCTGCCCTGGGTGTTAAGAGGAAAAGATCAGAGAATATCCCAGAGCCCTGTATCAGTTTCCTGCCATTCTCATCTTTAATGACTCCACTCCTCGCAGTGCCCACATCAGCCTGTAGTTTCTGCTGTTGCAGCTGTCACTGTGTCCCCTGTTCCTGCTTTCACTTACTCCAGCGGTGGGTGCACACAGTGATGATGGGTTTGCACCCACAGCAGGACCCGCCTCAGGGCATAGCCTCCAGCTGGCTGCCCTTGCCACAGGGCTGCTTGTCCTGGGACAGAAGAGCTGAACCAGCACCCCTCATGCTGACGGATGAGTTGCTGCTTCTTCCTGGTGAGGGAGCACCTTGTTGCTGTGGTGGAAGCTCTGAGATCCTAAATCACAGCACGCTTTTTGTTCTGCCTTATCTTTCTCTTTTCCTATCTGTGAGACCTCAGTGACGCTGATAGTTTGAAACAGTGCAGGCAACTGTGTTTTCATTTTTAGGTTGAACGAAATGTCAGTAGGCGACAACCAAGGCTTGCTGGTGCCAATTGTAATTTAGTAGTGCTAAATACGGTTAGCAGGCTGGCTCCGTGGCCTTTTTTAGAAAGGGCTGTATTACTGTGGTACCATGTTGTATCATCCCACTGCACTCAGGAAAACAGGGGCCAGCAGGAATATGTCTAAATCCATATTTCACCCAATCACATTATCATCGATGTGTTTGTCCCTTCCACTTCAACCCCTCACCTTCTAGTTCACAATTATTCTTCAGCTTTGACCCACAACAACTTCTTCAATGTTGTTGTTGTCTTTTTAGACTGTGCTTAAAAACGTACTGCTTATATGCTTCACTTTTACACAAATCTACTTCTCAAAATTCTCTGCTACTAATTTAGGAATAAATTCTCCAGCTGAATTAACCCAGATGACAAATATTTAGTGCTTTAGAAGCAGCTGTTGCCAGAAATGAAGCTATCTTCTATCTTAATTTCACCAGAGAAGGTGACAGAAACCAGGAATTCATCTTTTTTATCTGCAGCACACCATTTGTATTAACCCAGATTCATCTGAAACTATACACTCAGCAAAAATGGGTGAACTTACAGATCTCTGCTGCCACCGTTACCCATGCTAATTTGACTGAAGATACCTCAGGAACATCAACCCATAACCAGACCTCCCACTGCAGTACAGATGTGCTTGCTGGTGGGATGGAAGAAATGCGACTTCTCTGAGAAGATGTATAACATTTATTTTGTGATGCACATACTGCTGGAGAAAGCTGTTGAATGTATGCTTTATTCTCTCTTATCTCAATTTTGTGGGTGGAAATACTGTGCCATATGAAAGTCCTATGAAATATACGTATCTATATGATATGTGTATGCACATATGCATATAAATACACACATGTATGTACATACTGTATGTATATAGATGTGTAGTTGTACATATGTGCATGTTCATACCATATATATACAGATATGTAGCTGTGTACCAGCTGCCATGCCCCTCTGCTTAGGGAAGATGGCCTTTGTTGGGCTGATGGTGCCTGTGACAGGGCAGGGCAGAGACGAAGCAGGACTCCCCCTGCTGCGGCTGTCTCTGCGCTCCCTTGGGACACACGCCGTATCGCACAGCCCAGCACACGCACCTATCCCAACATACCCTACAGTCGCGATATGGCCTGTCCGCCACTCGCCAGACTACAACTCCCGGCATGCCCGGTGCGCTCTTTCTACGGCTGCGCAGCAGTGGGGAATAACCTTGCGCTGCGTGCCGGGACTTGTAGTCTTTCCTGAGCCTACCAGCGCGGGCCCCGCCGGAAGGCCTCCCCCTCCCAGAGCGCTCCGCGGTCGGTCCGGAAGCTGCGCGGCTCGCCGTGCGCAGGCGCACTGCCGCCTCCAGCCAGCGCTGGGCAGGCAGGGAGGGAGAGAGGGAGAGGCGCTCGCGCGCCTCGGGCCCGTCAGCAGCCAGCGCCGGGCCGGGCCGGGCCGCGCCGCGCCGGCCGCAGGTAGGAGGGGAGCGGAAGGGAAGGGGCCGCCGGAGGGGGGGCGGCAGCGGCTGCCGGGCGCCGAGCGGGGCCGGTCCGGTGCTGAGGGAGCCCCCGGCGTGCGCGCGTGCAGCGGGCGGGCGGGCGGGGCGGGGCGGGGCGGGCCCGGCGGGAGGCCCGCGCGTGGAGCCCGGCGGCAGCCACCGGGCCGGGCCCGGCCGGGGCGGAGCCGCACCGGCAGCGGGCTCCTGGGCGCGATCGTGCCTCGGCATCCCCGGCACCCCCCTTCCCTTAGGGGGACGGGGCTGCGAGGGGGGCAACGCCCGGCCTCGTGGGGCAGGGGGCTTCCGCGCGTGCCTGCTCAGCCTGTCCCTCGTTTGTTTGTTTATTTATTTATTTATTATTTATCTTCCCTCACTGATCTCAGCTGATCTTACAACACCTATCACTTCTCGCTGCAAACATGCCCTCGTATCCTTAAGTTCCCCCAGCGCTAGCTTTTTGCGTTCCTGCATGCGACGCTGCCCAGCGTTAGCTGTCCGGCCGCGGTGGCCGTTCGCAGCTCTCCTGCGAGTGGAGACCGGGTAATCGGCAGGAGCTCGCCCCATTCATAATCCTTAAATTTGTCTCCCTCGTACGGGGATACATGTGGTGATGATTTTGTGCTTTGCCTCTTGAGGGCGTTTAATGAAAACTGAAACTCTAGGCTGGAAATACACGGCGTGAGCTGTGAAAATATCGAGCTGCTGTTTTTGCAGAATTCCCAAATGGTTGCATTTAGGAGTTCCCTCATCTTTTTTTATTCAACTTTCTGTTTCTCTAGATTATTATTTTTTTGTTCCCTGACATATATTCTGCTTTAACTGCTTAGCGTTAATGACAGACTAAAGAAGTTGGGATGTGTCTGTGGGCTATCCAGAGATGGATTGTGACTTTACACCCAGCAGCTAGTTATTTGAAAGCTATCTTGTATATACTGGAATGGTATGGCAATTAATAGTTTGAATCAAACTAAGCTTTGGTATGTTTTTGTTTTTATTATGTTGCACTCCCTGGTACAGTAACGCATTGCACTGACATACGAACAAGCTAGTTCAAAGCAACTTTGTTTCTACTTGAGCCACAGTTGCACCTTTTAATTGTGCTTGAGATGTGCCCATAGGCACAGGGAAAATGAAGAGTAGATTGAGGCATGGTAAGGTAAGATGATGTGGGAGGTAGAGGTTCTCACAGTGGGGTCCCTTGCCAGAATTTTTCGAACAGATGTAGTAATGCTTCAGCTCCAAGAGAATATCGCAATTACTGAGACTGTAATTCCCCCCTGAGGCTTCTAAACAGTGCCTTTGTCACATCCCATCTCTAATTCCAGCACTGTACCAGGCCGTTTCCCTTTGCCATCAGTGTGCCATCCATTGGCTTTTCCTGATGTGTTCCCAGTGTTGAAGTGTTCAGACCTGGCTTGCTTTGGTGGTCCTGTCTGCGCACTGAGCTCAGTGCTGGTTACTGAGCAAGTCACAGGCCTTCCAGTTCAGAAAGGGAAAGGCAGCAATAGCTCCTTTCAGCAGCACTGACAAAAGAAACTATTAAAACAAAAAGCATTAAACTTTTCAGATATGGAAAAAGTTCCTGAAATGCTCTTTATAGACACTTAAGTGTAAATGTTTATTTAACTGTATTGTTTGGCAGTTTTATTACAACTTCAGTGTTTCCGTGCAGTGCTACAGTGCTTCTTTCTTTTCCTTTTATTTTTCTTTTTTCTTCTGTTGAATAAGTTGAAGTGAACAGAATGGTATATTTTATTTTAGACTGTTTGTATATAGCAGGCTTGCTTTGATGTCTTTGTCTCTTTCTTCTTGAGATGGTAGATTTTTCTCAGATGTTTTTCATGTCTTGGAGGGGCAAATGGGCCTAACTCATGTCCTTAAGAACACAAAAGGAAACTGCCTTTAGAGGCGACTGTAAAGGTCGAAAAAATTGTTGAAAGAAGTGTGAGATTAATGGAGCCAAAACAGTGCCCTCCAGAAAAATGAAAATCAAATTTATGTGAAAAAGCATAACATATAACAGTTAACCATGATTCACATCACCTATTTTGTACTTTATTGGTTCTAATTTAAATTAGAAACATGAGCGGAAATGAAACAGCAGCAGTAAGTAGCTAAATTTAGTAGATTTGTTTAAATACTTCAGAAGGCCAAACAGAGTAAGTGTGCAGAGGAGCCTAATAGGCTAGGAGCAAGTCAAGAAAAATAAAAGACAATGAAGGAATTACTCATTTGAGAAAACACTAGGAGAGGTTAAAATATCTGAACAGGAGGTTCTGGAATGATGTAATAGACAAACAACAAGTTAGAAAGACCAGACCACCTCTTCTTTCAGAGAACGAGAACTAAAGATGAACTGATATGAAAATTATTCAGCTTCATGTGAAGACACTAAACATAACAAAACTCCTTGTTTAAATAATACAATAATAGAGAGAAAAAATCCCCATATAAACTTCAGAGATAAGTGGCAATGATATGATAGCAAGTCACTTTTTTTCTGCTCTCAAGAAAAAAAATAAATGTGTCCATAGTCTATTACAACTTTTGAAGTCAAGTGAGTAATGGATTATACTGGTCTATTTTATATCCAGGCATGAGTGTAGGGTTTTCATGATACAAAATGCAACAGCAAGATGCAAGTCCCACAGAAATATCGGTGCTTTTGAATTGTTTTGAAGATGGTAGGGGAACTCTGTAAAAACAGCAAAAAGGAGCTTAAAGCACTTGGCGAAAACCTCCAGTACATAGAAAAGCTGCAGAGCAATAGGACTGGAAATCATATTATGCCACCTCATGAATGTCTTAGACTGTATTAAACATTGTGTGAATTCAGTAATTTATTATGAAGAAAAAAAAAGTAGAGGTAGTCTAGGTAGGTGATTGGCAGTGAATTTCCTTTCACCAGAAATTTTGGGTTTAAAAAGTATGTCAGTAGTAGTAGGTGTATGAAGAAGTGGTAGGAAGTAGTGGTGAATCGGACATAACTTTTCCATTTCTATTTATCCATTCATGCAGTAAAGGGGTAAATGGAGTTCAGTAGTATAGAATAAATCTTGTATCAGGATGAAGTTAATGCTTTCTTGAAACAAAATTAATGCTCAGCGTCAGGAGGAGACAGAACCTGAAAATATTAGAACTGGAAGAAACAGGGCTGTGTTCCTGGGTGTGTGCAGAGAGTAACACACTGAGTTGTCAGAGTATCTCGTAAGATTTAAAAGTTAGCTAGTCACCAACTGCTGAAACTATCTTTATGATCTAGAATCCTTCTTTTCCTGCTTTTATTTGGTAGTTTGGGCTGCTGGCCAGGCTCAGCAGGAGAATTCATATGTTTTGTGAGAATCTAACCAGTTTGACAAGCAAGGATTTATTTTATTTTACAATCTGGGTTTGATGTTGAGATGGTAAGAGTTGCTGGCTTTGGAATTAAATATCCTGTGGCTAAACATCCTGAATGTCTTTATCTCCAAAGGCGGCATTGTAAGCCTACTAAATCTAGTGCTGAGGTTACACCTGACAGAAAATGCACTTGTTGCTGTATGAAAATGGCATTTTGGTGAACAAACCGCTTTTTGGTTGCAAACAAACCACAAAGTGCCTTTAAGAAATGTCAGATAATAATTTTGTCATTATGATTAAACTATTTTTTTTTTAATTATATGAAGCAGGATGAAGTTGCCTGTTAAAAGATGTAGGACTCCTTCGTAGCTTACACATGATCACCTGTTTAACTGTCTGTATGTTTTACTGTTCTTTTGTGTTATTAAATGATCGGAAAGGAAATGTGCGTTCATTGGATTTAGGAGCAGTTGGTAGGAGGGATGCTAGGTGCCAGTGACGGGAGGCAGAGCCGGCATCATCAAGCTTTAAAGTTCTAGGGCGTATTGGCTTGATGTGGCTGATACATCTGTATTATGCAACTCTTTCAGTTGCTGATGTCCAAAGCTCGTACGCATTCTGCAGAATTTTGGCTCACTGTTATTTTGTGCTGCTACAATTGCTATTGGTGTCCAATTACCCGGAAGAGCTTTGGGCACATTTCATACCTTTCATAATGCTGAGTCACAGCAACCAATAAATTTGTCGAAGGCAAATTTGTCATCAGGGGATACAAGAGAGAGGTTTTGTTTCAGTGCCTGCGGTCATTCACAACCCCAAATAAAAGTTGCTTGAAACTACAAATTAAACTTAATTTAGTTTATTTTTTAACCTAATTTGTTTAAGAATATACAGGATTTCTTATTTTCATGATATGGAGTGCTGAAAGGTTCACGCTTGTTCTCTTGCAAAGAATGTTTAGGACACATTAGAAATTTTACGATGACTTTTTTTCCAGCAGACAACAACTGTCAAATTACATAGATAACTGTTGGACTATTGTTTTTCAAACGGCCCAGTTTTTAGAGAAAATACATTGTGGGTCAGCACGTTCTGTAAGTGTGGGGAGGATGTGCTGTAATCTTAATGAAAATAAAAATGAATCTCTGCTTTAAAAGAAAAGCATTGCATTTTCGTCTGACGTGTAGGAGTAATCACTTTTGTTATTTCATGTACATGGTCATGTTAGCATGAAGTTATTTTTTTAATGTTAGTATAATCCTATGTGTTTGAAAAGTTTAATTCCCCATCACTAGCTGCTTTGTTTTATGGCTTGTGGGAACTTTTTGGTTTCAGGTTGATTGTTCACTATGGGTTTATAGAAATCAGCATTAATTTAAACAGATTTATGTGCACTGCAATGGCTTTGAATGCAGCAGAAAAAATCCGTGTTTGTTATTCAAACCTAGGCCCTTTTAATAAATTTGTAGGTGGTTTCCTTTTAACTTCTTCTGACTTTGTCAGTGTTTTTTGGCCCTCTTGTTCGAATTAAAAGCTTTGCAGAACTTTGGAAGCTGTGTCTGTTGCCTCATTAAGTTAAAATGGACCTTTAAAAATGGGACTAAAACCACATCAGAAATAACTTGGTGATAGTGTACCTATAATGGAGTACTAGGTATACTGTGTCCATATATCTTTTATTGTTTTTTCTTCTTTAGTAAAACTGTTTTCTAATAAACCTCATAAATGCCTTACTACTTAATCTCTCCAGTGTTGCTTATTTAAAAAACAAAACCACACAACAACAAAAAAGCCACCACAAAAACGTAATCATTAAACTTCTTAAGATTGGCTTAAGTGACCAGTTCTGTGGGTGTCTGTGCACTTAAAAAGTAGTCCAGGCTGGTGCGCCAGATCTCTTTTGAGACAGCACCAAGTGCCAAGTAATTCTGTTAGTTCTTTTGCTGCAACCGTGAGTATGCTTCCTTGATTTTTTTTTTTAATTTCTTTGTGTGTTTTTCAGTGTGATAAGGGAAGATTAGGGGTTGGCAAGCTGATGTTTCCCTAACTTCGGGGACATCTACAAAATAAAATCTGCAACCCCGTCCATGCTTTTATGAGTGCAGAAGATCTTTCTGAAGGCTACCTGGGAACATACTAAATTGACCCTTCAGGTTTAGGTGTTTTGCAAGAATACCTTTGTATGTTTGTTTTTATTTTATTACATTTTCACTTTATTTCTGCCTTTTTTTTTCTTCTCGTGGAAGATGAGATGTCCTTGAAATGTGACATCCCTACAAAATTGACATCAGGTCATCTCAGTATTGTCCATAAAATGTAGTGTTTTTTCTATCTGTTTGCTTTTGAGCATGTCTGTTATATTAGCATAACAGTCAATATTGAGCTTTTTAAATAGTCTGTAATTTGATGTTCCATATTGTGCAAAATTGTGCATCTTCTCAGGCTTTGTTATAATTGACTTAAGGTTGACCCCATATTGGGCAAGTAGCAGCCAAACTTGCTAAGTGGCCAAAGAACAGCCAGAACGTGCTGTATTTACTGTAGACGAAGTGGATCAATACCTGGTTTACTATCTTATAAAAGCTGCTAGGACAGAAGCAATTGTGAATTAACTGGTGATGGATGATGATCTTAGAGGTCATTTCCAATCTAAATGATTCTCTGATTCTATGGAAGCAAATTAATAGGTGCATAATAAAGCAGATTTGAAAGAAATGGAGACGGGCAGGAATTCCATGATGAAATCCCCTTGCTACTTCCATGTTTTGACAACAGGTTCCTAAGACTCCTAACTCTGTTTCAAGGCTTTATGTTCTA
Organism: Anser anser; assembly: GCF_964211835.1. Taxonomy (NCBI): domain Eukaryota; kingdom Metazoa; phylum Chordata; class Aves; order Anseriformes; family Anatidae; genus Anser; species Anser anser. Next base: position 101,634,954 of record NC_139720.1, on the reverse strand, counting down.
TACGAAGTCAACCATGAATTTTACGTTGCATTTGAAGCTCCTGTAATCTTTTGACCTCTTGGCTATCAGAAGGTGGTTCCTGCTTGTTCCTCTGTGAGGTCTGCTGTAGGAGTGTGCGTCCGTGCTGTTCTACATACACTGAGGTCTGTCATTCCTTCTAGTGAGTGGGGCTTGTCTGCTGCTGCAGCTTTCCCAAGCCACAGAACATTCATTTCACACAATCATTTTGTTTCCTAGTTAGTGCTAGTGTTTGAACTGTCGTCATCAAAATTTACTTTGCAGGTCTTTACAAATACTCTAACTGCTCATTTTATAGTGCTTGTGAGACGTATTTTGCAATTTCGTTTTATAGCTGGAGAAAGTTAAGGTTTTAGAAATTGGCTGTGTTGTGCTTGAAGAATAGCTTCTTGGAGCTTAGTTAAATATACTTTCCTCTAATTGTCCTGAGCTTTACAGGAGTCTGAAGACTTTGGAAATTAGAAATTAATGCCTTGTCCCTTATGGTCATTCCATAGACTTCTGGCTTCTAGTATGCTTTGTCCAATAATTTAACAAAAGAAGCAGATACAGCCTCACCACAGTGTCAGTTTTTCAAGCAACAGGAGGTGGCAGTGAAGAGAGATGTCAGTCTACGGATATTCTGTATGTTCTTTTTTTCCTCAGATAACACTGTCAGCAATGCAGAGACTTGGATGTTATTTCATCTCTCTAGCATGATGTCAAATGTAGGATGCTGCATAAAAGCTTTTCCAGGGAAATAATAGCATTAATCCCTAGGTAGTATTTGTATCATTATATGCCATATATTATTCATGGTTTTACTATGAAGACTATGCCTGTCTATATGTCTGTGTACTATGAAGTTTTCTGTCACTTGCAAGAAAGCTGACAGCTTTTTTCCAAAATATTTAAATAATTCTGTTAGTATCTTGAACCTGTTGCCTTCAAATTGGCAGAAAGCAAAATAGCAAGGCTTTCTAAAATAAGTACTTTGTGGGTAAAAAATATACCTGTGGTCAAAATGTTGGATTTGTTGGCTGATGAGAGTAATGAATAACCAGGTGCTGCATTCAGGGTAGATGTTTTTTTTAAAAATTGGATATGTTCCCAGTCTCTCATTAAGAGCATCAGAAGGTGATACATCCTGTAATCAGATGTCAGAGAATTGCTAGGACATCTGTACAGGCTGTGCTATAGGTGTTTGGCATGATACTAAGAAGCACAATTGTGAGGAAACTTTAATTCTCCAGGGTGCATAGAGTCCTGTGGCAGAGCCATTGAGTAACCAAAAATCTCTGATGGTTAGTCATGTTGCATTCCTTCTAGCAGTGTCTGCAATTCTAGTGACAGTGATATCTGGTTTAAGAAGACAAGTTTGTTTTTGGCACTCTTTTAGATGATTGATACCTGATTTAAGAAGGCAGGGAGTTCCTTTTTGTCCCTGTATAGATGATTGCTTGGGACAAGGTAGGTCTCTGCAATAAGTGACAACATTTCACAGTGCAAACTGAAATTCTTTGACTTGACCAGCAAGGAGGAAAAGTACTGCATTTCTTTCTCCTAGAAATTTGTGCTCTGATCACCTCCACTTTTGGTATGGCCTTTGTCTTGATCAGCAAAAGAAACGGGGAATGTCGTTTCCTTAGTGAATGCAGACACTAAGGAATAGATGGTGATTTTTCATTTTATTAAAAATTATTTTTTTCATGGTAGCTAAACTGAGGAGGGGGTCATATGGGGTTGGGCTGGTGCTGCACAAAAAGTCAGAGAGTACATCATGAAAACTCCTCCCAGGGTCACCAAAGATTTTTATCTATAGACAGGAGTATCCAGAAATGTGGAAAATACTACTCTATCTTTAGGAAAGAAGAGATTCGTAGAACATTTCCATGACAACCACCACAGACTTTCACCAGAAGGAGCATTAATTTTGATAGTTCAGAGAAGATCCTGGATTTACTATGAAGAACTCGCCATGGGTGAATTTAAAGTGACCATTGAAAGATTTTCAGTTAAGCTGCAACAAAACTGCTGGAGACAAGTGAGAAGTATTCCCCTCTCTGGTTTAGTCTGGGGGAAAGGCTACATGCTGAAAAATGGAAAAGGATCTTTATAGAAAATAATTCTTGGGTGACTGTAATGACCAACATAAGATTATTTTATTTTCACTCCTAAAGAAAAAAAAACTGTGCTCACACTGAATAGGTCTAAAGGTGCTGGCAGTAGATGTGGGGTAGATGAAGCCCGGAATGTGGTCATAGAATTTTCCACCAGTGGTCAGGGAACCAACAGAAGAACCATGTTACTTTAGACTGAGTTTTAGGAGATACTGAGGGTATTATAGAACCCTTTAGAAAATAACTTTGGATTGAATAACTATACAAATTAGGCAGATATATAAAATGGTTGTATGGCCACATGTTGTGATCTTGTTGATTTGCTACTGGTTAGGGACTAGTATGAAATAATTACAGAATTCATTGCTAGTTGAATTTGGGAACTTCTCAGCGCCGAAGGGAGCTTAATTTCTCTGCCTTTAATTGGAAAAACTGTCTTCCTGGTTATTTGGTGGGAATTTGTAGGACAGCTTTACTCCAATGTAATACACAATACACTTGTGAAAGGATTTTAAGTGTACTGATCGCTCAGAAAATAGAGGGGGTTAGTCAGCAAAGTCTTACTTTGTCTTGGAAGTAAGAAATAAGCTTAGCCAAAATTTACAGCTAAATCTTGTAGAGGATGTAATATTTCTTAAGTTCTAAACATAAAAGAGAACGAGAAAATGTGAAGCCATTAGGTAGAGCAGTTGAGGTAAAGTCAGAATTCAAATAATAAACTAATAAAAGCCATGCCTGTATTTTCAATAAAGATGATAAATAACACAACAGGGCAGGGCTAATAGAGCTATGAGAGGGCTGATAGAGCTAAATGAAAGTTATTTCCTCAAAGCCAGAAGCAAATTTGAAAGGAACTAATATATTAAGGTGGGAGATGAACATAAACAAGGTAAAAATGTGTATATAAGGAAAAAGAGTATGATAAGGAAACTTGTTGACGATGAAGCTGGATTATGTCACTGGTATTCAGAAACGTTGGAACATCATATGGAAGGACTGCATAACAGTAATGAGGTGAAATTTAGTAATAAGAAATGAAGATGATAAATGTCTAGTATTTCTATAAACTGTGAACTTTTATGGACTGAAAGTGAAAATGTGAAATGATCGCAGGAGCTATTGAAGTCCTAAAATCCCCAACGAAGGCAAATCTAATCTTGTGAGTTTAAGATGTTTCAGATAAAAGCACAGAATGATTAGTAATTCACAGGAGGCCGGAGATTTTATCTGGGCTATTGTGTATGCCTGTGTTCATGTTCAAGGGCAGATTGACTAGGGTGGCTACAAAGCCTTTTTTTTTTTTCCTGTTAGATATGTCCTTTTAGCTTGTGTTTTTCCATCTGGTATTTGAGTTCATTTTCTCGACTCTAAAATATATAAAATGTCTTCCAAAATGTTTAGAAACGAGACATATTCTATACTCAGCCTGAGTATTTGTTGGCCTGTATATTAACAGTTAAAACAGTAAAAGTTCAGGGCTCCCACAAATAGTTTTTCTGTTTACAATACAGGTAGTAGTCATTTGAAAAACCTAGAAACAGGAAGTAAATGTTATTGCCAAGCATATTGAAAGAAACGTGAAAACTTTAAGCTTAGACACCTAAACACATGAAGAATATAGTCACACAGGAAGAATGTAGCTGTTAAGAATGATGTAGGGAACTTCTGGATTTCTGAGACTATGGTTTTGTAGGATTTTCAGTTAAAAAGAAGCTATTTTAGGAAGTCTTTACAGCAGAATCAGGCTGCTGAATTACCTGTGTGATCAGGCTTTCATGTTGCATTCAGTGCTATCTGTGACTGTCTGGTCTTGAATGCAGTAGTTTTGTGTTTATTAGCAGTGTTCAAATTTTGCCTAGTGGAACACAGTTTGAAGGGATACTTGGAATGTCTTCTGAACATCAGAATTTTTATACATGATTGTCAGGTATCAGCGACTTTAAAAAGAGGCTCTAATAAGAAATGCATTTGGCTATCTGCTGTTTTTAATCTCTTAAAACTCTTTGTGCTAATGGAAAGAAGAGAAGGTTAGAGTAGACTCTATTATACATCTGATATATTTTTTAAAAAGGTAACCAAAGCTATTGAGAATCTGTACACTTGCGTTGCTCCATTTTAAAATAAAGTGCACAACAGGTCATTTGTCACCTGGTGATTCTGTGCTTATGGAATTTGAAGTGGGTAGCATATCTAATACAACACGTTCGGGCATTTGAGAGACCTTTAAAAGTCCTGAAGAGCCACTTTATACGTAGTATAGTTTCCTAAATTTCATATTACAGTTTCAATATTTACAACATATTGCACATTCTGTACCTGTAGGAAAATTCATGGACATACAGAGATATTTTAGAATTCTATTCCTAACATTGTTTGGATTTAAAGGGGAGATGTAAGAGAATCATAGAACGGTTCAGGTTGGAAAGGACCTTAAAGATCATCTAGTTCCAACCCCCATGCCATAGGCAGGGATGCAACCCACTAGATCAGGTTGCTCAGGGCCTCATCCAGCCTGGTCTTGAACACCTCCAGGGATGGGGCATCCACAGCCTCTCTGGGCAACCTGTTCCAGTGCCTCACCACCCTCTGAGTGAAGAATTTCCTCCTAAACCTCTAGTTTAAATCTCTCCTTTTTTAGTTTAGAGTCATCCCTCCTTGTCCTGTCACTATCTGACGGAGCAAAGAGTCACTCTTTGTCTTTTTTATAATTCCCCTTTAAGTACTAAAAAGCTGTAATAAGGTCCCCCTGGAGCCCTCTCTTTAGGCTGAACAGCCCCAGAAGTAACAGCAGAGTGGAGCACAGAGGGTAGAGACCTGATCCACAGCCCATTTGTTTTAAGGGTGGTCTTTCTACTCAGTTTTATAGCTATTGATTTATGCTAAGTAACTCCAAAGTGCATCGTTGTACATGTGAAAATTGTCGTGAGTTGATATTAATTTTGATCTACTGAGTTATACAGGAAAACCGGCACATGGAAATAATAGACTCAAAAAAGGCTCTTCTGTATAAACAGTAACAGGATTGCAGTCTGGGGATGAGGAAGAGGGGGAAGAATGGCACTTCTCTTTGCAGAAGCAAGTCTTTTGAGTGGTTAAACCATCCTCACCTGAAATGTGTCTGTCTCCATTTATTTTTTCTTGTAGGTCTTGTCTGGATAGAAGGAACACGAGGTTGTATTGAATTAATTTAAAATGTGAATTTGAAGCGCAAAAAAGCCTCTGTACTGACTTCCAAAGTGAATTAAGCTAAAAAGGAGCTAAGACTACTTCACTTCTGAGTGAAACTGTTAATTGCCTGTAGGGAGAAATATTAAGGTCTATTAGTGTAGCTTTCTTAGCTCAGTCTGTATCCTCTGCCTTACGAATCTCAGTTCCTTCTTAATAAAACGGTTCACTTATGTCTCGCAACCTCAAAGAGTGAAATAAAAGATTGGTGGTCTGATGTGGAAAAACTGGCACACTGAAGTGTAAATTCTGTAAAGTCATTTTACATCTTTGAAGTTATTGGAAGTTAGGTGACAGGTTATAGGGAGGCAGTGGCTGGAAGTGCATGGAGAGGTTCTATAGAGATGGAGACAGACCATAAACGGATGTGTGTTGAAGAGTAATTGTTCTCTGACTGATTCTGTTTTCAATTGCAATGTAAAGGAATCATGACGACCTCAGGAAAAGAGAATTTCCGACTGAAAAGCTACAAGAACAAATCTTTGAATCCTGATGAGATGCGCCGAAGGCGGGAGGAAGAGGGTCTTCAGCTACGGAAGCAAAAAAGAGAGGAGCAGGTACTGTACTACAGTTGTGATAACCGTAACCAGTCGTTAAACATTTGTGTCTTGCACTGTCTTTACTTCTTTGCTTCTCTTAAAGCTGCTTTGCTTGATTGTTCTTGCCCTGTCAAATTCACATGTGGTCAGTCTGAAATAGTTCACTTGCAGACTTTTACTGCCTCTTCTTCAGGAAGTACAAAATGTAGAGAGTGCTCATCATCCACTCAAGTGTAAGATTGACCAGAGCAGCTTGGAAATAACGGTGATTTCTGGAAAGCTGTCTGACCTTGCACTGGAGGTAGTTGAGGAATTCCTTTTTTTTTTTTTTTTTTTTACTTTTATTTTCTGCTGAGTTGTGGTGACTCTAATCTTCATTTAAACAGTGGTAAGGTGAAATGAAAGGAAATTTTTTTAGTTAAAGTTAAGTAAAAAAGTTAAAGATAGTAACATGCTTAGGTTTGGAATGATAGGTAAACTCTGTAATCTGTTCCATTTAATATCCTTTTCATAGTGTCAATACCAGACACTTTCAAGGAAAGTCTTTAGTCAGGGAAGAATTCTGAGAGGGAATTGCAAGATTTCTTGTTGGAGGTTTTAACTGGGAACAGCAGGCAGTATTTTCAGACCACTGGTAGTACAGAATGTACTCAGTCTTATCTGTAAAGCTGATACTAAATTAGGAAAATGAAGTCATTTTAGGAATCTCTTGTCTGTGCCTCTGACCTCCCTTGTACCTGATTACCACAGGCTGGCTAAATAAAGTGTAGTAGTACTTTTATTCTCTTAAAGAAAATTGTAGGTCCTATCTGGACAGACGGTGCAGTGGAAGTGGAGCTGCAAGCAGTGTTTTGTTATGTTCCTTTACCCCTGCAACAGTTTCAAACCTAATGTGCAGGTACTTCTATTTTTATGTATTTGGCACATGAGAATGTCAGTGGGATGCTTGACTGGTATTGAGGATGACAGAGTTGACATTGCATCTGCTAGTTAGAGCTGTGGTTTAATTATGTGAGGGAACCTCCTTTATTCTTTGACTTGCTTGTTTTCATTTATACTCAGGTTTGTATTCTAATATTTTTAATATATTCTTTGTTTTAATGTCTTAGCACTGATTTTGCATTTTCAGCCTCTGTGGGGAGAATCTTTTGACCTTTTATTGAAGGTTGTTCAAAGTCCCCCCCCCTTTTTTTTTCATTTGGCTTTGTATCCCACAAAAACAATCTCAAGCCTCTGAATTTTTGCATAAACTGCCAACATGTAAAATTTGGCTTAGGATTGTATTTGAGCAATGTTTGAAAAGCTTGGGTGGGCACATTGTCCATTAGCCTGGAAGGAACAGCACTTCACAAGGATGCCTATCACTGAACTGGGGCTGGTGTAAATGTACCAGCTTTGCATACTGTTTTTTCTCCAGAGAAGACAGAGAAATAAGCAGCAGGTTGATGTCAGGGCTCTGTCTTGGCTTCCCTCTTTAGTGGTGCAAATCTGACATGGCTCAGTGCTGGAGTCTTGTTTCCTGAACTCTGAGCAGGAACCTGACAGGCCACGCAGCACTCCTCAATCCATCTTGTCATTGCTAATGTTTCTTCCAGTGAGACAGCTGGATTGAGAAGCTGTAGCCTCTCTCGTTCTTCTAATGACATCTCTGTATATCTCCTTTATGTGATAGCAACCAAATTCTGTTCATCCCAGTATCATATCTTTACACCACTCTCAAGTGATTATCCTCCAAAGTCTTCTCTTTTCCGCAGTAACTCAATTATCCCAGTCTCAGTACCTGTTCTACAGGGATTTGTTATACACAGCAATTTTTCAGGTGTTCGAGAACGAGCCTCCCCTGCTAACCTAGGGGAGAGTAAGAAACCAATCCTCTGGAAGCTAGAGGAAGCTGGTAGGTGGAGCGTGGGCAGTGAAAAAAAGAAGGGAATACCAGTGAGGATTTTTCAGAAATGGCAGGAATGCATATTCCAGCACATTAAGGTGTTCATTTGCTCTGTTACTAAATTTTGACCATTTATGGTTCAGAGAAGTCCCAGAGTCTATTCTATTAGTATAGTATATTAGACTATTAGCTAGTCTATACTAGCTTCTTTTCAGGTGATATTGTATGTAATTTTTATTATGCATAATATGACATGTCATGTTTATATTGGCTCTCAGTTCTGTGCTGCTTTTATTAAATAATTTTTCTCTTTAGCTGTTTAAACGACGAAATGTTGCAACAGCTGAGGAGGAAGCGGAGGAGGAAGTTATGTCAGATGGTGGCTTCCATGAGGCTCAGATGAACAACATGGAGATGACTTCTGTAAGTGTTGAGACAGGAATATTTTTCATTGAAACTGAGCAGGTCTGTCATGTAGTGACTTGAGGGGAGCAGAATTGCACAAAATCGTGGAAAACTCGAAGAGCTTATGGACAACTTGCAAACACCTGTATCAGTGAACTGACCTGAAACAGATTATGTTATGGATAGAGTGAGTGGTTGCTCAGTGGATGATATGCCTTCAAGAAAATAAAATAAAATAGCATTGTTCCAGTCAGGCTGATCACTTCTTAGTTTTGATGTTGACCGTTATGGGTAATCTTATCAACTTCTGCCCAGAGTTGTTTATTTTTTAAATATGAAAGTCGTAATGCTTGAAACATGGAAATACAAATGAGTCAATGTGTTCTTGCAATTTGGAAAGTAAAAAGAGGCTGGCTGGAAATCTCTGTTAGCAAACATTCAAGTGGCAGAAATTTAAACCAGGATGTTGGAAACATAGCTAGACCTGCTTAGCTATCTGCAAGTGTCCTTGAATTCCTTTTGAAGCTGGAATTTCATCCTGCAGGAAAGCCTTCTTTTAGTAGAAATTTAGTTTTTTCTGCTTTTTCCATTTCTTTACTGCAGTCTTCTCCCTGGAAAGGAAAATGGTAAGGGATTCAGGCTATAACAGAGAGGATAAAGAAAAATAGGACTCAATGTGGACTGTAAAGTTTGATCATTGATCTTCTTATTTGTTTTTGTGTTCAGAGTATGCTTTGATGGAAATCAGGCTGCTTTTGACTTCTGTTGGTGGTTAGACCAGTCTTGAAAATTATTCAAGAGAAATGCCTATAATGTGGTAGATAACTAATGGAATATATTGTTTTATTCTTCAAGATAGTCTTAATACATCAGATGAGTCCTACATACCATTTAATTATTTGTGTGAAAATACAAACTAAATAGATAGTAAAAAGTAAGGAAAGCCAATCTTATACAGATTAACATTTTAAATATAAATAATTTCAGGGTCGTAAGAGTTGGGGCTGAAAAAGGAAAGATCTAAAAGTACTGCATGTTTTGTTTCCCTTCTCTCTGTAAACTGTTTCGTGTGACAAAAATCTAGATTTATTCTGTTTTATTACTGGGTTGTAAAAGTACAGACAAAGCTCAAGTATTTTCATTACTGTCATCTATCTTCCTATGTGTTAGGGGTTTGGATGTGATCTATAGAAGGATTTGAATCAGAAAGAGGAATAAAAAAACCAATTTCCCTTTCATGGATTTGCATGGGTCAAATCAAACGATGTCAGATTCTACCTGGCATAAGAAAGGTCACTGATTTAGTTTAGCCATATTAGTGGAAAACATCAGTATTGTGAAAAACTTAATACTCTATTTGATTATGATGCCAAGCATTTATTTTGTCAATGCTTTTAAAATGACAGTTCCTGTACATTTTGGTGTAAGAGAATGACTCATGATGTACATGTTGCAGATATCCAAACAATAGCATGATCAGTGTTCTTCTTGCATAACAGTAATTGCTATTCTAATTTAAACTACTTTTTGTTAAAGCTGACAATTTTACAGTTATTCTAGAGAAAGGGAGATAAGAGAAAAGGGGAGAGAATACCTGTGAGAGATTATGAGAAGATTTTTTATGGCATAACTTGAGTAAAATCTGAATGTGGGCTTCCAGGAAGAAAGACTACTCTCAAGTATGTTTCTACTTACGGTAGCTGCACATGTATGATGACTCATTTATTGTCCATACTGGTTCTTATCTAGGTTTTTGCTCAATAAGAGATAAACTTGTTACCATTTTAGCAAATATTCTAACCTTTCCCCCACTAATCCCCAATTTTCTTTTTCTCTTGTTCTCTGTCGCTTTCATTCTCTCCCCCACCTGAATCGTAGAGTGCTGTCATTACGGCTGATATGATTGAAATGATTTTCTCCAATAGTCCAGAACAACAGCTTTCAGCCACTCAGAAATTCCGAAAACTTCTTTCTAAAGGTAAGGGCTGAAATTACTTGCAGAAAAATGTAGAACAGTCCATGGCATATATTTTGACTTTGATAGCAATGAAGATTGTTTCATACAGAAATGTCTGGATGAAGAATTTCATCCAGTGTTGTTTTGCAAAATGCCAACTAGATGTATTTAATAGTTGCTTTTGCTCTTGAAATCTCTAAAACTATTAAGTGATGCAGATGAGATCTCTGATCTGTAATGTAAGTTAAAGTATTGTGGGCAATGTCTCCGTGGCTCGCATATGCTGCTTTCTAGAAGTTGAGCTCTGCACTTGTGTGCCAAAGTGACTTTGCAGATCTGCTGCTGTCAAGTTTATGTGCCTACATTACTGAGTGCATTACTGTTTTGAATTGTGTTACCTTATTTCAAAATTCAAGCTGGAGATTTCCTTTGGTGATAGATATGAATCTATTGCCTTTTAATATAGGCAAAGCGGTGTTACAGAAAACTAACACTCAGGAAAGAACAGTCAACATGCCATTTGATATCTTGATGCAGTAATTTGGGAAATCCCCAGCAAAGAAATGAATATATTTAACTTTGCATTTTATTTTAAATAGAACCAAATCCCCCAATAGACGAAGTCATAAGCACACCAGGAGTGGTGGCAAGGTTTGTGGAATTCCTCAAACGGAAAGAAAACTGTACATTACAGGTATACAAATATGAATATGTCTTTCTGTATTACGAAGACATTTGGTGATGTAAATCAAGTAGAAAATGTCAGTACTTTGCTTAATGAGCTATACTCTTGTTCTTCACAAGGATAACAAAGCTATTTTATATTGAGGGTTTCTTCAAGACAAATTCCATTTCTAGGCCTCTGATAGGGCCAGAAGAGAGAGAGAGGTCTGAGTTATGTTGTGTGGTGGCTAATATGGAGCGTTTACATTGACTTTCTTGTGTAACAAAAATCGTTTGAAATGTGGCCTCAAAGAAGGAAAAGCTGTTAAACTAAACTGTATTGTTAACCTTTTGTACCAACTGAAAGCAGTTATAAATTTTCAGAATTATGACTTAAATTTTTCATTAAATTCTAAAAAGTTTAAAATTATATGATGATAAACATAGAAACCCTGCAACTTGCTTGCTTTGGTTTGAAAAACTAAATTGTGTCTGCTACAATGGTGGTTAATTTGTTTTGGACCTACTTCTTGGAACTTTGTCTTTTTTCCAGCTCTCCATTTTTTCTGGTAAGAAATCTTTTTTCTGGGCTAGTATAAAATGGGAGGAAATTGATCCTCTCATGAAAGCAAACATTAATAGTTAACTGCTAAATACAATATGTAGGTTAAATCAATGTTCTTTCAAAAGGCATGGTTAAAGCAATATTCTTTGAAAAGGCATAAGGCAACACTTTGTTAATGCCATGCAATATCCAAATTTTGGTATGTGGAAATATGCAAAAAGGACTTTTCCTTTTTTCCTTTTCTTACAAAATAGAGGAAAGATATAATTTATAGGAATTACTTTTCAAATTAAGACCAGCAGAATTCTGAAGGTCTGCTAGCTTTTTCTGAGGAGTATGTAGACAGTAACAAAGAGCATGTATCCAAAGTATTTTTCCCCACATGCTGTTTGTATGATGGATTGAATGTGGAAACTCATCTATGCTGGTGAACATGAAACTGTTTGAGTCTTTGTGCTACAGGCTTCTACTGTATTGTCAATGGAATATCCAGTAAAAATGGACTTAAAAAGACACATAGTCATCATTTTTGGTGTGGCACAGAAGGGTCCCAGTAAACTTTCTTCTGTACTTTGTTTTCCAGTTTGAAGCTGCATGGGTGTTGACAAATATTGCCTCGGGAAATTCCCTTCAAACTCGAATAGTGATCCAAGCAGGAGCCGTCCCCATCTTCATAGAGCTGCTTAGTTCTGAGTTTGAAGATGTACAGGAACAGGTAGAGATTAAGAATGGTGTTGTGTTTTTTCTTTTTTCTTTTTTTTTCTTTTTACCAAAAGGTGTACAAGACTAATAAAAGTCCTGTTGCTTTAGAGGAAAGTATATTGTTTGGCAGTTTTGCACAAGAGTCCCTTTCTACCTAGCCTGAGTTTAAGATGCAAGTGTTGCTTTTTTGTTTTTCTGGAAATATGTTTAACTACAGCCAATGTGGTAATGCATTTTGATCTCTACCGAGTTAATATTTTTCAGCTTACTGAGGAATTCAAGAAACCTTGCTTAAAAATCACTTTAGAGATGGAAAGATCATGTGTGTTACTCCTGAAGATAAAACACTATGGGATTCGGTTCTCCTAAAATGTAGGAAAAGGAGGCAAAAGTGTAATTAAGCATGCTGTAGGTCTGTTGGATGTTGTCAGAAAAAAATAGTGAAGCAATGTAGTTTACTAAGCTGATGGTTTTTATTGTGGGAGTTGGGCTGAAGTGAAAGAATAAATGTGATCTTTATCCATAAATTCAGTTTGAATGCCTTCCTTACAAAGTAGATTAATATTCTTTAAGGCCCAAAGGGATCAGTATAAAGCACAGACCAAACACTTGACTAAGTAATTTCCACTTGAGGGCCATAACTCATGTTTGAACTATGTAGGATTTTTAAAAGACATCTAATCTTGCCTTAAGTACTTAAGATGGTGAAATATTAATCATATTGATGAACAGATTTTCAGCAATTCATAATTCTAACTTTTATATATATATCTATAAATTTGTCTAGCTTTGGGTGCAGGTGTTTGCTCTTTTTTTTTTCCTATAGCTAATAATAGATGATAGTTTAAGCTTTTCTTGAGCAAATGAAATTAAAATCTTAATTCTTATTAAGGATATTTTTTTGTGTGTGTGTGTGATCCTTTTCTGAACATTTGTTTGTTTCAGTATCTTTTTGTGGTGGTGAAATAACAAGCACTGCTTATTCCAAGTAGTGCTGCTCCATCAATGCTGTTTGCAGAGGTGGTAGCTAATATTAACTTCAACTTGATTCTTCCCTGTGTAAATATCCAAGATGTCTTTGAGGGCTCTTTGCCACAGAAGCTTGCTGTGAGCTCAGGTTAAGCCGATTATCCTATATGATCCATTGTTCTTTGCAGAGTCACTGACTTCCAGGGCTCAGTTCTCCATCCTGTAAGTGTGCCCTCTATTCTCTCTTCCTAGATGTCTGACCTTGCATTTGGCTGTATTGAGATGCATGATTGGAGGAGTCCGACTCAAAAGTATTGGATCGCTTTGTGTAACTTGCCTTTATCTTATAGATGGCACAGAATGTGCCACCTGTACTTAAGGTTGCCTAACGTTTTACACAAGACAGACACTTTTCTTCCAGCTGCTTGTGGCTTTCCACTCTGTAACTTTCAGTTTTCAATGGCCTGTCTCGGGCTGAATAATTTTGGCAAAGGTGTTTAAAGAGAATTTGGTTGCCCCAGAAAATTATGTTCAAGGAAATAGGTATTTTTGTCGTTTTTTTATCTCTCTTTGAGGAAACACCCTTTTTTTTTTTAGGAACTAGAAATGTGGTAGGGAGCTTTCTGAAATGGTAGAGATGCTATGTTCTGCCTGTGTGAAAATCTATGCAGACTTAGCTATATGATATAAAAACTAATTTTTAGAGTCTTTTTTTTTGGGGGGTGGCATTACTTCACAAAGTCAGCCATCACTTGTAAAGTGCTGTTCCTGCAGAATGATTGGTGCACAGAATGTTTTAAAGGCTACTACATTTTTTACTTCTAATGGTCTCCTGTGTAAGAGCTAACTTTTTTATTAGGTTGTTAGTGTCATCCTTGCTGATGTTCAGAGAGCATGTGGGAAGATCCAGCCTGCTTTAGAATGAGTTGTGCAGCTTTCAGCCTTCAGATGTGTGTGAATTAACGGAAGAGCTTAGGGGGGGGTCACAGTTAAGTCCCTCTCTGACTCCAATGAACTGTTGATATATTAAAGTTCAGATTGCAGGCAGAATCAGTTATAGCTACTGGGAAATATTTTTCTACACAGTTCAGGTGTTGAATCCATGATCTGTTTGTCATCAGTATGTCTCTGACTAACAGTACAAAATTGCTTTTTGTAGTAAACTGTGCTAGAGAAGCTAATGCTGCAGTGTTACCTACACCATTTCATAATGGATTTCTGTGCTGCGGGTGTAGAGGTTGCAGCCCTGCTTAACTGCTGACTTTTGGTTTAATTTAGGCCAGCTTCGAAAAAAAGCAAAAACCTGTTCTTTCTGACAGCTTTTTTTTTTTAATCACTTTAATATCTAATAAAATAAAAAATAAAGGCATTAGGCACATACATGTTAGCTCTTATACTTCTACCTTACAGAATAGCACTAAGTACACAACTGCACAGTGTTTTTCATAATAACTCTCATTCTGCATGTGTACGGGTCATTGCCCTAGTTACAGATCAGTGAGTAGTAAAGGAGGCTTTTAATTGTTACGCTGTGCACTCTTTGTTAAAGTTGGAACACATTGTAGTAGACGGAAAAAGGCAGAGATCCTTATGATTAAGGAGGTTGCAGGTTTCTGAGATAAATGTATCTGCCACGTAGTGTCTAATGCTGAAAAATTTGCTTATATCAGTTTTCAGTAAGTGGATATAGTTATGTCTTTTTTGAATGCTCTATGTAAAATAATTAATTTCTTTTTGTAGTTATGTGCAACTCGGCACGTTTGCAAGTGACTTTTGCGATTAGATTTTTTTTTTTTTAATGGATCTGGTTCTGGATATCTCAGGCTAGATTTCCAAAATTGGAGGATTGACCATTTTGGCCATAATTCTCTCCCCTGTAATCATCCTTTGATTCGTATCTTGTCTCACAGGAGAACTGTGAAGATGATTATTTTGCAATCCACTCTTGCAACAAACTATAAACTTACAGGAAAACTCGGAGAATAAAACTGTGTTTAGGGCATGCAAGCCAGAAGTCATGCATACAACCATATAGTAAAATAGGAAGAGAAAAAGGAATATTGGAGGCTGTGTTTAGTAAATCATTCTTTGCACTGATACAGTAATTCTGTAGAAGGAAATCTAAGTAGTAATACTGTTTTGAATATGTATCATAGTATAAATTGAAAATTACTCATTTTGTGATTTAATTTGTCTTAATGGCTAATCATTATCTACTGTTTTTGTCTTCAATAGGCTTACACCATTGAATTTTTCTTTTATTTAAAACTTCCCTTAGCAGTGGTTCAGAAAAACATACCAGTTCACCTTATCTAATCATGATTATTCCAACATTTTTTTCTTATTTGTAGGCCAGTTTTAATGTATTGCACTGTTTTTGCATATGCTAGTTTCTGAGTCTGGTGTGATGGTTGGTCTTACAGAAGTCAGTGAGGGATCTTTATAACTTTGTTTATTAAACAACATGTATTTTAATGAATCTGTAGCTTGTGTCTTTTTACAAGATCTATTTCCCATTAAGCTATGTAGGCTGACATTTTATTACTCTACCATCCTTTAAACTCTCGTATTTCCTTGTTTAAGTTGTGTAACAGCCTTTCTTGGATATTCCCCGTAATTAGTGGTCAAACTATTTTTCTTCCAAAGAAACCAATTTTATTGCAGACGCTTCATCTCCATTATTTATAAAAACTTCTTGACTACATCTTTCTCTCTCTCTCCTTTCCCCCCGCCCTTATCCCTTTTTCACCCCCTCTCCATTTTTAGTATACTGTTTTTTTGAGATTTAGTCAATGGTGTATCTCCTAACCTTCTTCTACTTCTTATAATTTTTCTTTCAAAATGCATCTAGAAATTTAGATATGCCAGCCTGAAGTTATTAGTATTTAAGGACTTCATCAAAGCTCTTTAGACATGCTTTTAAGGTTGATGTAGCTTCAGTGCAGTCTTAGCTGCAGTTCTATCCTGAATGTCCTTTAGTGCAGGCATATGTAAAAGCCAGTTGTCAGCTTGGGTTCCCTTGATGAACATAGAATTTCCTTCAAAAACCATACAAAGCGTTATGCTCCATGTTTGAAGTTCCTGAGATCGTCTTTCAGTGACAGATTTGTCATTCTGCTTTGCACCTGAAGGGTAGCAGGTGGCAGGAACACCCTCAACAGCCCTACTATCCTTTGGGAATGTATGTGTTTTCAGCTAAAGCAAGCAGTTTGTTTTTCCCTCAATATTTTTCCATTTCTAGTTGTATCCCTGTTCCTTTCAATAACCACTGTTTGGCAGAGTTGACCTGTGAGTCTGGTATCCAAGATCTGTTCTCTGGCTTATACATCAGCAGCCCTGCTAACTAGGTCTTAATAATCAAAATCGGGAAAAACAACAACAACAAAACAACAGTTGAGGCATGAGAATGAGATACTTTCTCTAGTTATTTGCATCATATTCCAGTAATAAGGAAGGATGATCAGCCTAGCTGCTGAAAGAAAGGTGTTTTCTTTGTTGGGGCATAGTAGAAGTAATTTCTTGGCCCTCTGGTGTCCTTCCATGTGTGCACTAGTCCAATTGCATTTGTATGTAAGTTGATCTTCACTGTCTTCATCCTAGCATTAGATTTGTTTCCCCATGTCAGCAGCCAAAAGTGGAAAGTGTTGATTTATAACATTTCTTCTCCACAGAAAAGCCCCAGACTTCATGCACAGTTGGTGGTTGGCTTAGCTCTTGGTTTAAGTATTCAAACATGTAATGGTATAGGTGGTTGAGAGCCTTGAGAATCCATGGAAACCCATCCTTCTGTGGATGGAACGACTGGCTGGGTAGATGAGGGGAGAGCAATGGATGTTGTTTACCGTGACTTCAGCAAGGCTTTCAAAACTGTCTCCCATAACACCCTTATAGGCATGCTCAGGAGGTGTGGGATAGATGAGTGGACAGTGAGGTGGATTGAGAACTGGCTGGATGGCAGAGCTCAGATGGTTTTTCTTTGCGGTGCAAAAGAAAAACCATCTGGGTTTTTCTGGTTGGGGGCCAGTAGCTAGCAGTGTCCTCCAGGGGTCAGTGCTGGGTTCAGCCTTGTTCAGCTTATTCATCAATTAATAGATGAGGCAACAGAGTGCACCCTCAGCAAGTTTGTTGATGACACAAAACTGGGAGGAGGGGCTGACACACCAGAAGGCTGTGCTGCCATTCAAAGGCACCAGAACAGGCTGTAGAGTTCAACAAAGTTAAGTGCAGGGTCCTGCACTTAGGGAAGAGTAACCTCAAGCACCAGTACAGGTTGGGGGCTACCCTGCTGGAAAGCAGCTCTGTGGAGGAGGACCTGGGAGTCCTGGTGGATAGCAGGTTAATCATGTGCCCTTGTGGCCAAAAACACCAATGGTATCCTGGGGTGCATTAAGAAGAGTGTTACCAGCAGGTCAAAGGAGTTGATTCTCCCCCTCTGTTCAGCCCTGGTGAGGCCACACCTGGAGTGCTGTGCCCAGTTCTGGGCTCCCCAATACAAGAGGGACATGGAGCTACTGAAACAAGTCCAGCAGAAGGCTGCTAAGATGATGAGGGGACTGGAGTGTCTGTCATGTGAGGAGAGGCTGAGAGAGCTGGACCTGTTTAGCTTGGAGAAAAGAAGGCTGAGAGGGGATCTCGTCAGTGTGTGCAAATATCTGAAGGGATGGTGTCAGGAGCATTGGGCCAGGCTCTTTTCAGTGGTGCCCAGCAATAGGACAAGAGGCAATGGGTACGCAGGAAGTTCCAGCTGAATATGAGAAAACACTTCTTTACTGCGAGGGTGACAGAGCACTGGAACAGGTTGCTCAGAGTGGTTGTGGAGTCTCCTTCTCTGGAGATACTCAAAACCTGCCTGGATGCCATCCTGTGCAGTGTGCTCTAGGTGACCCTGGTTGGCAGGGGGGTTGGACCCGATGATTTCCAGAGGTTCCTTCGAACCTCATCCGTTCTGTCATTCTGTGAAAAGTGGAGAGTTGTCGGAAAGCATGTGGCTTATTCGCAGAATGCACCATATAGCTTAACGTTTCTCTAGAAAGCTTGCACTTTACTGTTGCTGACTATTGAGGTTGTCCAGCATTGTATGAAAAGCCTCTGGAGTTGAATAATGAGTAAAATATGCTGGAGACGTGCAAAAAACCACACTTGATCATTAGCAATAAATTGAAATTTATACAGCTCTACAAAAATCTGTACTGTCAGTTGACAAGGTAGCATTTGCGTTTTTAGTTTGTATACAACTTGATATTGGTTCAAAAGACTGTGAATCTTAAAATTATGGGTTCTTTTAATCTTCGAGTCTGGATGTGGCTAGTGGAAAGTACTGAAATTAATTTTATTAAGCCTGACATTTTGATAAATGTAATAAACTCTGAAGTTTACTGGAATTAAATATCCTCTTACTTTGACAGCTATCTAGAAGAGAAGATAAAAATATTTGCGATGTTTAGAATGAAGCCAAAAATGTTATGGCAGTCAAACCATTTGCGTCTTGAGGAGTGTGCATTAGTGGAAATCACTGAACGTTATTCAGAGAGAAAAGCTGAAGACACTTGTCATTGTTCACATCTTCATGGAAACCACAATGAAGCTTTGTGTTTATAGCAGTGTCTGATAAGAAGAGTTTAAGTGAACTTGATTTATGTTCCTCATTTACCTGAAGACTTGGAATGGTGCCTCAAGGAAAGATATTTTCCTTGTTGGACTGTACTCTCTGTAGTTTTGCTAAAGATATTTCAGTTTCTTTGCATCACTGTAAGATCCAGAGCTACTGGTGGTTAGCATGAGATTTTTTTCAAGTCCTGTGGTATCAGACTACTCAGTCAGACTTCTTTGTCCTACAGAATCAAGAGCAGGCAAACAGTAGAGAAGTTTTATGACTTCACTTGCCAGAGTTTCTGATGTGAGATTTGCTGTTGCAGAACCAGTCTATCATTTAGTGTCAGAATAGATGCTTGGATTAAATGACTATTACTGTTGTCAACCCTGAAAATAGATATTACTATAATGGCAGTCTACAGATGAGTGAAATACAGTTTTCAGTGGGTGTAAGGGTGTCCAGACAAGGAGGCTGCATTGTTGTAGAGTTACCCACATGTTCAATAAAATGAAATTATTGCAAAATCCTTCCCCCCCTCCCCCGTTTTTACCATGATTCACAAGGTTATATAGAACCTGCTGAAATTTGAAAGTGATTCATGCCTGGGGTTTCTCATCACTGCAGAAATACAAGCATTGCAATGAGCAACAAGCATGGCTTCTTACAGTTATAATACAAATGAAACTTTGGTGGAGCTGGCATATGTTCTGTCTCTTAAGGTATTTTTTTTTCTAGTAGCTACCTTCTCCCATCTTGAGCCACAAGGCTGCCAGACATAACTAATTTCAGACAAACTGTTGTGACAACAGTTGTAAAATAATAAGAATTGGAATGAAAAATAAGCTTTCTTGATGAAGATTAGGTTTAGAGGAACATTCCAGAATAGTAGTAACAGTACAATTTCACAGCAAAGGACGGTATAGCCTGGTACTCTCTGACGGTGACTGACAGTAGAAGCCTGAAAAACAGTAGGAGAACAAAGCAAACTAATCTTTCTCCACAATAGTCTCCTAGTCTATAACAACTTGCAGTTTGGGGACTTCTATCAGTCGATCTGTCTATAGCGTTGTTGGTACAGAGGAGTAGTTTTTGTACTTTGCATCTAGCAGCTGACAAAATGCAGATACAGATTTTTTTTAATATACATTTTATTACTTTGCTTCAGCTTTATTAATTTTACGGAGGTTTGCTAGTGTTTTTTTTGACCTTTAGAGTGGCTGGAAGAGGAGTCACTTGTATTTTAAAGTAGCATCTCTTTTTTGCCATCTTTTAAAAACTTGTTACTGTAGAAATTTAATGCAATTAACCAATTGACATATTGAGAATGAGTAAGTTTATTTTAGACTATCTGAGAATTTCTTTCAGATAACAAATAGGGCTTATTCTGTCTATTTGTTTAGAGGAGTAATTTATTTCAAGTAGAGACAGAAAAAATGTATTTGTGGGGAATTTAGGTATGTTTAGTTAAAGAAATGTTTACACACTGCTTTTTACTGAAATAAATAGCTGTCAACTGAAGAGAAATTTATCAAGGACATGCTGCTGTTGTACATGATAAACAGGATTGCTTTTGTCCTCAATATGCAGCAACTTCAAATGGAAGTATTTCCAGTGGTTGTATGGACTTTGTGTAGATCTTACCTAATAAACAGATAAATGTCTCTATTTGATATGACACTTAGCCGTCTGTTTACTTAAAAAAAGAAAACATGTTTCATACGCTTTCTTGTGTGGCAAAATGTCTGTAAATCACATGGAATTCATAAAACAATCTTTTATACTTGTACAGACTGCTTCCTATTTTTTTGTTATAGTTCTTGTGTAGTAGACAGTGATACCAAAAACACCATTTGATCCAAATGTATTAAATCTAATAAAATCATTCATTCTCTTCATATAACAAAAGATAATTAAAGAAGCATGAAATCTGTCTTCTCTTATTTTGGATCTTATTCCTCAAAATGAGGGCTTAGAGTAATACTGATGCCCAAGGGAGGAAATAGCTGTCCTTGCATTTTGTCCTGCATATGTCTAATAGCCAGCACTGGTTCTGTCTTCTGTAGTTCTCTTAAAATATAACAATGCCCATCTGAAAATATAACAATGCCCAATCTTGCATTTAAATCATCATTTTCATCTCTCTTGGTATTAGTGTTCTTAATGTGACTGTGTAAACAAAGCATGCTTTAATGGCTTCTTAGGAAATACTAATATGAGCTGTTGTACACATCTCTGAGTAGATCAAAACTTGCTTGACCTGTGCTTTGAACCAGCTCTGAACCAGGGAGTGTGTAGAATTAGTGTGTTACTGAGCCTGAGGAGATACGTTCTCATGTTGTGGATAGAATAAGGTTATGTCTACCTGCAAAGTCTTTGGAGTCATACATGTTGACTGTTTTGGTACTCCTCTTAGATCTGTGTTAATATTCCTGAATCATATATTGAGCTTGGGTGTGTATATATATATATGTAACTCTTAACCAGAATGCATTCCTCTGCTGTAAAGTGTCTAAGGTCTAGTAGTGAGAATAGAGTATCTCCCACTCTAATACATATACTGAATAGGTTGAATTGTGAAAATAAAAACAATTACTATTCTGTTCTTCATTGCAGGCAGTATGGGCTCTTGGCAACATTGCTGGAGACAGTACTATGTGCAGAGACTATGTACTGGACTGTAATATCCTGCCCCCTTTACTGCAGTAAGTCTGTTTTAATATGTTCTTCAGAATTTTGCTCAAGTGCCTGATGAGACTGAAGTTTGCTTTGCCTTGAAAAACAATTATTTATTGTCATGGACTAATCAGTTTTCTTTATGGGGGCTTCTTTTTTAATGTACCTAAAAGGAAATGTGTTAGGTGTGGCTAAACTGAAGCTATTTTATTCTACAGTGTGTGTGGATGCCTGGGACTATTACAGAATTATAGAATAATTTAAAATGACCTCTGGAGGTCATCTAGTCACATCCACTTCTCATAGTAGATGGGATCAAAATTGGTTGCTTGGCCACTTAACTAGTTGTGGTTTAAACCTGCAGGCAGTTAAGAATCACGCAGCTGCTCTCTCACTATCCCCAGCTGGGATGGGGGAGAGAATTCAAAAGGTAAAAGTGTGAGAAGTCATGGGTTGAGATAAGGACAGTTTATAAAGTAAAGTAAAAGCCATGCACAATCAGGGCTAAACAGGGAGTTCATTCACTACCCATCAGCAGGCAGGTGTTCAGCCACTTCCAGGAAAAGAGGGCTCATCATGAATAACGATTTTTTGGAATGACAAAAGCTGTTATTCCAAATGTCGTTCCCCCCCCCCTTTCCTTTTTTTACCCTGGCTTTTATTGCTGAGCATGATGCTATCTGGTATGAAATGTGTCCTTGGTCAGTTTGGGTTTGGCTGTGTCTCCTCCCAGCTTCTTGTGCTCCCCCAGCCTCCTTGCTGGTAGGACAGCACGAGCAGTCATTGAATGTGTAAGCACTGCTCTGCAACAGCTGAAAACATTGGTGTGTTATCACTGCTATTTTCATTTAAAAATCTAAACCAGAGCATCATACAAGCCTCTAAGAAGAAAATTAATTCTATTCCAGCTAAAACCATGACAGTAGTCGAATTTGGAAAATCATACATAGATTCTATAACCACCCAGAGCAACCTGTTGCAGTATTTGACTGTGGCGTGGTGAAAGGACAGTGTTCTGATACCTAATCAGAATTTTCTCTGGGGTTCTACCCTGTTGTCACGGAGGCATTGGTATGGTATGGGATAGCTGTCAGAAAAAGAAAATGACTTGTTACAGTTGTGGAAAAATTAGGCCTTGCCTTAATGCATTCAACTTAGGCCAAAGAACACTATGACTAGTAATTTCTACACTGTCAGGAAAATGCCTCATTTAGAGGCTTCACACTGTTTGACTTAATTAACCAACTGCACAGGCATAGTTGTGCAGGATTGATCTCAGATGAAGGGATGCACAGTGTACCGGAGACTGGAGCGGCTTTGGTCAGTGTGGTAGTCCTAACATAAGAGGGCAGTTTTGGTATGCAGATATCATAAAGATGTCAGTATTACAGTACAACATGCTGTTGGCATTCCTGTGTCTCATGGAGCAGAAGCTGAACCCTGCAGATGGTGTGTGAATATCATCCTGTAAAAACTGCAGAAAGCTACTGGTTTGGGGTGACCTGTAGAATTTTTGGTCTTATAAGAACCCAGTGGGCAAGACTTACGCTGGGACTGGAACCACTGTGCACAGAAAGTCTGTGAACTGTGGTTGCTGTGAGATATGTGACTGCTGTAAACGTCTGGGAAACCTTAAAGGTGATTGTAAGTATTCTCTTAAGTTCTATTCTCAGACCCTAGTAAGCTTAACAAAGAAAAGTCTATAGTAGAGCCGATGGACTAAGACTGACACATAAATGGCTGTTCAACAAGAGAGTATTTTTCAAAACTGTCTATACATCCACTTACAGTAATTTTGTCACAATTCCTGTGCCTCTTGACTGTTAATCTGCCATGTCAACATCTAGAAAGTTAAATGAACATGATTTTAGTGTAATAGTATTTGTTCTTGCCAGGATACTAGTATTCACATTGTCTGACATATAGGTTAGTATACAGCTATCAAGCATAATTTTCCTCAGGATGTATTTTTATAGAAAAACATTCTAGTGCATTTTTCCCTTCCATCAGTTAAAATGTAAACCTGAGTTCACGTGGATGAATCAGGTGAATGACCCTCCTGGGTTGCCTGGTTTTGATTTTGAAAAAGTAAAGCTTGGAACTTTTGTTTGTTTTAGGTTGCTTTCAAAACAGAACCGTCTCACCATGACCCGAAATGCTGTATGGGCTCTATCCAACCTCTGCAGAGGAAAAAATCCTCCTCCAGATTTTGCCAAGGTAAGAAATATTTGAAAGGAAATATGTCGTGAGGTGGCAGTGTCCAAATAATCAATAAAGGTGGTGAAGCTTAAACTATACCAGAAACATTTCTGAATTTCCTTGATACAATGTATTGGCTTCTTACAAACTATTGGTTTTAGTCTTTTTGGCAGATATTCACAACACCACTGTTTTGATATTGCTGCCTCCTAGTTAACTTGTCGTTGTTCCTATATCAGAGATGCCCATTGCACAGTAGAACAAAAAACTCTGCATCATGGCTGCTTTAGTGCGAAGTATGACATGTCTTAGTGGACAACTATGAGTTAAAGTTGCCAGATATTGTACTGTAGAGGCTGAAGAATTGTCATAGTGCTTTTTTGCCGACTTGCTCCTCCCTATTTACGTAGCTACAGCCCTGCACAGAAATGCTACAGAGGTCTGAAATTTTCATAGTACACGACCTTGCTATTGTAGAATCATAGAATCAATCGTTTGTGTTGGAAGGGACCTTAAAGATCATCTGATACCAACCCTCCCTGCTATGGGCAGGGACACCTTCCACTAGATCAGGTTGCTCAAAGCCTCATCCAGCCTGGCCTTAAATACTTCCAGGAATGGGGCATCCACAGTTTTTCTGGCCTCATAGTAAAGAACTTCTTCCTATTGTCTTATCTAAATCTTCCCTTTTTTAGTTTAAAACCATTCCCCTTTGTCTTATCACTATACACCCTGATAAAGAGTCCATCCCCACCTTTCCTGTAGGATCCACTTTAGGTACTGTAAAGTTGCTATGATTTCTTCCCAGAGCTTCTTCTCTGGGCTGGACAACCCCAACCCCTTCTGCCTGTCTTTATAGGATAGGTGCTCCAGCCCCTTGATCATCTTTGTGGTCCTCCTCTGGACCTGTTCTAATACCTCCGTGTCCTTCTTATGCTGAATGCAGCACTCCAGGTGGGGTCTCATGAGAGCAGAGTAGAGGGGGAGAATCACCTCCTTCGACCTGCTGGCCATGCTTCTTTTGATGCCAGTGCATAGTTCTATTGCCATGTACAGAATTAACTGACATTAATAAATATTCTTGCCCTTTTAATTGTGTAATGTATGTATCTATTCTTAATGTTTTACAGGTTTCACCTTGTCTCAGTGTGCTTTCCTGGCTGCTCTTTGTCAATGATACAGATGTATTAGCTGATGCCTGCTGGGCTTTGTCCTATTTGTCTGATGGCCCCAATGATAAAATCCAGGCTGTGATTGATGCAGGAGTCTGCAGAAGACTTGTGGAACTGCTAATGTAAGAAATTCATTCTAAGCGAATGCATTATTCACTCCTTTCCCTAAAATCAAGGTTGCTTCAACAGGAAGCATAATTAGATATATCCTGAAATTTAATAATTTTCTAAAAAACAAGATTTGAGTTTTATAATTTTACCTGTCTCCACTCATGAATAACAGGAACAATGAAACTTCTTTTGTCCTAGTTTTGCTCTTGAGACATTTTCCCACATCTAACAGATGCTTTTTTGTAACATTTACCTAAAACCAAGAAACAATAGATTTCAATGATGTAAATTAGAAAGGCAATTAAAGCTTGTTAGATTAAAGCTAATCTGTCATTGAATTAATGAATAGAATGTGTTACGTAAGGTATGTTTTTTATAAAGAAGTGTTTTCATTTCAGAAAAAAAAAATCTTTACTTTTTCCTTCCAGTTTTGATTTTAACGATGATGATGGGAAGATGCAGTGCAGGGGCGAATGCATATAGTGGTAGAATATGATTAAATGACTGTTTACAGAGGACTTTATTCCTCTGTCTCATTATTTGCCTTTGTGCACGCTACATTAGGCATGTTCCATAGTTAAAGCTGATTTTTTTCCCAAAGATGCATATATTCTGAGGTATTTGCATTTTTTTAATCTCATATTTGAATTTTTATGCTGCTAAATGATATCTAACCCTAGAAAGAGTTACCATTAGTTTAAAATCAAAGTGTGTGTTGTTTCAGGTGATGAGTTAAGTCAGACTTAGCAAGGAAGTTTTCCCCTAGCTCATGTTTCTTCCTTGAGGAGGTAAAGATGATGACAATTCAGGATGGTTAACACTTCAGTCTTTCTTTGGTAATTCTAGGCACAACGACTACAAAGTAGTATCTCCTGCCTTACGAGCTGTTGGGAACATAGTCACAGGAGATGATATCCAGACCCAGGTATGGATTTACTTTCTCTCATGTTGTACCCCTCTTCATCTTTTTGTTAATAGTGATTAAGCTGATAAAACCTATTCA
Organism: Anser anser; assembly: GCF_964211835.1. Lineage (NCBI taxonomy): Eukaryota > Metazoa > Chordata > Aves > Anseriformes > Anatidae > Anser > Anser anser. The sequence goes on along the minus strand of NC_139720.1, from coordinate 101,609,176 downwards.
CAAGCATCTCTTGCCGTTCCTTTTCAAGTTTGAAAGTGAAAAGATTGACACTAGTTGCCTCAAAATATGTATTGGTTTTCTTAGGTTCTCTCTTCAATCCTGAACTGCTGTTAATTCTTATATAATTGTGTCTGGGATTCTGATGTAGCTGTCCAATACTCTGTGCATTTTTCTTTTCCTTTCTGGTTTGTTTAAAGCTAGTCTGCCTCTTGTGCTGAATTTTATGCTGAATGATGTAGCATGGTGGGGCTATCCAGGGCCTGTTGCGTTTGACACCAGTAACAGTGTCAACATATTCTATGATGAATATACCAAAAAAGAGTGATCAGATTTTGGATAGTATGTAACACAATCTGCGTACATTCTTGGAGAAGTAGGAGGCAGTGGCTCCCACCACTGTGTTGGGATTAAACTGGGAGCCAGGAAGCTGATGCCTCAGAGGTACTACTAGGTTTTCAACCTACTGTTTGGTAGGCTTCTTAAGAGATGGTGGCTCCTATCAGTTTTTGTGATCAGTGGGAGCAGAGACACCTTGCCTTGCGTACATGTTACCTGTGATCCACTGGCTGGTGGCAACCTTTTTTTTTTTTTTTTTTTTTACATGCAGAGCAGAAGATCCCATTATGAGCTTCAGCCGTTGTACCTTTTGTTAAAGTTTTCACACTTCTTTGTGCATTCTGACATCCTTTTGTCAGGCTCAGTTGGTGAGAAAAAAGCAAAGTACAGAGTAGGCTACTGCTTTTGACACTTTGCTGAATTTTAGTATAAATCTCTAGTTCACAAACTAAGAAGTGCAAAAAGCATGCCTATATGATGCAGAGCTGTCAGACAAATGCACAACCAAGCTGGATTTCAGGGAGTGTAGTGATAGGACAAGGAGTAACAGATTTAAGCTAAAAGAGGGGAGATTTAGATTAGATACAAGGAAGAAATTCTTTACTATGAGGGTGGTAAGGCACTGGAACAGGTTGTCCAGAGAAGCTGTGGATGCCTCGTCCCTGGAAGTGTTCAAGGCCAGGCTAGACGGGGCTTTGAGCAACCTCCTCTAGTGGAAAATGTCACTGCCTATGGCAGGGAGGGTTGGAATCAGATGATCTTTAAGGTCCCTTCCAACCCAAACCATTCTGTGATTCTGTGACTGACGTCACAGGCTCAAACAGGCTTGCTGTGGTGGGCTGTTGACTTTGTTAACGCTGATGGCAGAAGTGGGATCAAGAAGCAGTGGTAGCTGCAAATGAGGAGTGCAGTGTGGAGGAAGTGAGAAGGACATCCAGGAGATAGCAGTGGTAGCATCCAGTGGTAGCAGCTAAACGCGTGAGATGATTGGAAGAATTTAGACAAAGATGCTTTCAGTCAGGTGTAGATGCATAAAGCATGTGATTCCCCATGCAAAGCATTGAATTGCTTCTTCCGTGTAAATTATGCTGAAGTTAAAATCTAATTTCCTCACCTTGAGGCTTGTTCAATGCTTATTTCTTGGCTTGTATAAGTGTATCCTTTTGAATTTTTTTGCTCTCTGACAATGAGGTCAGAGACAAGGATGAGTTAGTCAGCAGCAAGATAATGTTTGAATATCTTGTCAGTAGTGCTGGAGCAGGTCATCATGTTTTTTTATTGTTACTTTGATTGTTGAGTAGCTGGACTGTATTGGCATTTTTGTATTTTCTCAGTGGCTGTTTTGCAGATTGCTCATGAGCAGAGCTTTGTGATTTCATAGTGTTGTTTTTCTAAGTAAAACCTCAAGGGATCACTAAATCACGTGTAATGCAGATAATTAAACAGTGCGTTTCATAAACCGAAATCTTAGAGTTCAATTCAAGAAAATGTTTCAACTCCTTTGCATGCTGTTTTTTTAAGAAGAGCATACCTAAGTGTTCCTAAAATTCTAAAGAATATTTAAAGGAAGATAGCTTGATGACCCTGCATGCAGACAATGTTGTATGCTAAAGAGGGGTCCAGAACACACAGTGAAATCTCTGCATGTAAACAGATCTTGGAGGGAGAAGGAAGAGCCCGGCTTTGACAGTCAATACATTTCTGAATATGAGAGCAGCATACACACCAGTTGACAAAAAAAGGTTTGTGTACAGCCTCAGAGAACAAACCTGCTTTTACCTAACATCTCACTTCCAACTATTAATAATTGCCAGTGTTTGGAGATAGAAAAAAAAAAATGGCATGTGCGAGAAAAAATTAACCCCTCTTGTCCCAGTGTATATCTTAAGAAAATCCTAAACCATAACCTTTTTCTTTTTTTCTCATTTTTTAAAATTCTTAATTTGCCATGGAAAGTTTTAGGTATATGTGAAGAGTTTGAGAGGAGGTGGTAGGGGGTGGATAGAGAGAGAGTGATAAGCAAGGGAATTCAGTCCACAGATTTCAAGATTAGAAATTATCACCATTACTTAGTTTGACTCTCTCATCCTTTTCACCTTCACAAGCAGGCTGAAGAATTTCTCAAAAAAAATTTTGCATCACAAGGTCTTTGTAAGCTGCCTGCTTTCGCTGTACAAGGCAAAATTACTGTGTTTCTTGGTAGGCTCTTCAGATTTTTGACTCTTTTAGGATATGGCAATTTAATTAACATTTTAAAAAAAAAACAACCTTCTCTTCTGTGAAGTTCCAATTTTTTACGTTTTTTTTTTTTTTTGCATCAAGAGTTGCCCATTCACATCATTGGGCACAACACTGGCAATTACTTGCTCTGCTGTGCCAGCTGATGTAGAAAACAGAAGTAGCTGGAGCTTCCAGATGTGCAGAAGCATAGAAGACCAGAATATAGGAAAATATTGGTGTCTAATTTTTGTTGATCGTAATGGTCTCAGTATCTTGGTATGTTCAGGTGATAATGAAGATGTATTCAGGTGATAATGAAGATGTATTGTCTTATTTGAACTACTCAGTTGTTTTTCTCATTAGCTTTCCTGCATATAAAATGCAAACATTTATCTTAGTTTTTGCTCTATTATTTAAAATAAAGCTTTTTGGGAATTATCTTGACGGCATATACTTTCTAGCTTTTGAAGATACTGCATTCCTTATTTCATGTAATTCTCTATTCTAAATTTCTTCTAAGAAGTGATTTTTTTTTTCTTTTGTATTCAGGTAATTCTGAACTGTTCTGCCCTGCAGAGCTTACTGCATTTGCTAAGCAGCCCTAAAGAATCTATCAAAAAGGAAGCCTGCTGGACAATATCTAATATAACAGCTGGAAACAGAGCCCAGATCCAGGTAACCTTTTCAGCTATGATTGGTAATTTTTGTCTTGCAGGCTAGAAAGAACATATCAGGTGGTAAACTATTTTTTGTTGTATGTACACAATTACATAGATATGTATTTACTTATAAGCAGAAGTATATTACAAATTTTGTGGATAATTAGAATATTTCAATGCCTCAATCATCTCTCAGATGCAATTTAGAATTATTTAATTTCATAATCATCCACAGATTAAGGGGAGGGGGTAGACAGTAATGCTAGAGAATGACAAAATCAGACTAAGCTCAAGAAAAACTTGCTTTAAATAATTTGCGTCATGCCTTTGACAATTATGATATAGCAATCCTCAAGTAAGAAACAAGGAAGCTACAAACTTTGAGAATCAAATAACTTTAGATGTTTCTTGATTTCACCACCAGATATGGACCAACTACATTGTAAATACCTTCTTTAGTCATAATTATATATTTTTATAAATCCTAAAACTGGCAGTTGTGCTTAGCCAAATCAAAAAATACTTTTTATTAGACTGAACAGTAGTAGAGGATATCTAACATCTTGCTCTGTGGTTTGTCCTTCCTGGCTGTACCAAATTTTGTAATCATGATAGCACACACAAGCAAATGAAAGTCTTAGTCCCTTATGTCAATCTTTACAATTAGGCCTCCGAAAGACCGCGTATTTGTTCAGAATCTGCAGTTAGGTTCAGCCATCAGGAGGAAGTCCCGGGACTCGTCTCCCAGTGGTACAAATGAGAGATTGACCATCTCTACAGAGAGTTTTTCTTTTTTTCTTAGACTAGGAGATGAAGAAACTGCTAAATACGTTTTTGTTTTCCCTGAATGTGAAGTTTTAATAACAGCCATACTAAGAAACTTTTTGCTTGGCTTTCAAGGAGAATGTCTTTCCTTATTTTTTCCCAGAATTGCTCAGGGAAGTAGTTGAGTCACCATCCGTGGAGGTCTTCAGTAAGTGTGTAGATGTAGAACTTAATAGCATGGTTTTGTGGTGGACTTGTCAGTACTAGGTTAAGGGTTGGACTAGATGATCTTAGAGGTCTTTTCCAACCTGAATGATTCTACAATTCTTTGAACTGATGGAAAAACAATATTGTAGTGAAACCAGGCTGCATCTGACAAATGTACTAGGTTCCCATCAAGTTGGTTGAATGAAGGTTCCTTACATTATTCAAACTTAATTTTTCTGAAGTTACATTTCTCAGTGCTCTTCTCCCTCACAGGATGTAGAGAGTATTCTCAGGGATTGCAGAGGATGTGTTGAAGTCCAATTGAAGGCATCTGGTCTTTGAGAAATAGAAAAGAATAGCAGAAATATTAGGCTTTAGAAATATTTTTGTCACTGTTTAGTAACTAGGCAGAAAGCAATCCAAGTCCATATTACGTTGGCAGAAGTGACTGATAGATATTTTTGTCATGTCCTTTTCTTTAGAAGGCAGTCTAACTTGCTGTTCTTATATCTGATGGCTCTGGATTATTCATTCTATATCAGCAGAATTAGCATGAAGTGGTTAAGCTTCTTCACCAAAGGGATGGAATTCTTTTTGCAGAAATCTTGCAGGAGATTGTGAAAAAAGCTGCGTTGTTTTCCCTGATGATGCCCTGATACATGCTTTGCAGGTGTTTTTTGCAGCAGTTTAGTTATGCCTTCTACCTTATGAACAATGTTCATCTGCTTAAGGGGCAACATAAAGTCTTAATATCTTGAAGAGGTCTTCATCTACATTTCAGAAAAAATAGGAAATGAAGATGAGACTTTTCAGGAAGATAAGTCTCTGCTAAGCTTCCTGGAATTAAGTGTGAATGTTTATCTAACTTAAGAGGTACTCATCTTAAAAAAATAAGTAGGCAAGAAAATAAAACTTATGAGCTGAAAAACATCAGGTGAAAAAGATGTACAGTAAGGATGTGACTAAGGTGGAACTGAGAGCAAACAAACCTCTTACAGCTGTATTTACATTTCTCAGTCAAGATTTTACTCTTTCCTCTGAAGATCATGTTTTTTGTCAGATTCAAAAGGATTTGGTCACTTGATCTAAAGTTGGTAGAGCTTCAAGAATTTCGATTCTAGTTCTGCTGTTGCTTGTGTATTAGATCTGTGGACTAGGTGAATATTTAAGAAAAAGCACTGTATAAAATCAGCAACTGCATCACTTCTTTTCTTGTATCAGCAGTTCTAATTGCTGTACAATTAGCAGTGCCAAGAAGGTAGTTACTACCACTTGTAATAAGGTAAAAATGTTTTTGCCTTTGCTTTTCTTGCAGTGAAGGATCTTTTGGCTGCCTTATCCATGCTGTTACTACCTTAGAAAATATTGCTCCTCCTTCTTTAGTAGGCTATTCTTGCTTTTCCCAGGAAGCTTAAGAGGCTCTGGGGAGCCTAAGAGTTCTGTGGAACAGTCCAGCCCAGCACATTTATTTAATTTTGTTTTCCCCAATTCTGTCAGAGGAGCTTTAAGATATAGAATCATGTAGAAGTGGTGCAAACTATGAAAAAGAAGATCTTGAGAAAATTAGAAATATTCATAAAGTCATTCCATAAAGAAACAAGTATCTAAAGTGGCAATAGAAAGTAAAGTTCATAATTAGAGCATTTTTTCAGAACCTCAGGATCTCTGTTTTCATATTCGTAATCTACTGAAGATATAATTGTTAAGAGTTCTAGAGGTAATTTGTTCTAGTACATCTAGAAACTATTTCAATAATCCACTTGGCTTTTCTGCCTTCTACATAAGTATTCAATTTATCACATCATCCTGTTCAAGTGAAGGAGTTACTGTTCTAACAAGGACAGACACTTTTCCTACACCTGATATGCACTGCTCAGACATCTAAAAGTAAAGGTGTAGGTGGAATCTTAACTATACCCTTCACAAACCTCTGACTCTTCAGCTGTTGTCTCAACTTTATTTGAAAAAAAGTGATAATATCTCTTTTGTTAAAGTTAACAAAATTTGCCTAGTCTAGCTAAACAAATTTGTTAGGTAGTCTAGATAAACAAAATTGTTAGGTACATCTGTGTATGTGTGTTCAGTAGTTTTTAAAGGTTTCAGAATGCCTCATCACCAGTTTAGATGAGATCTCTTTCTACTGAGAACAGAATAGAATTGCTTTATGCCTTGGGAAAGGGAGGTGGGGAAGGCAAAGATGGGGAAATTAATGCTATTAGCCATTAATATTGCACCTTCATTTTTAGCTGGTGATCCTTTAGAAGTACAGAAGAACCCTTTTGCTTTGCAGAGAAAAATAGTTATTGTTGTCTGGAAAGAAGCTCTTTCTTGGTATTCTTGTGTCAGGAAGAAAATGTAGAGTCAGCCACATCATCAAAATGCGTTTAGATTTAAAGAAATTCAGCTTTAAGTATAGCCCGCCTTAGGCTACATCACAAGCAAAGTTGGAAGCTTGTTTTTCAATGAATGTTTGCATTCAATTCAAAAAAAAAAAAAAGAAAAAGAAAATTTTCAAAAGTGAAAGTTGTAGTTCCTCATTCGAGAATCCCCTAGGCCTAATTCAGAGCAATTGAGGTACTTTTGAACTCTAAGCACGCACGTGCAATGTAGTGAAATACTGACTCTCCCAAGTGCATTACTAATACAATCTATATTGTCAGCTGTAAAGCTGAGATTTGGAGAAAAAAAAAAGTGCTTCTTATCTGGAGCAGGAGTTAACTATCCTGATAATTGGGACATTTTGCAAATCACATTCATCATGAGGCTTAGGTTTTTGGAACTAAAGAAAGAGGCCTGTTAGAGGAAAGTTGTGAAGTAAAGGATGCTTGAAAATGTTTGCAACGTGTTTGATTGGAGATCTTGAAGCCACTGTTTCTCAGAAATAAATATTAGCAATTACAAGTGTAATTGCAGTGATTATTGAATGCTGAAAGTCTCATCACAGATGTGTAAAACGGTTCCAGAAAAGCTCTTAATTCTTTAAAGTCTAGTCTGACTATAGATTTTGTCATGTGAGGTACAAGGTGTAATAAAACCACCTTTCAATTCTGGAGCTGATATGTCTGCTTTTCTCACAAACTTCCTTCTTTGAGCTATTCTTTCGGATAACTCCTACTCCATGCCAATCATTGTAAATGCTTGAGTTGAAAAATGCTTCAAAATAGTTTCTGAAGTTGGAATATGCTTTTGGTAAAGTGCTTCTTGAACATGGTCCTATGCTAAAATGTAGCACAGAGAGTAGAAGCTGTTTTCACTAGCTGAGAGGACAAGGGATAATTCCCATCTCTGAAGAATATCCAATTTACTAAGTGCATGGATGGACCTATTTCATCCATGTTGCATTTTTTTACTTTGTAGAAATGAACTTCAAAGGTAATGTCACACATTGCTATGAATTAAAATATCACTTCTTGAGAATTGCCCTTCATTACAGAAGGAATTCTAAATACTAGATGCAGCTATGAACTAAGTCATTTATTTTCCTTCCTCCCCAGTCCTTCCAAATTGCTCAGTAGTTCCTACTGCAGATTACAGACTGTAACCAAATCTGTTCTAGTCTGTGCTGTATTAACTGGATTTTGACTGCTCGCAATCTTTAGCCAGAAATCAAGTAAAAAAAAAAAATCACTCCATGGTAATGTATTTCCTGAAAGTTAAATATCTGCTTTGCATAGTAAGTACATTATTACAAGTTACAAGCTGATCTAATGGGTGGGTTGTTGCTCCAGAGCCATCAGGATGTTTGAATACTGTGGAAATTCTGGGTAGTGCTCAAACCATAATCTAAGCATCACTTCAGCACACCAAGAAGAAAATGAAATATTTCAGTAAATCTAATGCATATTTACCTAACCAATATTAACAGACAGAGCTATATTTAGTGTTGTTTAAGATTGCATTGGGTTACACTTCCTCCATCCACCCACTCAGAAGTATAGAAATACAAAGTTAGAGGGAAGGACTTCTATATTCATTTCCACTTTCATACTGCCTATAATGTTGTTAGCACACTCCAAGGCTTTCACTGCCATTTCTAAAAGATAAGACAGCAGCCTATCACGATTAGATTTGCACTCAAACACAATCAAGTAAACTCTTCCTAGTGTTAAAGCAATGTAAGTTAACATGCATGAAATGTGTGCTGAACTTTGTTTGTATCTAATGTTTAAAACACGGGAGTGTTTTTTTGTTTTTCCCTCACCAAACGTGGAAGTGAAAGCCTTTCTGAGTGTGTTATCAACAGTGTTTAGGCAACAGAAAAGTGATGGAATACAGCAGTCTTTCCCCTCTTTATTTCTGTGCTTTTAAGGTTTGGGATGGATGTGTATATCCTGATGCAGTCATGATTGTCACTAAGTATAGTTTTTGTTTGTTAATTTCCTAGTTTGTATACAGCTTTGCTGTACTTCAGAGGATAGCTTCCCCAGTCAGGGAGAAGGGGAACTACATCTTCCTGGGAATCAGAAGGAGAACTGCACAACTGAAGCTAAATCCTGACTGTCGACCCTTCTGAAGGGTATGAAAGGCTATCAGATGCCTCAGAAAACGCAACCTGTTGAAAAGCTATGAAAGGCAGTACACCAGATACAATCTTCCATATCTGACAGTGAAGACATCATAGGAGTTCTCTCCTGTTGACAGGTTAAGAAACTTATCACTTCTTTTCTGATATACCTTAAATTCTCACAAGAACATCTGGAAACCTGAATACGGCTATATATGGTAGCAACAGGATCTGTGCCGTATTTTTCTTTTTTAGGGTTTCCTATCCTTGATGAAATATGCCATAAGCAAGTGTAGCGAATGCTACATTGCCTATCAGTTCTAGAAACTCTAGAATGAAATGCATTTTTACAAACTGGGTAAAGATGCAAGCTGAGAATTGTCAGAACTTCTCCAAAAAGGCCAGAGTAAGGCTGAGGACGTGGGAAAAGAATACCGCAGTTCGCATGCAGAGTTGCAGTTTACACAGGCAAACCATCAAATTATTTAAGTATAAAATGTGTTTGGTTCATGCCTTAGTTTGCACAAATAGTGTCAAATCCTCATGTGCTGTTTGTGGTGGCAGGACTTTAAAAATAAAAAGCCTCTCAAATAGGAGCAAAATATGGTGTTGCTGAAAATGTCATGTTTGTCTGTGGACCAGCAAAAGTCAGAGATGAGTGATTTTTAGGTTTAAGTTTGTGTTTAAGTAAAACTGTTGTTAGGCTTCCATATGTGGTGCATCCATACATCATTCCATATTGAGGGTAGCACAGCTAGAATACCTTTGATTCATTTCTTCTGTCAGAAAACCTCAGCAGTGCGTATTACTGTTTTTTTGAAGGACAGACCCTAAAATCTGGAGACAGCTCAGCACAGTGCTGTTCATTATAGTGCAGGTTCTTCCTGAGAGCAATAGCAACCTGTGTAAACTAGTATAAAGTTTACTTTATACACAGCCTGGAGTATATGGACTTAGTGTCTGTGTCAACAACGTAAACCCATTAGAAATGAGATCTGAAGTGCTTCATTCTTGACTCATATCGCAGCAGGTTTGTGCTCATATGCCATCATCTGAAGTGGCTTTGCTTCCAATATTTGCTAGGTCATTTAGAAAGCAGTTGTAAATTGAATCTGTAAACAACGTAACTGGATCACAAGTTACTGAGAAACCCCTGTGAACTAAAATTCCCAGCCTGGAAGAGAACATAGTAGTAGGACTATACTCACAGCTGCCAGATAGGGTGGTGACTGTAATCTTGAATTGCTAAAGGTAATGAGAGAGCTTGCAGGAGCAGAACACAATCACAGAATAAGACTTTGTTGCTATCACAGGCATGTGGTGAGTCATGTGTAGACACTTGTCTACTATATGTGTGTTTTTGCATACCGTAAGTGATTTATTTGTGGGAACCCAAAGAAGAGGAGCAAATTAGTTTGGTATTGACCAGTTCATGTACTGATTTAATATGCTGCTGCTGAAGAGCTGCTCCCTAACCATGACTATATTGTAGTTAGGTTCAGCATCCATGCAGATGTAATAAAATTCTGAACATTCATTTTCATCTGTATCAGCTCTTTAAAATCAAATATTATGAAGTGAATAAGCTTGATTAAAAGAAATTAAAAGGATGAAATGTTTCAAAGAGGCAGACAACCCTCTTGGAGGGTCAGAGCTGCAGGAATGCCATCTGTTCTAAAACAAAAATACTTCAAAAGCGAGGGCCAGATTTTCTAAAGGACTGGGTATTACACTTCAATTTCAAATTAAATTTGAAAATTTAGATTTTGATTCAAATTCAGTTTAATTTTCTGAAAGACTCAGTTATGAGTCAAAACAGAGTTCAGTTCCAACAAAAGTGAAGGGATACAGTTGGTCATAAATTTTGGTGTTAGTTTCATTTTCTTAAAGGATGGGCTCTGCATTAGCTCTTGGGCATAAAACAAGTTTATAACATATTTTTGAAAATGCTGCCTCAGTGCTCAGTAGCAGCCTAAAATCAACATGAATATTTGAAATCTTAAGGAAAGGGATAAATAGGGAAAAAAAAAAGTTATTCTGGTTCTGGTATAGATCTTCAGTGTTGTCCTGTACATACATCCATTTTCAGAGGACATGGTGAGAAATGAAATGGGTGGTAAGGAGGACCATAAAATGTCAACTTGATTCTGTATGAGGTGCAACTGTATAGACTAAGGGACAAGTAGAGGGACAGAGAGAATGCTGTAGAAACATGAGTGGCATCTGAGAAGATGAATAAGGAAGGATTATTTGCTTTTGAGCAAGATCATCAAAGGCAGAGACAGCAGAGTAATGAGTAGGTGCTGTACAAAGGAGCACATATCTTTTCCTACAGGTGTAGTCAAACTAAAACTTATTGCTGCAACTGAATTTAAAAACATGAAATACGTCAGGAGTTTACATTTTCCTGTGCATCTGCTTTTGATTGCTGTTGGAGCAGGATGTTAAAATATTTTTCTTATATGCGAGCATAACAGTGATTTGGATTGAAAAAATCTATGTGAACTGCTAAGAATGACATGGTTCTTGGAGTGTTTCTTTAAATTTGTTATCCTGTTAGCCTGCTGTTATCATACTCCTTTAAAAATTTCAGTCACCTTTAGAAGGCATAGATAAATAAGAAAGTTACCATACGTCAGTTGCTCAGAAAGAATGTTTTAATATCTTTTACGTTATAGCTAGTATGAGGCAGCTGCCCACATGAATGGCCAAGGCACCTATAATTTTTCAAGGAATAGTGGAACACTTGAACAGCTGGCAGAGTGAGATGTTTGTATGTCAGTCTTTAGTTTACACCTTGAAATTTTTTCATATTTTATTTTTATCATTTTTTAAAAAGTTATTGAACTGAAATCCCTTAATGCTGTTCATTTTATTTGAAAGATACTATAATCTTGAGCATTCTTTATATTCACTGCGTTACTTTAGTTTTCAGCACATTTCTATGTCAGATGCACATACTGTGGTAATAGGATTTAAAAAAAAAAAAGTAATTCAAATCAACTCTTAAATCATCAATCTTAGGATTTCATCTTACCACAATCCTTTAGGGTGTTGCTCCGCCTCAGGTTTGCTTTTCTTCAAGGGGAAAAACAAAACAAAACAAAAAAAACACAACAACAGTCTGTTTCAGTAGCTTACTATTTTATCGTGTAAGTAAATTTAATTGAAAGGAACACAACTTATTTCTGTAGTAATAATTCACACATAAGATGTCAGAGTTAGGAGTCCATGTGTATTCTAGTTTGATTTCAAGAATAACCGCTGTAAGAAAGGCTGTAACATGGGGTTTAAAATAATAGATGCTGCTAGCACTTTTTCTTCAATGTTTTATTGTTTTCTTTATTAATGTTTTATTGTTTTCTCCCCATTGGAGCTTAACTGAACCTCCAAAATTCACTGAAGATATTAAGTTCAAAGCAAGCTATTTTCTGATCTAGTTAATGTTTATTTTACAAATACAAGGCCTGTGATTTTCAACTGTCAATAGACTGCTAGTTGAAAAACCGTGTTGAACTATAGAGGGATAGTTAAGTGCATTTTACTGGGACTCATTCTGGAGTGAGGTGGTGACAGCACTTAACCCATGTTAAGCAGTGGGAAAGGTAAAAGTCTAGTGACTACTGGTTTTCTCTCCTGAGCCAGTCTCCTTGCATGAAGTACCTTTCCAAAGGCTGTAGTAATCATTGTGGTCTTTTAGCCTGTTCTTGGGTAAAGATAGCTGAATTTGTGATACAGCAGGCAGTGAACAATGTGCCATTAAGCATTTATACAATAGGTTAGAAGTTTGATCATTCACCCAAGAGATCTGGATTCATTTCCTGCTGAAAAAGTTCAAATGCATGTTTTGCCACTCTCAGGAGAGTGCTTTTATCCACCAGGCTTTTCATGGAAGCAAAGAGATCAGAATTAATGAGGAAAAGAATTAAGATCTTCTGCTATTTTTCCCACTTGTTACCATACCTTTGCTAGTGCCCCTTGTTCTGGGATTCTCCCTACTATTCACCTCTTACAGGTCTAAATTGAGATACTTTAAGGTTTTTTTTTTTTCTTTTGGTGATCAAAGTTAAAATACTTGCAGCCTGTTGGCTAAGATGTGCTGATTTAGTTGGATGCTATCGTGTAACTTTCTCTGATTACTAAAGAAGTTCGTTCTGAGAAGATGCTTTATGAGTAAATAATTCTCTTGTAAAAGTTCTAGTTTGGGAAGAGGGATTTAAGAAGCAATACTTTTCAAAAAGTTCAGCAAAGACAAAGGGTATCTTAAAATATTATTGTACCAATTTTTGCAGTCTTGCATGCATCCCTTCAAAATATGTTACCCTAGATGCCAGAGAAGTTGCATTATGATCAGTGAAGCTAAGAGACATACCTGTGAGAGAGTTATGAAAGCCCAGTGTTGGGTTTCTTATATTCCATTATTGCTATTTGTTTAAGTTGCTGTCCTTTGGGAGGGTAAAGTTTGGTGGCAGGATTGTGGAGTCTATAGTGCTGTGTACCTCTGAGCAGTGCAGAAAATGAAAAAGGATTCATGTTGAATCTTGTTACTGTTAGTGAACGTTTTCCCTCAATCTAATGCAAATATGAAACCTTTCAATGCTAGAAAGAAGAAAAATGTAAGAAAAAGTTTTTTCTTATCCAACTCCTGTTGAGTTTTATTTTGTGATAGGTTTTAAATTCATACACTCTTTTTAGTTGAGGGCCACAAATTGCCTTTATAGAATTGCAGATTCTGTGGTAAAAGAGACTGTTGATAAAAACCAATGCACAGTATGGTATGGATTTACGAGTTCACGCAGTGTAGATGCCCAGATAAACAGGAAGAATAAAAGAAATGTCAGCAGGTAGTTTTTTTCACTGGGTAACTGTCCACTCAGTGAATTGCCTGTAACTCTATGCTGGATGTGGTCTGTTTCTTTCTGTAGAGCTCCTTGCAGAGGATCTCTTTGTCTTTCTTTGAATTTGCTGTTACTGGTTCAGTGATGACGTACTTATTAAACGGTTGATTTAAAAATGCAACCGTAAGCTCTTGTTTCATTCAGTTACCCTTATGAAAGAAAGTGTTTCAGATCTTTGTGGTAGGTGTGTAACTGAACCGGTTTTATTTTTTACTGCAACAGGTTCTTTCCAGGGGCAGTTACTAGAAACTTTGTGCTGCTGCTTAAATACTCATTTGACTTGTATCTGTTTAGTGGGTTATGCAGTTAACCATATTACTGAACCATCAGTTGCTTTGTCTTTTCATCAGGAAAAAATATCTTGTTTTGAGGAGTTCTTAGTTCGTACAATACATTCTCTCTTTTCTGTTGTCTAACCTTGCCAAAATATAGTATCTCACACACAGGTTTATGAACTTTTTTTTTCTGTTTAGCGGGATTTTAATGACTTAGTGGTTTACTGACTTAATATCCGAGTGGTTCATTACCTGGAAAAATAAGGGAAATATGCCATTCTCCTGCTGTCGAGGCATAATTAAGTTGCACGTTAGATACGCTGATAGTTTCAGTCTGAACATGTTATGAATTACTTTGGGATAAACAGTAACCCCAGTGATAATTAGGGTTTTGAGTATAAAGCTATAAACTGATTTTTGCCCATTGAGAAGTAATGTTTCATTGTTTAATGTGTGGTGCTGAGCACAGGCATTAAATGGCTCAGGACAAGGAATTTATTTCTAATTTTTATTATAACCCTGACATGTCATTTCTTTTTTGCAGACAGTCATCGATGCTCATATCTTTCCAGCTCTAATAAATATTTTGCAAACAGCTGAGTTTCGGACGAGGAAGGAAGCTGCCTGGGCAATCACAAATGCAACATCTGGAGGGTCTGCTGAACAGATCAAGTATGAAATAGTGCAAATGTTTCAGTGAAATTGAGTGAGTTAGTGTTTTTGCAAGGAACCAAACTAGTAACATAGAAACTCAAAAATGTTTCTGTAAAGAGTTGGTACAGTTTTGACAGTCTGTATGTAAAATTCTGTATGCTTCCAGAGTTTGTCTCCAGAGAGATGACAACTTTAGATTGAGTTGTGAATGAGCCATTCATTCCTGTATGGAGAAATCACAGAATTTTAGTTGTAATACTTACTTCATTAATTGAACCATTTATCTTATGTGGAAAAAAATAAATTCAACTTTTAAACTTTTTCACAGTGGTCATTACAGAGTGTAACAAAAGGCATTAGCAACCTGGATAGGCATAGCTGAAAGGCATACTCCCAAGCCCCTGAGACAAGGGCATCATGTGCATTGTTCTTCCAGTTTAACTTATACTAGTATATGATGCTTATATACAAAGTTGCATAAAGTTAATACTTCAAAATTTAATATAGTTAATCCTGATAACATGCATTTTAAACTTATAAACTTTTATCTATTTATAAGTTACAAAATTAAATGATTATTTCATATCTTTCTACACTTACAGATGTATAGACAGAAAATGTATTTTAAAGATATCTTCAGTCTTTCAGCAGAATTGACGGGATACATATAGATTTCTGTAATTTTTCCAGTTTCTGCAACCAAGTCGGTGTTTTATCCGTTTGTTTTGGTTCTTAGTATTTCATACTAAATGCTTAAATGGCTATATCACTTTTAACTTTACAAACAATTAACTGTTGTCTATGTGGTATTTTTCAGGTATTTAGTAGAATTGGGATGCATCAAACCACTCTGTGACCTCCTTACAGTAATGGACTCAAAAATTGTGCAAGTAGCACTGAATGGGCTGGAGAACATCCTGAGGCTTGGAGAGCAGGAATCCAAATGCAGTGGCACTGGCATTAATCCTTACTGCGCTCTTATTGAGGAAGCATATGGTATGAGCAAAACATCTGTGGATGGCAGGGATTAAAGCAGTGATCATGGATCCATTAGAGTTTCAGTAGACCAGATTGTATTAATTTCCTTACCACTTTTACTTGAAAATTAACTGTTCTTAGACAAATCATTTACCAGTGTGCTTCAGTTTTCACATTACCTTTGTATGTAGCTGGAGATAGTGTCTGAATATTTTATTTATTTCTTTTTCACATTGAGGAAACCTCCTGGGTGTCATTCAGCCCTAGTATCTTCTCTCTGCAGCAGATAAAAGTTCAGGAGCTCTGCTATGTCTCTCAGGTTTCAGGCCTTTCCTTTCCCTCTCTGCTGCCCTGCAGAATTCTGCCAGCAGCAGCAAATTCTTGTTTTGGCTTTGCTTTGCTGTAGTTATGGCATGCACTGCCATCATTTAATCCTGGTTCTGAGGTATGTCTACTCTTAAGGTTAGTTTCCTTGTTAACAGGCCTGGGGGCTTCTCAATTCAGTCTGGCCATTTTCTGTCCTATGTGGTATATCTCTCTTCACCTCAGCAGCTTTTCACAGCAGAATTAAGTATTGTGAAAAGCATAATCTTGTGTCATGCCAGAAAGGATAAAACTGTCTAGCAGTCTGTCTAGAAGTCTGAAGGTGGAGGGCTTGTAAATTGCTCACTGTTTAACACTATTGCCTTGCTGTGGGATTTTTCCCTAATGCATCGTTCAGGCAGTGACAGCTCATCTCTTCTGTATGGTTTTCTTTTTTTTAAGCACAGAGGACACAGCAAGTATGCTTGCTCTCCACTTCATGAATCTTGATCCTCTGTCCTCTTCGCATACTGCTCTGATGGGACATTCTGCATTCCCTGTCCCTAAACTCACAGCTGCCCTTAAATTTTCAAAAATACTGAAATGACAAGCAATTCATATTTAATCTATATGGTTGTGGTGGTTTTACCCAGTTGGGCAGCTGAACTCCACCACAACTGCTCTCTCACTCCCACCTCTCGAAGGGAAAGGGGGAGAAAATAGAATGGAAAGGGCTCAATGGTTGAGATAAGGACAGGGAGATTGCTGAACATTTATCATCATGGGCAAAACAGACTCAGAATAAGGTGATTTATATAATTTATTGCCTATTACTAACAGACTAGAACAGTGAGAAACTAAAAACAAACTAAAAACAGAATTTAATAAAAAGGTAGGTCAGACTATGGATGATGAGGTACAGGGCTTTGGCCAGATGAGCATACTCATTATATGCAACCAGCCTCTTAATATCGCCTCCATTTCTCTACTTTCTCATGTTTGTTTCTCTGTGATCTACATTGATCCTTCCCTTTCCCTGCCATTGGCTTTTTCCCTAAACATATGTTAAGTCCTACATAATTCCAGAATTCTCCTGTTCAAATCCAATTCTCTTCCCTCAACCCTAGCGTAAGTCTTCTAACCCGGTATGCAATATAGCTTGCATAGCGTTCTGGTGAGAATTTCTTCTTTGGATTGGCTAAGTAGGTTTTGCACCAGTTGTAATGTATTAATTGTTCATTGCCTTAGAAGTAGTAGAATCAGATGGAATTGGTTGTCTAGGTCATTTTTTTTTTTTTAATATGAGTAGCTCTTAGTGAGATATCCTTAAATGCTCTGAGGTTCAAGAGGAGTAGTCTTGAGTAAGGGCAACCTGTACTGGTGCTCAGTCACCCTCACAGTAAAAAAAGGTTTCCCAGTGTTCAGACAGAACCTTCTGGGCTTCGGTTTATGTCCATCGCCTCTTCTTCTGTCAGTGAACATTGCTGAAAATGGCCTGGCTTACTCTTCTTTCAGATCTTAATAAGATCCTGTCCCCGCCTGCTCCCAAACCTTCTCTTCTATAGGTTAAGCAGTTCCACCTCTCTCAACTTTTCCTGATGGGATAGATGCTCCCTTCCTTTATTCATCTTTCTGTCCCTTTGTCTTCTGTCACAAGTTCCTGTGAGATCAGTAGTTCTCTTCACAGTATCACAGTCTTAAGTTGGGATATACCTCTGATATGTACCCCATTTAACAAAAGCCACAGGTATAAACAGAACTTCCCTTCTTATATCAGTGTTGCAGAAATGTCAATACAGTGTCAGATAGTCGTTTCCTCTAGTATCCATACACGGTAAAAGGAGTTGAACAAGAAAACCTCTACAGTACCGAATGTACTAGAGATTTACTAGGGTGGCTACATCTTGGATTTCATTATAGCATCATTCCTACGTATCAAAGATAGTTCAGTTTACTGTATTTTCTGACTATGAGGCTTGAGTTTGCCCACACGCTTAATGTGATTGTACAAGTTTAACTGCATTGTATATACACATGATATGCAGTAGGTAGTGGAGTCTCCATCACTGGAGATTTTGAAGACTTGGCTAGACAAAGGCACAGCTGACCTAATCTGGTATTGCTAGTAGTGCTGCTCCAGGCTGCAGGTTGGATTAGATGATTACCAAAACTGACTTCTAACTTGCAGTTACGTGATTATATAGTCATGGCACATATTAAAAAAAAAATAAAATGCTGTGAACACACTTTCAGGAAACATGGTTTCTTTTCAGAAAAAGTCTTGAGGCCTTGTTTTTCACATATTCATTGATCTATTAGATTTTTGGAGTGGGAGGGGAAAGGCAGATAGGAATTATGAAACATTGTGCATTTGCAGAGAATTTCTGTAGCTCAACCTGATTTTCCCTGGCTGTTGAGAGTGAGAGTGTTGTAAAGGTCTCCATAGGGGGATCTGTTTTTTGTGAAGGTGGGAGAGAATTGCCATGGAATGTGATGTTCACAACAGACTGAAAATGATCATGGTCATAATGCTTTTGCCAAGCTGTAACTTTTACATGCTTCTTTTCTCTGCAGGCCTGGACAAGATTGAATTCCTCCAGAGCCATGAGAATCAAGAGATTTATCAGAAGGCCTTTGATCTGATTGAGCACTACTTTGGAACAGAGGATGAAGACAGCAGCATTGCCCCACAGGTGGATCTTGGCCAGCAACAGTACATCTTCCAGCAGTGTGAGGCTCCCATGGAAGGCTTCCAGCTCTGAGGTGCCCCTGTGCTGTGCGCTCCTCTTCCTAGCCAATCCTGTTGTTGAGCCACAAGCCACCCGTGGAGTGATTCTCTCAATGTTTTCCATAATCCTGTTTGCGCTCATTCGCTTGCCTTGTGCACATGCTCTTACATACGTCTGGAAAACTCTTGGCTCCGTGGCAGGATGCCCCCTTCTTGGCAAGGGGTTGCCAGAATCACCCTTTTTCTCTAGATTCTGAACCTCTCCACTGTCATCTTTGTGGAGTTGAGGCACCTTTCTATACTTTGAGATATTCCCTACTCCTGTTACAGGAAAATAATTCCTCCTCCACTAGTCCCCACACTCCTGGCATCCAAGGTAAGGCTGCCTTTCTCACGTATTTACTGCAGTGTGTGCCTGCAGCCCAGGGAGACATTCAGACTTTGAGAACGTAGCTGAATTAATTTCCCATACTCTTTTTTTTTTTTTTTCCTGGATGCCTCTTTGGATAGCTGCGTGAGATGTGTTAAATCTTCACATGCAATGCATCTACTTTGCTATATGTGCCAGCTGGAGTTATTGGCATACAGAACGTTACAAATAATGGAATGAGTTCTCTGTCCCCTGCAACAACAGGCTCCAATGGACATGGTTTCTGATTCTTAAGAATACTGAACACACATGGTCCTTCCCCTTCTCAGTGCTGAGCTCTCAAGCTGGATTGCAGACCACTGTGGAGATTTGTACACCTTCCCAGTCTTTCCTCTCCATCCACAAAGAAAACCCACCTGTGAATTAAGTCACTCTTACCACACCCCCAGAAATGACTTTCCAAACCAGCTTCTAGAATGGAGAAACTACCCCCACTTTTTCTTGCCAGCACAGTATGATCTGCCATGCCTACCTTAAAATCCAGCCCTTCCTGACTTCGTATTTCAGAGTCTGGTCCTTGGTATTAGAGTTATGGTTGGAAAAAATCCTATCTGCCTCTTTACATTTTTACACAGCTTGACTTGAACAGATTTCTCTTCAGAAAAATTATACTCTGAAAGCAAAATCTTAATTTGTAAAACTTAGCATAAGGAGTGTTAGATCTCCTTTGATTTTCATGAAATGAGCTTCCTCTTCAACTCACACGATAGAGTCTGTGTGGTCAAGCCCCTTATTTAACAAATAAAATGACACTACATTCAAAAGATAGTAATATTACACCCAGGTCTGCCTGCCCCTTTCATTTCATTTTTTCTTCTGCTGTTTACGGGACTTCAGGTGAATTAGCATGGAATACGTGGTTCCTACAGGTGACATCTATAAGGCATTGCTGACTGCATGACAGCTGTTATCCACAGCTGTAGACTGCTCTTCTGCTAGCAGCATGTTTTTGGCTCCGCAAGCTGCTTGGATCACAGACATCTGATGCAAAGGCCTGCCACTCCTCACTGAGTTCAGCTGACATTGACACCAAACTCTTCACACATCAGGAGATGCTATGTGATTGAAAGTGGCAGTTCCATTTCTGTAAATGCAATGGATTCTCCAGGCTGTCTGCTCCCCCTGGCATCAGGCTATGTTCTTGCAAGCTGTTTGGGACGTTTGGAACACACATTTGTCCAGTGTAAGCATTTCAAAAATGCCACTAACATCTGCAGCGTCATGTACCTGTGGTAAATGTTAGTGGCAGAACTGTCTGCAAGATCCTCCTTATGACTCCTCTCAGTGACAAGCCACTGCAAAAGCAAAACCAGCCCATTGGATTAAGAGTTAAAAAAAAAAAAAAAAGTCACTTGTCAAACTGCTGAAAGAAGCTAGGCAAAGGCCTGAACATCAGCTCTGTGTGACCATTATTTAAATACAGTCTTCAGTTCTGTCTGTACTTCAGGATGGAGACTCTGACCTGTGTGGCCACTGCAGAAGCCACCTGCTGCCTCCCTAGCTAAGCCAGATGGCCTCCACCTTCCCCACCTTCCCTCTCCCAATTATTTTCTCTAGTGCTGCTTTGTGCTGAAGGAACATTTAGTTTACTGCACTTGATCTGTAAATGGACTTTGATTCTTTGTAATTTTAGGGGGTTAAATTTGATGGTTAATTTAAAAACAACAAAAAAAACCCTCAATGTTGCCTTTACATCACATATAAATAACTGTGTTTCTCTTTTCTTGAAGGGTGATAGAAGCACTGATTAGTAGCAAAATCTTGTTTTAGCTTTTGGATTTTTTTGTGCTGGATTTTTTTACGTGTAAATTTCCAATAACATGTCATTTCTATAAGATTTGTTTAAAATCATTTACCTCTTATTGGATGGTATAAAAATGCTACATATTTTGTAAACAAATCTGAGCAAAGTGTGTGTGCATATATTCTGTATATTCATATATGTATATTCTGTGTATATATACACTTGTGTGTATATATACATATATATACACACACACCTGTGTATATATATACACACAAATACGTATGTGTGTATATATATACATATCTATATATCTATATATCTATATATATATATAAGTGTTTTCTCTTCCAGGCTAGTGAAAACAATGTGGTGCATTGGCGTTTCCCTCCCCTGCCCCCAAGAAAAAAAATGACAGTTGCCTCTAAATGAGTGAATTAAAAAGCGAGTCCATTTAAGCTGAATGGTGTGCCTTCCTGTGTAAGGAGCCTAGCCAGTGTTTGTTACTTTTGCAGTGGATATGTGAATTCAGAGCAGATAAGTATAAATCTTTAAACTTGGTATGTTTGTTTGAAGTGACAGGCTTGGGTTGACACAGGTAATATTGTTGTCATATATACTTAGACTGTGTAAAGCATTTGACTGGTACTGCATAATATTTTGATTGAAAACTAAAACAATACAGAAATCAACATGGCACACATTAAATGGATTAAAATGTGGCTAACTCATAGGTCTCAATTTAATTTTAAATGGTGCTTAATTGAGTGTATTTTCATCAGGATCTTCCAGCAACCAGTTCTTGTGCTTGCTTTACTTAGCCTTATTAATGACTTGAAAAGAAATACTACTTCTAACAAAGGCTGCAAATTACATGAGTATGGAGGGGAGAAGACGTGAATTACGAAAGGAACAGTTTACTGATAGAGACTGATCAGAATTACTTGGTAAACCAAGGGCAATCAGACTGTTTGCATTTGATAGAGCCAAATGTGTGGTGTTACATTACCCATCTAATAAATAACATTCAGGCCACATGCGAAGGACTCTGTTTTGAAGGAAAAGGGCTCTGAAAAAATCTGAGGTTCATTATGCATTATCACTTGAATACTGGTTACCTGACGTGATTCTGTGCGGCTAGTGTAATTTTCACAGGTATAAAAAATCTTTTAGTAGAAATGGGGAATTATGTGAACTTTATGTTCAGCTTTGTTGAAACTTTTTTTTTTACAGGAGCATTCTCGATGTTGTTATTTTCACTTAAAAAGAGGCAAGAAACTGGGAGCAACAACTGTTAAAAGGTGTGAGGTTCCATTCAGATGAGAAACAAGGCACTTTTTTTTACCCTCAAGAGCTGTTAGACTGATATGAGAATAACAAGTATTACGTTCACTGTTAGAAACATTTCAACCGGTACTCTCTGCTTTCCTAAAGAGTATGTTGCTGTTCAAATGGAACTAACTTAGAGAATGCCTGTAGCCTCCTCCACTGTTTGAAGCGATCTGTTCTTGTTTTGTGTACAGCTAGGAGGCAGCACCGTCTAACAGGCAGATGATATGCCAGGAAACTGTTCGATGTGTTTGGTTCTTCTGTTAGCTCTTCTATGTAGTGTATAGTGCCAGAAAAGTGATTTCACGTATTTTCTGCTTCCCTTAATGTATAAATGGAAGTTAATGCATTTGTTTCTGTCTGTGTGTGGAGACCCCATCTAGGCAATTTCCAGAAGCCTTGTGAGCTGGTAAGGTGAGAAGATTCTTGAGAATCAAGAATTTCTGAGTTGTTCTTGGAGCATCACTAAGGAACTGTCAGGTTTTGACAGCGTCAAACTTTAAATTGGGCATTAGAGCAAGGAAGATGCAGGATTGTCTGGTATTTTTATCTAGCAGTCCCGTCTGCAGACCTGTAATGCCTTTTAAATGTTGTGTGTTTGTTGGGGCAGCTAATTCTTTCCGTTGGTAAAGATCCCAGTATAATGTGGCACACAGGATTATTTTCTTGGATTCAGGAAGATACAGGAGATGGTGGGGCAGAAAGTTAACAAAATTTCAGCAACTAATCCAGGACCAGTGTTTGGGGCTCCTGAGAATACACCACAGAGGCAAACAATCATTTGCTGCCTGGAGACTTCAGCCCATTCTTATATTTGTGTTGGTTCTTTGAAGCTGACTAAATACTGGTGGTCAGAGTCCCCTCTGTTAATCTTAAGGGAAGACGGGAAGACATTGACCCAGGAAGATGTGTGTTCTTGACCCCGCATTTCTATAACATCAGCACTAAGATTGCTAAGAACTAAATCCCACCACCCAGTTCTGAAAGTGCTGATGCTCCTGGTGATGCACCTCTGTGCTTTCCTGAGGATTTGCAGGACAGCTATCTTACCTTTGGGCAGTTTTCAGCTCTGTGCCAGCTTTAAGTACTTCCCCATGTCTTCCAGTATGTTTTCTTTTTTTCTGGGATTGGGACAACATGTCATTAGTACTTTCACATGCCAATTTTAGCTAGCAGACGTTAAGGTTTTTTTTTTCAGATGCCTGTGTTAGTCAGAAAATAAACAGTGTATCTGTGTACTACTATTACAATGTCCATAGGGCTCCTGCTTGGTCTTTTGAAGCAGTGTTCAAGTTGTGAGACTGATCATTGCATTGGGAAGTATCTATTGCATCTGGAAGAGGTACAGCAATAAAGCATATGGTGTAGGATTAGTAATTTTACTTCTCAGAATAAACATAAATGGTGTTGCAGACCAAACCAAAGGGGAGAAAGGAAATATTTTTCTAATGGATTAATATATTCCTTTTCATCAGGCGCTGTTATAATAGTGTAGGCTAAAGCTACGACCTAATCAGGTGATGTGGGGTGTTCTCCAGTGAGCTAGACTGGCTGCTTAGGCAGAAACAAGACGTTTTTAAAACACTGTCTGTGTTCAGAAGTGCTTTCCTAGAAGCCATCACACTAGGAAAGAGGTGGTTACTTTCGTCCCTCTCAGATTTTTCTGGTGCGCTACTTGCAAAAAAGATAAATAAATACTGCCATGGTTGGGAGTGAGCTAGAGAAGGCACAAAGCCCATGCTCAGGTTTTTGAGACCGTGAAGCCTACATGGAAGCTGAAAGAAAACAAACGGGTGCAGTGATAAACAGGTTTTATGGTAGATCCAGAAATGGTGGTCATACCAGACACGTAAGTAAAGGGTATACCTCTCCTGTGAAGAAAGGCCTGAGAGCTGGGGATGTTCAGTCTGGAAAAAGCTCTGGGGTACTCTGCAACTCTTTGCTCAGGCAGACAATGACAGGACAAGAAGGGGGGAATGGCTTTAAACTAAAAAAGAGATTTAGATTGGATGTTAGGAGGAAGTTCGTCACTCAGGGTGGTGAGGCACTGGAACAGGTTGCCCAGAGAAGCTGTGGATGCCCATCCCTGGAGGTGTTCAAGACCAGGTTGGGTGGACCTTGGAGCAACCTGATCTAGTGCGACGTGTCCCTGCCCGTGGCAGGGAGGTGGAACTAGGTTATCTTTGAGGTGTTTTCCAACCCAAGCCACTCTATGACCCTTATGACATGACTACTAAATGGAGCTTCTGTCAAACTAATGGTCCAGGGTTTGATTTTTGAATAAGCAGGCATAAAGCTTATAGATATTTGAGCAAAATGTAAAACTGTTGACCATTGCTGCTCTGGGCATTGCTTTCTGAGTGGTATTTTGCATATTTTTATTTGAAATGTTTTACCAGCTGGATGAGTCCAAATAGTTTTATATACAAAAATAAATGAGGTACCTTCTAGCCCTGTTGAAAGAATATACTCGGAAGTGCTTCTTGCAAGCATAATACTTTCTGGTTTTAAGTTCTACCATCACCAAGCGTAAGTCAAATCACCGGTTTCTCTCTGTAGTAACCTGAAATATTGCCTGAAGTTGATGTTCTCCTCCTTGGTCTCATTTAATAAATCCACAAGCACAGGCACATAATCTGGTAAGACTTTTTGATTTCCACCTATATGCTTACTAGTGTAGTCATGAAAGATCTGTTCACATACCTGCAGTGGAATTAAGCATGACTTGTATTCAGTATTAACTGAATGGACAAATCTGTGGGAGCTGGCTCTGCTTGCATGACAACATACTTCTAATAATTGTCTTAGTGAGAATCTGGTAACGGGTCATAGCATCATCTGATTGCTTTAAAGTTCTGTGGAATGACTGTATGGTTTCTTTGATTGGTTATATCTCTGTAGTATGGGTGGTAGCCAGAAATGCAATTCATAGAAAGATGGACTGAAGCAGTTATTTATTTTGTATCTGTAAAGTAAAGGACAAAGTACTAGGGAGGACTGCATTAGATATCTCATTATTTCTTTCCAATTATAAATACAAGATTTATCCTGCATTTTTGAAGGGCTTTTAATTCAGCAATATTGCTAATTTGTAGTAGTACAAGAAAAACAGTGAAAAGTTCCAGGAAAAATAATCTGCCTCCCACTATCAGGATGTTCACAACCTACATCTGTCAAACATGCCTCTTCTGTTTCTGGAGTCCCCAGGGGCCAGTTAGCATGCAGTCCTGGGAAAATACATAGTTTTGAACAGTCCTGATGGTCCTAATCTACATTTCCTTCCAAATGATTTGAAAGGAAGAGGGAAAAATACTGGTCTCTAGTTGCTGTGTGCTGTTCAGCATGAACAGTATGTGACTCTTCTGGGATGAATGCCAGAAACAGGGCTACTGGGAGTTGCTCTTTGCAGGTGTTACTGGGTCTGCTGCTTCTGAAACTTGAGGCAGGTGATCTTTATGTGGGTTAGCAACATGAAAGTACAGGTGGCATTTTAAAGGGAAAATATGCAAATAAATCCATATACATTTTGGAAAAAAGGAGCTTGGCAGCAGAGAGAAGAAATGCTTGATTAACTTTCTTATACTCATGTACCTCTAAGTAGCATATCTGATAGCACAGGCTGAAGTTATTGCTCATTATTTGTCAAAATACTCATCTCTGTACTCTTAACTTGAATTTCCTCTCACCTCACTAGCAACTCCAGTGTAAAAAATGTTAGGTTGTCTTGTGCAATACACTGTTTCTGTGGTATCCAGGGTATCACTCCCTTTCCTCCTCTTAGCAAAAGAAGACAAGTAATCCTTGACCTATACAGAGGTAGCCAGAATATACTGGACCTGGAACAAGTAAGCAAGCAGACTTTCTAACAACTTCTGATCATTTTGTCCATGTTAATGCAGTCATGTAATTATTCCCGACTCAAGGACTTCCTTAATAATTGTTCTCTCTTACACAAAGAACATACAGAAAAATTTGGGCAGCCTGTAACAATACAGAATACGTATAGCACCACTCTTTTTAAAGGGACCTGTAGTAGAGATAGCGGATGACTGGAGTTATGACTTTAAGTTAATGAAGGAAATAAAATTACATGGCTTGAAGAAGAGAGTTAGGGGGAAAGGGGAAGGTACCAGGAAGAAAAACAGATGTTTCTGTTTTTAATGATCATAAGTATTCATTCTTGAACACAAGTACAGAACATAGAAGAAAGATGTGACTATATCCTCCTCCCAGTGCTGAGGAGGACTTCAGGCTTTTCTTCCCCCATCCTTGGTTTCTTCATTTCTTCCTCTATGGTTTAGCAGATGTACTCTGAGTAGCTTCTTCTTTCCATTGAGCTTTCTTCTCCAAGTTTATGCTTGTAAGCGTTTCATGCCTTTTTATAGCCTACAACATATGACAAAGAGCAGAAGGTGTCACCAAAAGTACCACAGAGATGAAATTTGAATCAATTGTTTTCAAAGTATCTGGCCTGTCACAGAGAACTACCGAGGCCTACTAAGGCACAGTTCTGTCAGCTTTAGTGACAGGAAGAGAGAAGGTTAAAATACAGCATCTAGAGATTAGTTTAAATTTATCATTTCTCTGGGAATAAATTAGGCCCTTCTGTTAATGGCACTAGCAGATGTATTCTGGGCTTCTAGTCAGTATTTAATATTAATCTCTGGTCATCAGAAGTCAAGAGACACTGGAAAAAAAATCAGAAGTTAAATAGATTCCAGCTGCTGTGAAAACAAGGGTCCCAAAGCAGCTCTCCTCTTCCGGTGTTTGCATTCATATTATATAAACCTAAGAGGAAAATGTTCTGGGAATTATCAGTCACTGATTTCTTCTGCTAAGGCAAAAAAGAAACCTTTCCACTGATTTCAGAGTGATGCATCCTTTTCATTTTGACAGGCAAATGCTGACAAGTAGAAATGCTACTTGACACTTAAATAATTTGCAGTGTTTTATTAACTAAGACTCAGTTAATAAAGTTTCACTAGTAACTTAGTTGTCAATAAAAAGAAGATGGGAACATGGTAATCAGAAGAATGGCTGCAGAGAAAGGCAGCATACAGTAAGGTTCTGCCGGTATAGATGCTTTAAGAAGCTCAGGGTTTTCAGCTTCTAGTCATTCTTAAAAGAACGTAGTGGACTGTGTTTCTGTTAGTCCTGTGCTTTTTTCCCCCCAGAGCAACATGACAATAAGCTGCACAGACTATATTCAAGTTCCTTGACTTTGAGACTAATGATGCTGAGACTTGACTTCAGTGTGCAAAAAATTTGTTTATAAAAATAACAGGAAGTTAATAGTTTACCAATCATGTTTAAAAAAGTACAAAATTAAAGCATGACTAACCCATCCTTCACTCGGAAGCTTAAACTTTACACTTCTTCACCTCAAATTATGCAAATTAAATCACAGACCTAGTTCTGCCACAGGCTGAACTTCTTAGATATCATGACAAATATATAAGCGAAGGACGCTCAGCAGCTACAGGACGGGGGAACTTTTCTATAATATGAACTGTTTTTTTTTTTAAAATTAGTTCCATCCACAATAGAGACTTTTCTACTACAATTAAAGGGCACAGAATTACTGCTGACCACCTCCCCACTGTTTAAAAAAGATTTTGAGATTTCTCAGTCTGTGTGTGAAGAAATACACCCATCTGCTGTTTCCATTACATTGATTTTTTTTAAGCATTGCAGTGTGTAGAGAGGTGTTTGTAATAGATCCACACAATGAACTGTGTATGGATCCTATAGGCCCAAGGAGCATTTACCTGCCTACCAGACTGACAGAAGGGAAGATGCTCTTTCCTTTCAAGTTCTTGCAGCCTGTCAGCAAAACTGAGGAATTAAACCAGTACAAGATAAGATTAAGTATTGCACTGAGGGGCGGGAGGGAAGACTGTTTTTGCTTATACGGTCTTAACAGTGACATCACCCTTTTCTGACTTGGGAATTAATTAGTGAGGGTTAGGGAATGAGAAGGACAAACAGTACAAACAATCCAAATGAGTTTATATCAAGATCCCTTTGCGCTTACCAGCCAAAAATCTGTGCTTACCTGCTTCCCTCTAATCACCATCGCTATGCATCCCAGTATAGTCAAGGCAATCATTACATAGCTGACCTTCACACGCAGTGTGGTCTGTGCTGCTCTGATTGCTTCAATCCTCAGGAAATAATAATAAAAGAACAGACTCATTACTGGAGACCCAAATAAACCATTGGCTAGTTGTTTGATTTCTCCTGGCATTCTATCTGTATAATCTAGGTATGCTCTCTGTGTATAATGCTAACAGTACTTGGCTCTTTCCACAAAAAAAAGAAAAATAAATTTAAAAAGGTTTTACAAGAATGGGAACATCTGATTCCTAGCTACTTTGGGATATACAAAATCATGGTAACATAGGACTTTCTCAAAGCTGGGAACAAACCCAACATTTTAAAATATTAAATCATTAGAGAATGCAAGGGAAAGAAGGCTGCAGTATTTATGTATGTTCCCTACAGGGAGGACAGGAAAAAGAGAGGGATGCTTTTACTAATACTAGTTTACTAATACTACCACTTTCTAAAGTCTGTGGAGACAGC
Source organism: Anser anser (assembly GCF_964211835.1). NCBI lineage: Eukaryota > Metazoa > Chordata > Aves > Anseriformes > Anatidae > Anser > Anser anser. The sequence goes on along the minus strand of NC_139720.1, from coordinate 101,580,561 downwards.
AAGTACGCATATCCATACTAGAACTTCAGTGTATTTTAACACTGTAAAATATGCATGTTCCCTCAATAGCAGAAGCATGGTAAAAAACATTTGTCAGAAGGAATAAAATACGTTATTTAACAGTTTGAGCTTCTTGGACAGAGGGAAATATCATCACAACTTAGCAGTTCTTTTTGCCTGAGGTTCAAAATGCTTTCATTTATGGTACCATCTACTTTCCAAAGAAAGCTTCCTCTACTACAGCATTTGATAATGCTATTTTTAGACTTCACACTGGCTGCTAAACACAATACTCCTAGAAATTCTGGATAGGACTTGGTAGAAGACCAGTGGTTACGAGTTCCCTTCTGCTAGGTGAAACAGACTTAAAGTAATCCGTTTTCCTAGGAAACTGTGGAGGCATAGAGGACTGTAAGCTTTCCAACGTTGATTTTGGACAGGTAACTCCTTTAAATCTTCTCTGTATTTCAGCACGCTTATCCATATGTACCAGTAGCTGTATCGCTCCTTTAGGAAACCTGTTGCCTTGTCTATGGTTATCTTTTAGAACACAGAAGTCCTCCACAAGAAAAATATCAGTTATTAAAGTCTTTCAACTGTACTGAAGATCATTCTACCAAACTGCATCTCAAATACTGCAAATATGTAAGGAGATTTCTGCTCCTTGCAGAATTTAGAGCAGTTTACTCTTCTTGTTGAGGAAGTCTAACATTCTCATTGTTTAAATTTGGTATATTATAAAATTACAGGAGACTGGAAAAGCATCAACATAATGGCACAAAAATGCATCACATGAGGTAATTACATGCCAAGCCTAACATGGATAATAAATTTCACAGAACTGGGAGACCAATATTGTATACAAACACCAGTAAATATGTAATCATATCACATTTTGACCCTTATACTTGGAGGAAAAAGACACCAAGGGATTCACGATGGTTCAGCATGGTATATCACATAGGACCTGAGAACTAAAAACATTCTGTTTTTTTGAAGAGGAATGTGACAGTCATGGATCACCATTTCATAGTACTGATCTGAGAAAATTTCTAATCATAGAGAACATGTCAATCTAACATCAAGCTAATAATTTAGCTTCCAGGTTATTTGTTTTTGCAAATAATTTGTGATGAACAACTTTGGTTCTTGGCTGCACTTAAGCTGAAATGCACAGATTTAAAAACTATTAGTTTTTATTTTTGAGTTACCTTGTGTGTGCTAGACTATACAAGAGGAAAAAGTAGTTATCTGAATGCAATTTTCACTTAAAAATTAATTCAGTGGCTAAAATTAGCATTTATTTTGTTTAATAAATTATTTACTTTTGATGAGCATAACTTGCAAGAGATGGTTGTATCACATGCCCTTGCAACCCAAACTTACGCGGTTTAGAGAAACAAAACAAGCTTTTGTGTTTTTATAGTTCTTAATCGTCTCTTCAACTTTGGCTGAACTATTTCCCTAAACAAAACCACTAATTCAACCTATGCACTTGCAAAAATGATCAGCTTTTATCAGAAGTTGGTTTGTCCATTCAATAAAGCATGATTTTAGATGCACAGTCAATGCCTTCACTCAGTCTGATAACTGTTTTCTTAAAAACACTCATAACAAGTATTTTGTATGCAAAAATATAGGAACTGACATAATTTAATGTTTTAATAATTTAAGACTATGTATTTCAAATTTAATTTCAAGAAAAATGATCCAAACCAAAATTGAATAATTAATTTTCAACAATTTTATCTATTGTGATACACTTAGAAAAAGCTTAGATACATGGGTGGATTTCCAATTCCTACACCATGCATCCAAACAATATCTTTAGACAGGAGCTACATAATTTGCTCACCTAAGTAATACAAGATTGACCGAATCTTTTGAATAAATATATATATAAACATTAGAAGCGTATTCTAAGAGATAACTATACTAACACCAGAAATGTTTTTTTAAACTAATAATTGCATTTTATTTTATTTTTTAAACTTTGATCTTCAGTTTAGGTAGGCAAAATAGAACATCCAATTTTATTTTCTACATCTCACACAGGACAAAGCATTCACATTCAGATTTCACCAGCAATGGGGAAATTTTGACTATTTTATTTTCGTTAGGGAACCTTTCCACTATTTGTTAGTTTAAACTCCAAGAGTAAAGAAAGTTGGCCTCTGCCCCCCAGATATTCATTAACAAATATTTTAAATGCGTTTCAATTATTTTATGGCTATATCATGAAAATTTCATGTATTAGGCTTTGACATATTAAGAAAAACGCTATGGAAAGCTCACACCAGTATTTGCAAAAAGCTTTTTTGATTGGAAGAATAAAAATTAATTGAAATGTGTTGTTTTTCTAATGAAACAACTGATAGGTGCTGGCCATCCCTTCAGAAAAATCCAAATGCATGTATATCAAAATAGAGAGTTCCCCAGGTCATATAATCTTATCTACAAGGTGATACAACAGTCACAGCAGCATAAGAATTTTCAGCTGTGGAAACCCATTCCTGTTAAGAAAAGGTATTTACGAATTGCATTCAAGTAACGTATTCCTGTGAAAATGCTGCTTCTCTAACAGCTTCAAAACTGGCACTTACGAGACGGTCTCTGGTATATCCTCTGGTTTTTTGAAATGGCCTGCCCACAACAAACATTTTTTCTCCCAGTCTGTAGGCTTGTGTCCAGGTACCCTTAAAGCAGACCGACCTAAAATAAAATAAGGTAAACAAACAAAAAAATCCACAAAAAATAGAAAGTCAGAAAAGTTGAATTGCCGCAGCTGTAATAAACCAGTTAGGTTGAGCAATGAAGTACAATTACTAGAGTAGGTTACAGAACAAAAATTTATCACAGTCAGATTAATGAACTTCTAAATATGGATTAAACTTAGGCCATGTTAGGAAAGCCAAATCTTGCCCAAGGCAAGCTCTGAATATTTACAACTCTAAATTTATGGAACCTGCTCCATCATCTATGCTTCCTAAGCTGCTGTGATATAGTTTTCTGCTACATTTAAATTAGTTTAAAGAAATGAAATGAAACTGCTACAGAAAAGCCAATATGCTGCACCATAGCATAAGAGTATTATACGTTTTCCATAGACTGTAGGATTTTATCTTATTTGGAGATATTAACAACCAAATGACCATAAGCAAAGATCAGATCCTTAATTTTCAGTTCAGTCTTTCAACCTCCAAATACAAAATATTTAGAATAAAACAGGAAAGTTTTTCTACACATAACATTAAAATCTAGCATACAAAGTGCAAAAATAAGCATTAAAACAACAACAATGGGATGTGTTCTTCATGGATGTATGTTGCTTAGTGGATTCATAAATGATCTAGGAAGTAGTGTGGATACATAGTTTACTGACAACACTGTTATTAAGAAGATGGCTAGGGGTGAAGATCTGCAGGACTTCAGAATCCCAACTCAGTGAAATCCAGTGAAAATCCCTCCCATTTATGTAAGTAAGAAGCAATTCCAGTTCACATACAAAGGACAAACTCTAACCTAACCATTATTGCTGCAAAGTAAGTCCTTGGGGTTTCTCGGAGGTTTCGGAAAAAGTTCAGTAACAGAAAGGCAAAAGGCATTATTAGCAATGACTAGGAAATGAACACAGACCAACACGAAAGCTTTATTATGCCACTGTATAAAAAACGTGACTCCAGCATTTTGAAAAGCTTGCAAAATGCTGATCCCTCATCCCAAAAACAGTCCAACTAGAATGGGCACAGAGAAAATTCGCAAGTGTGGTCACAGCTATAGAATGGCCACCACATAAGAAACACTGTAATAGACTGAGACCCTGCAGCCTGGAAAAGCACTAACTGAAGGCCCTTTCATCACAACAGAGGGCGCCAGAATCGTCAGATTGCAGTGACCGTCGAGGAAAACAGCGCATACCACGCTCAAAAACAAATACAAGCCTGTACTTATTTTCTCAAAGCACAGTTCAGCCGAGGAACTCCTTCGCAGAGGCTGTGGATGCCAAAAATAGATACAGCTTCAAGATACTGGGAAAATTTACAAAAGTAAAATCCAACAAGGACCATTAAACAAAGACTCCAGCTCTGGGACAGCAGTCTAGGGAAGAAACACTATGTTTGCCCTGTTTCTATATTCCTTCTTAGAGCCTTGCTATTAATCACCGTTCCTGTTAGTCCTCACAAAAATGTAAGGGCCCTCCTTCACTGGCTGCTACTGGAGAGTGACATTGTTAAACAGACCTTTGGTCTTACCTAGTACGGCTGAGTTACTGATTTTATTTTTTTAACAAAGATGTATGCAAAATGCTTCACATCTGTATGCTGCTTTTATCTAGCATCAACAGGCCAAGTAGGGAAACAGTTACAGAGGAGTCTGATTAGAGTACCAAAACTGTGCTCTAATCAGTTACAAAATGTCTCAACACCCGAGCTTTACCTGACCAATCTCACCTTTAAATAGGAACTAAGCCAATGATCAAGACTGACTCTCTCCTGCAGGGCATGTTCAAGTTTGTGAACAGCTGGAGCTGGTTCTACTATGGAAAACTGCAAAAGTATTTTAGCTAGTATAATATTCCTAAACACCGACAGTTTATATTGGGGCTGAACAGTCTGTTCTAGAGCACAGATAAGAGCCTCAGAGTGCAGGGCTGTACATTAAACACAATACTAATGACCTGCTACAAAGCAAAAGCTGTGTTACTGTCACAAGACAAAATATTGTCCCCTGGCTTTGTTAAAAAACAAGATCTCATTGCTAATTTTGACGTTCAGTTTTTCAGTCTAAAGATTAGAATTCCCTCTCACAAAATCAGGGATATTGGTATACATGTCTGCAAAATGCCTGTTCAGATGACTGCAGCCTGAGTACCTAAATATTTCAAAGCACGAAATGTGGCATGATCTTTATCAGAAACTTACTTCTTGGCTGAGGTGGGCTTTCCTTGAGGGGTTTGCTGCAAAGCCTTCTGTTTATCTTCAGATCTACTCCTCTAGTCAACCTCAGAATTGAGGGAATGTTTCTTTCCAGCAGTTTAACAGCCCTGTCTGGAAGAGAAAGCAGAAGAAGCAAAGGGGTTAAATCTAACTCTGAATATTAGAGAGTGAGAACACTGGAAGATAAGTAGGAGGCTGTTTCTCCTCCCCACCTCCAGGAGAAAATAAGAAATAAAAACAGTGGGTACAAACCTAACACTGTGCAAGAAACTGCAGGTTTAGGCTGCAGCAGAATCTAGGAAAGAAATTAAAGACAACTCCATAAACCATCGCTGGAGCTTACCGGTTAAGCGCATGTAGAAAAACCGGACTGACAGATAATAGCCTACGAGCAATTTCTAAGACGTGCTACTAACGTATCACCACTTCAAGGCACTTATCTATTCCTGCACATCAGGTATACTTCGGGCAGTGCTTTTTCAAGGACCATACACCAGGATTTTGACAGCCTTGTCACATCCTAGAAGTCACATCCTTGTCTCATCCTAGAATGGTCTTTTGATAGAGGGTTACCAAGACATAAGCCAGACCTCGCAGTGCTGAGATACTGCTTGGTGGTGCGTCAGGAGACGAAGCACCTTATATATGTAAACATGCTATTTTAATTGAAAGACCTTTCAATTTATCATTTGATGAAAAATTTCTGAGGAAAAAATGAATTTTTGGAAGATAAAAGGGTAGTAAAAAATTTATATATATATATATTTAATATTCTTTATGCTTGAAAACTTCTCAACTACAGAAAAAAAAAAAAAAGACACCCTCAAAACCAAACCATTCCCAAGGTTTTCAGAGGAGAAAATTAAAAATAAAAAGTCACGAACCTCCCCGCCCTTCCCCCCCCTTTTACTTTTTAAGCCAGCTCGGAGGCCCTCGGGCTTCAAGCTTCAGCGCGCACCGTGCGCGTCACGGCACCCACCGCGGCCGCCCGGCCCCGCTGCGCTCCCTCCCGGCCCCGCAGACCCCCCCGGACCCCATCCCGGCTCCGGGGCCCGGCCGGGGCCGGGCACTCACCGGCGCGGCCCCACATGGCGCTGCCCGCAGCCCGCGGCGCGGGGCCCCTCAATGTCACCCCCCCCGCTCCCCGTCCCCGTCCCCGCCGCGGTGCTGCCGCCCGGTGCCGCCCCTGCCCCCGCTCCGCCCGCCTCGTCCCGCCCTCGCCGCCCGGTTGGCTGCCGCCGCGCCCTCGGCCTTTCCAATATGGCGGCGCCCAGCAGAGCGGCGAGCTGCGAGGACTTCGCCGAGTTCCAGGTAGCGAGAGCGGGGCGGGGGACGGGGACCGGGGCCTCCTCTCCCCGCCGGGGGCCGTCGCGATGTGTGGCTGCTGCCTGAGGCGGGAGGCCCCGGGCTGCCCCTCGGCTTCCCGGCCCTCGCTCGGGTCGCCCGGCGGCAGCCCCCGGCCGTGCCAGCAGGCAGGGGGCGCAGCAGGCCGCTGGGCCGCCCTGAGGGGCGCCCGCCTGCCCTTCGCTCCCCGGACCGCAGAGGCTGCGGCTTCCCTGTGTGTTTTTGTTTTTCTCTGAGAGATAAACATTTATTTTTTTATTTATTTGATGCAGGAGTTGCTCAGAGTGATGAGGACGATTGATGACAGAATTGTCCACGAGTTAAATACTACAATTCCGACAGCTTCCTTCGTAGGGAAAATCGATGCCAGCCAGACATGTAAAGAGCTCTACCAGTCTGTAAGTGTCTATTTCTTTAACTTCAACTCATTTTCTGAAGTTATACTCAGTGCGGTGGCCGCTAAAGCAGCGCATCTCAATTTCTAAGGAAAAGACTCTTGATATATCATGCTTTATGTATTCATAATGGCACACCTGACTTCTCTATATAGCTAAACCACGCGCGTGCGAAAACTACTTCACTTTTAAGCCGTGTTGTGGACTTGCTTGTCCTGCAATACCGATCCTTTGAGGTGTACTGCAGACAGCCCACTTTCTTTTAAAAATGGGTGCTGGAGCACTTTTGTGGTACTCAAAGACTTATCTTGTATCTTTGACTTTTACCATCAGTTCACGTCGGTAATTACTGCTTAAAGCATATTGCTTCCATGTAGATTATACAGTCAAAGGGAGTTCTGCAGGCATAGCAATGCCTTAACTTCAGAAAGTCTCTTAAATTTGTAACTCAGAGCTTTTTTTTTTTTTCTTGGGTAGTTGACCTAGTTGTTGTGACTTTGTCTCATCCCCACTTAGCTGATGGAAGCTCACACCAGCAGAGAGAAAATCATCAAAAACTGCATCGCTCAGACTTCCAGTGTAGTGAAAACTCTCAGAGAAGAGAGGGAAAAGGCACAAGATGACGTAGCATTATTAAAGCAACTCAGGAAAGAGCAGACAAAGGTGAGTGGTGGAGATTTTGTGAGGTCACTTAGAAGTCAGAGGGTGTCTTTCCCAAATGGAAAGATCTCCATGATGGAGAGAACCTGAAGGGGGTCCTGACTTAAGTGGTGTTGTCCTGGGTTCTTGTCAGCTGGGTTTGTGAGTGGTGTTTTCCCTGGCACTCAGAACAGAACTGCTTTTATCCTGTAAATTGAACATTTTGGAGATTCTATTACACAAATGCATAGTAAAACATGCATGCTTTTCCAGAGTGGACTCTTAACTTTCACTGACTAGCGCCACTTAGTGTACAACTTAATAGGGGCTTGTTTATTCTCTTCAAAATGTCTGGAGGTTCCTTTTGCCTTTTTTGAGATTTTGTGAAAAGTAGTCTGTCTGCAAATGGTGGATGTGTGCCAAGATGCAAACACTAGAAGATAATGAAGTGTCTTTCATGTTTGTCTCTTGCACCACACAGTTACACAGACTTAAAGCTGTCCCTATTCAACATCACCCTGAGAAGCATTATTCTTACTCACTGTATTAATTGGAGTTCCTGTCCCCTGCGAGGAGCTGCCAGACAACCTTGAATTCCATTTAAGCATTTTTTTGTTGTTGTTTAGTGTTTAGCTTTTATGGTGTAAGAGTGACTTCTGGGTTTGCATAAGGAGTTTTAATGTGCAAACCTTCTCAACCTTATGGCCTCTGGATGGAAAGTGTAATTCACCAGAGGTGAATTAGATGGACTGTCAGAAGTAGAAAGAAGTGGTCTTTTGCAGAGTAGTTGAATGCTGATGCAGTTGTAAGTGCAGAGCTTCCTGGGGAGATGACTTGAGTTCAGGGGTTCACAAACCAGCATCTGATTTTCCCAGACACTGAGTGAACTGTTTGACTTGCTCTCAGAGAAGTGCTCTGTTGTGAGCTCAGATTTAAAGAACCAAATGGCAGGCAAGTGGTTTTGTCCTTCAAGCCTAACTTACAGAACTTCTAATAAGCATCCATATTAGTTTTGGAAAAATGGAATGATAGCTTAATATTTTCTATAAGATTTTTTCAGAGTCAATTCTTTAAATCACTTAGTTAGTGAGCCCAGAACCTACCACTGAAACCAATAGGAGAATCTCAATGATAATGTTTAATAATTGGATGTGATTTCAAATGTTAAAAGCAATCTGTCGTTTGGAAACATCCCAGAAATCCTTTGATCAGATGACCTCAAATTTGCACTTGATTTTGAGAGTGGTTTCTTCCCTATTTCCACCTTTTTCTTTTCCTTCTCCATGAGTGTTTTTTTTTTTTTTCCTGGAACAACTCAAATAAGCTCTCTTGACAGAACGCATCCTACATTTAAGATTATTCATTTTGAATGTGTATTTGTTTGAAATACAGATCTGTTCTTTTTTCTTTATACTTTTCTCATACTGTTAATAGTACAAATTGGAGGACTTTATACAAAATTACTGCTTCTGGGTCACTGCTTAAAAAAAACCTTGGAGTTGTGTGGCTCTAGCAGTCAATTCTTTCAGACCACTTACATAAAAGTATCAGTTGATTATTGTATTAATTTGGTATCATCTTAGTTCTCTTGTATGAAGTGTCATAAAATAGCCAACCAAATTAATTCTGGAAGTTCAAAACATACAGCTTAACAAGTATTAGCTTTATGAAGTGAATTAGTGGGGCCTGCTAAAAAATATTGGAGTATGTTTTTAGGAGGAGAGAGAAAAACACAAACTTAACAAACAAACGCACCTGTATAGCCTTGTTGATTAACTGATTGCAATGCTGATTGCATTGCTTTTTGGGTCTGCAATCCTAAGCAACAGGCTGAAATAGTAGTTTTGCTGAGGCTTAGTGTCAAAGATGAGTTACGTGACAATGCTGACAGTTGTAAACCTATTCACGTATTCCAGCAGGAAAAACCCTTCTTTGAAATGCTAAAGATCTTCTGAGCAGTTATGTTATAAAGACTAATGCTGGTCATCTAGTGACCCTGTTAATGCTGGGTTATTATTTCAAACAGTTTGGAGTCCTGTTGAGTAGGTAAAAGCTCATCCAACACCAGTATAAGCTGTGTGTGTCTGGACATCCTACTTGAGTTTTTTTTAAAATGTAATTGCTCTCTTGGTTTGTATCTGTTCACTAACTCTCTAATTGGAGACACATATTTAAAACTTACTCACTCTAGAGTCTAAAACTCCAACAAAAATAAATCCTAATCATAGGCATAAACAGTAGTTGGGCTTTAAGTCCTCTACTGTTGCTTCTGGAACTTGTGGCAGGGTCAAATTCCCACAGGTCATCTGAACTCAGCTGTCACATGTGCCCCTTGGAGTTACTAACAGAGGTGAAAAAAAATTTCTCATGGATTGAGTGAGTGCTCAAGAACTGCTTATTGTGGCATTTCTTGCCAGAGGTCTTGCATCTGTGTAAATCTGATTCGTCCTGCTGTGATCACGTACCATAGTAAATGGTTCAGAGAACATGAACATATATGATCTGTTCTTGTAGACCCTTTTCTTGGTCAGTGCACAGAATAGATGTCTTCGTGATCTTAACCCTAAATCAAGAATTTGATTTCTGTCATGGTTTTGCTGCCAGCTGTCCTATGACTCTAATAATGCATGTGTGAAGGAATGAGAACTCAAGGCTGCAAAGCTAACCCTAGCACTACCATTTCCTGTGCTGAGTGCTTGAATTTGGCATAGTTATTTTTGTTGGTGAAGCCATGAAGGTTAATCAGCTAATTGCTGGCAAATCTTGATGGGCAATATTTGAGAATGAAGAACTAGTAACCAGTAGTTACTTCTGCAAGGCTTGCATTGCAGGTCTGCCTTCACAATACCTCTTATGGACAACTCTAGAGTACCCAAAGCATTGGCTGAATGGAGGGACCAGACTTCCAGGATAACTACCTTCAGTTCGTACCATTGGAGGGGATGCACACCTGGTACTGGGATTTTGTCAAGGAAGTTGCAAGGGTAGTGAATACTGAAGGCTGCAGGGAGCCATTTTGACAAAAACCTGTTTCTTTGTCTATTCTGCAGTTGAAATTGATGCAGTCGGAGCTGAACGTTGAAGAAGTGGTAAACGACAGAAGTTGGAAGGTACTCAGTCATTTACCAAAGCGTTGTGGTTCTGTGCTGTGGGTTTGAACTGTCCTGCACTGCAGGTGTGGGACTGATGCCTCAGTAGGCACGTTAACTAGAAATAGGTGAGGGCAGTGCTGGGGAAAGTAGGGAAAGTGCTCAGTCATTTTCCTATTTCTAGGTGCAGAGACCAAAACTTCTCAGATGCACTATGAAGGGAAGAAATGTGGCTGGTTTAGTGGGGAGGAGGGACTGTGGAGTACTCTCTGTGTATTCTCTTGCTGCAGCATTTCACTTCAAATTAAGTGTTTAAAGGGTTTCCCAGTTAGTACTGACTGGGAAAAGCTAATCATGCCCTTAATTATTCTCTTTTTTAATGAATTTAGAGCCAACTTGGATAAAACTCAGAAATGCCATATCTGTAACAACATGTTACAGGCCGCCAATGGCAAACATTTCATGGCAACACTACTGTCAGTTTTATTTTAAAAGGGCATGGGGTGAATTGGCTTCTAAAATAAGACATTTGCATTAGTCTCTGTATATCACTTTTACAAGGGAGCTTATCAGCAGAGTGTTTTGTATTAATACATAAAAGACAGCAAAATCAAACTTTTACATAGCAGCATGAATTTTAAGGTATCTTGGACAGTGTTTTTTCTCTGTCTGAAAAAAAGATAGTACTTCAGGTAGACTATAGGAGTTAATTGGACTGAGTAACACACTGAGATCTGTGGGTAGATGATACTAAAAGTAGGAGGTGGTGTTAGTAAGTTCACAATATTGATCTTCCATGGGCTTCAGAGGCACTGACAATGATGCTTTCAAAGTTTGCATGTTAGCAAGCTGGAAACTGAGTTTTTTTTTTTGTTTTTTTTTGGTATGTTGTTCGATGTGAGAGAGCCAGCCTTACAGTGGTTTAGAGTGTATTTGCAGTACCCTTTCAGACATATGCATATTAAATGACTTAGATAACGTGGAACAATCTTCCTAGTATTAAAATGCTTCTGAATAGGAAATTTTTGTGACTGCTGATTTCTACTGTTTCCTTCTATCATTTACTTGATTTTGGATCTTTTCACACTCTTAACTCTTCCAGAACTGTCCATTGCATGTGGTAATGTAATGGGACAGGTTGTGTGTGCATGTGAAAGAAATTATATCACAACTTCCATGTTTTCTGTAAGGCGAATTGTTTTGTAATATGTGTCTTTCTTAAAGTAAACCAAATTTGGTGGTAAGTCAAAGATTACTTAAAAATTGTTAGGAATAAATGCATAATTAAGGCATGCTGCATACCTCACTTTTGTTGAAGTTGCCATTGGTGCTGAACAAGGAGATCAGTTGCAAAAGTAGACAGTTCTAGGAAGATAAAGTTTAAAGTAACATTTTACATAAAGTGATACGTAAGTTCCCCCAGATGACAAGACCAGTCACTTTGCATGTGAAGCCTAAGGGAGACTTCACAAAACTTGACATCCCGAACATCAAAGGCATTTGGATCTGAAAAGTACCTGGATACCCCGGCAAAATATACTGTTGTGGGAATCCTGCTGGTGGACCTAATAACCGCCAGTGCCTCAGCTTGGTGCTAGGTGGAGCTCGTGTTACACTTCAGGACGTGCGCTGGGCAAAGCTTGGTGCCAAAACTTTAAATAACTAAATCCCCTGAAAACAGCCCCAGTAACTTTGGTGTGAGCCTGTGTGTGTTGTGCTTTTGATTCAAGCTGCCATACGTTAATTACTGGCCCATGTCAGGTTAAGCAAGCTGTTTGATGAGGTCTGCAAGTTTGAGCTAAATTAAAACGATCTCAGGTTCTAGTTCTGTGTGCTAAATTTTACCCAGAGAAGGTGCCTAAGGTGAACGCGGCGAGAGCAGCCTGCCCTTTCTGAGGGAATGCTGGCAACATCAGCGCCCCCAGTCAAATAACTAAAAGCAGGACCATTGCTTCCAAGAACACATATTTGCACCTCTTTTTAGCTGTTGCAACAATGTAAAGTGTGTTTGCTCAGGAAAGGGAAGAATGTGATGTCCCAGTTTTAATGCCACAGTGAACTTAACACAGCTGGTCAGGATCCTTCCACTGGTCTTTTCCCTCCCTCTTTAAAACAGCAACAACAAAACCTCCCACCAACCAACCAATCAACCAAAAACTTCAGCATCTTTGATAGTGACAGACCACCAGGATTATAAGACTGCCTTATCTGAGGGAGAATACTGTTAGTGCTGTGCAGTCAGTCCCTCAGCACCAGGCTGCAAGCTTTGGATTCAGTAAAGCCAGGAGAGAAAGTGAATGGAGACAGATGCCTTGGTAAGTACCATTTATTGGTACAGCAGGGCTGGGCACCTCAATGTGGGTGCTACAGGAGGAGGCAGTTGCCTGAACTAGCTCTGAAGATCAGATCATCCCATAGACATGGACTTACTCACTTTTGCTTTTCTGTTTTGGTGTCTCAGGTATTTAATGAACGTTGCCGAATTCATTACAAGCCTCCAAAGAGTCAATGATGTTAAGTACTTCCCATCAAGGTGGTCCATAACCATGAGAGCCAAACTGGAAAGAGACCTTGGGCGAGCTGAATTGGGACCCTCCAGAGCCAGGAGAACCCAGTCCTGTTTTGTTTTGGACCTACTCTAGCTGGAATCTCAGTTTAAATAATTCTCCTCTAATTAAGAGAAAACAACTCATCTTTTGTACAAAATATGTGAACAAATGAGTTTTATAGTATTAAAATAATTTTCAAATGGAATGTGAAAGTGGTATCTTTCTTAAACTTTTCAAGCTTCAGGAGCCCAAGAGGGGAAGAAAGTGTTGGGATTTGTTTGTTTTTTAAAAAAAAAAAAAAAAGGCAGCTCTGAGCAGTGTGGACAGGGTTTTCCCAGAACTGATGCTTGGTAAACAATCATTGAACATGGTGCGAAAATTCAAAAGGAAATAAACATTGCAGAACGATAAGCAACCGTAGGTTCAGCACCCATCAAAGTAAGAAGCTGCCAGCATTGTTTTGAAATACTCAACACTAGTAACACTCATTCAAACCCTGCCTGTGGATACAACTTTCCCATGGTTTCCCCAGTGCTGACAGGCAGCATCTGTTGCAGCTGCTGTTTCACCTTTGTTACCATGCTCTGGATTTTTCTTTAAATCTGGAATGTGATGTTGATTAAAACTACTTTGTGTTGGAAATGAGAATATGTATTTGAACAGCATTTAGGAAGGAGACAGTTAACTCTGTTGTCCCTGTTCCACCCCTTTTTCTGAAAATTTAATTCTGTAGGTGAATTATATCTAGAGAAAATAGCTGTGCGTACCTCATACAGCTGAATCTGCTTTTTGTATTGTATTTAGAAAGCTTTAAATATAACACCCCTGCAGTAATACAGCAAAGAAAGCATCATTTAAAACTGGAAAAATATGACTAAAGTGAAATTGCTGTAATTATATCTTTAGTTTTTTTGTTTTTTTTTTTTTTTTTACTAACTCTGACTGACAAGTCAAATGGTCTGCTTGGTTACCAGCTGTTTCTGTTAGAGTAATAATACTTCAAAAAAACATTGATCAGAGCCTTAAAAATACAGGCACCATCTTGCAAACACTTTGGAATTCAGTTACACCACTGAAATGACTGCGTACTCTCATGTCCTTAAGAGCTTTGCACATATGGCGAGTAGGAAGTAGCTGGAGGAATGTCCTTGTGTCACTGAAAACTGCAAAGATCTTTGCAGTGTCTTCTCCATAGTCATTTGTCCAGTAGAGCAGTAGAGATCCTTAGACTATATGGTGACCTATGACTTTTAGGTGGTGTCATTTAGTCACACTTTTCTTTGAGAGCAAGGTAGAAATCTATCTTAATTCTTTAAGGATGTAAATCCTAATTTTGAAAAACTTTCTTTTCCCCCCACCCCCCACCCACCCCCGGTACTGCAACTGCACTAAGCAGAACTTTACTCTGACTGAAGGTCTCATTTTCCTCTTGAAGTATTCATTGTTTTTCTGCAAGTCTGAAAGCAGGGGAAAAAAAGTTTGTCATTACACTGATAAATTCTTATTTGTTTATTCTTTAATATTAAGTGTTTAGAATAAGTGTTTATTCTTTAATATTAAAACAAAGTGGAAGTCAAGTACTCCTCAGAACTGTGGGCTGAGTTGCCAGTAACCTAATTTCCACAGGAGATGGTCTGTTAATCAAATACTGAGAGTAGTTAGTTTTAATGTCAAAGTTGCTGCTCTAAAGCTGGTGTCTAATGTAAGTGCCTAAAATATTTGTTCTCTCCAGGGTCTGGGTCTACAACTGCAGTCCTTTTAAGCCAGTTTTATGATACAAATTTCTGCCAGTGTGTATAAGGTAGCATCAATATCTCTGAAATAATTAAGCTTATGTTGTATTTCAGTAGAAACTTGAGATTGTAACGGGAATTAGTCAGTGTCTTCCTTTATTCATCCAGATGTCTGCTCAACTGTTGTGTGAGAACTTCTTCAGCTAAGCAGATGCTGTGAAAAGTGACCTGTATGGATGTTATACATTTGCAGGTCTTTTTTTTGAGGGGGATGGGGTGGGGGTGTTGTTTGTTTGTTTGTTTTTGTGGTAGTGCAGCTTAGCATTAATTGGGAGAGATCTATGGGAAAAAAAAACACTAATGCATTTTTTTCATTAGAATATAAAGCTAAGCAAGTAGATCTATATAAGCCTGTATATGGAAAAAGTTCTGAACCCTAAGAAGATTTCTAAGTCCCTGTTTGGCACTCTTCAGTTATTTACAGCTTGTTACATACAAAGGGTTGTACTAAAAAGTTGAATTACTCTATTTGGTCTGCTCTGAGTGCAGAGGGCTATCTCTTACAGCGTATGGCAAATGACGTGGATCAGGAGCTGTTTGAATCTTGCTCTTGAGCTTAGTGGAACACGAAGGTGAGTAACTGGAATTGCATGTCATGCTTTGGGGCATGGGAAAGGAGAAAAAAGCTTTACTATCTTTTGATATTTAAGATCTGTCATAGAATCATAGAATGGTTTGAGTTGGAAGGCACCTTAAAGATCATCTAATTTGAACCCCCCTGCCATGGGCAGGGACACCTCCCACGAGAGCAGGTTGCCCAAAGCCCCATCCAACCTGGCCTTGAACACCTCCAGGGATGAGGCATCCACAGATTCTCTGGGCATCCTGTTCCAGTGCCTCATCACCCTTGTAATAAATAATTTTCCCCTTATATCTAATCTAAATCTACCCTCTTTTTGTTTAAAGCCATTACTCCTTGTCCCATTACTACACTCCCTGACGAAAAGTCCCTCCCCAGCTTTCCTGTAGGCCCCCTTTAGGTACTGGAAAGTTGCTATGAGTTCTCCCCAGAGCCTTTTCTCCAGGCCAAACAACCCCAACTCCCTCAGCCTGTTTTCGTAGGAGAGGTGCTCCAGCCCCTTAATCATCCTTGTGGTCCTCCCCTGGACGTGTTCTAACAGGTCCTTGTCTTCTTGTGCTGGAGGCCCCAGAGCTGAATGCAGCACTCCAGGTGGGGTCTCATGAGAGCAGAGTAGAGGGGGAGAATCACCTCCCTCAACTTGCTGGCCACACTTCTTTTGATGCAGCCCAGGATACGGTTGGCTTTCTGGGCTGCAAGTGCACACTTGCTGTCTGTGAGGTGGGATGGTTTGTGGTGGAATAGAAGCGGTACTGGTGTGAGCTGTGGGCCGTGCTAAACAAGTGCAGATAAAATGTGCCTCTGTGTCTAGTGACCCCTTTTCATGGGATCATGCTTAGTCTGTGATTGAATCCTCTTTCAACTTTGCCATTAACATAGTCACAAAATTACTGGGCCTCTTGATCAAATACTGGACCCAACAAATACCTGGATTTCATCCCGTTCCTGGTTCAAACTTGGTTTCTGCAAGTAAAATCACTTTAATGAGAAGCTCAGCTGGTATCCCTGCCGAATCTAGATCTCGTGCAGGTAGCTTGCCCCTCTACTGAGGCTTCTCCATTGTTTGAAAATGGTGAATGTAGATGTGCAGATCCAGGTTGCTTAGAAAGCCCTCTCAAGCACTTACTTCTTATCTCCTTTTGTGAAATAAAGAGAAGCATATGTTCCAGCATACAGTGCTGCCATCTTCTCTAGTCTTTAAGAACTCAAGACTGGTGAAATAGCTAATCTCTACAGAAAATTTCTAAGGATAGAACTTGGTTATTTTGAAGGAGCTTGAGAAGACGCTCCTATCTTGTACCATAGGCTCACCACAGGCTGGGTTGATTTTAACAATTAGTGATAAATAACTTTCTGCTGCTGAAGCTGAAGTTTCTGTTCATCTTTCAAGTTGATGTATGGTGTCGGAAATCTTTTGAATTCAGGATTGGTATCAGGAGGGGAAACCCTTTTCTGGCAGAGTAGTATGTTAAATGTTGAGGCTAGTGTTCCTGTGATGATACCAACTAGATCCTCAGTCAGCAGATGGAGGAGCTTCCTTTCACAGCTGTTGAAATTTGGTGCAGACCATGTGTCATTTCATCCAGTCAAGATTAGTCATGTCATATCACTGTGCAACCACAAGACTGACCTACTCCCTTAGATGTCCCAATCATTTCTATGGAGATGGCTCCATTTCTTTTTTAAAATAACTGCTAAATACCTAATCCTAGGGTTTGGATTCTTTTTTTGTTGTCGTTGTTACTGTACTGATACTTTTATTGACTACAACTTCTGTTTACTACTTGAAATTGCTTACACAGAACCAGAGAGTAGTGGTGTACAAGCTGCAAAGGTTTTTTCCGCTAGCTGAATAAGTAGAAGACGCTACTCAGCTTTAAAGCTATATAGAACAGTAGTGCTGTTCTTCCAGCACAGATTCTTAAAGCTTACAGCAGAACATTTACCTGAAGAAAAACTGCAGTCTGTGTGAATGTTGAGCATAGGCTGGAATGGTATGTAACATCAAACGTGTCCCACATGCTAAAGTGGAGACGCGGTCAAGGTTGTCAATGTTCTGCAAGAGATGTAATGAGGATGGCTGTTTTTTTCAAGGCAGCGTTCCAAATATTGTTTCATTACATCCAAAGCTTAATGGAGAGAGGTTTAGATTGCCTTGGATAGCCTGTTGCCGCTGATTAACAAGTTTCCGAGGTGTCAGCATTTCAAAATGACTTCATGAGCTACGTGTGCAAGAGAGCTCTGCATTCCAATGTTAAATGTATCACTACATTTTGAGACAACATTTTTGAAGTCAAAAACCAACAAACACAGAAATGTGGAGTCCAATGAATGACTTCCACACAACATTAATGTCTTTAGTTTCACTCCTACGGTCGTCCTGAGGTTATAACGTAACTCTTCTTGTCTTTCTACTTGGTGCATTTCTTACTAATCAGAAGCAAGAGTTCTCCAGAGGGGTTGTGTTGCTTTGGGAACCGTATCAAAATACCTTTGAGGGGCATTAGTGAGATCTGCATCGTGGTGAGTGGATAAATTTATAAAATGGCTTTGTTTAGCCCTGGTGCTGTGCTGTTACTGGATGTACTCTGTGACTTGTGGCCTCAGTATGGTGAGCTGGCTCTCCCAGTTAGTTAGCTCATCTGTCTTGCTGTGTGAATCAGACACGTGGTAGGAATGTGGTGGAAGACAATCAGTGTTTGAGTGAATCAGCAATGTCTTGTAGAGATGAAAGAGGTTGAACTCATTGGCTTGAATTGTCATTCCCTCCATGAACGGGGCTGTGAGGATCTCCTCATCTGGTGTGATGAATTGAGAGAAAATGGAAAGCTTCCATTTTTAAAACCTGCCACTCCCTTTATTCCCAAGAACTGCAAGCAATTTTCACTTTGTTCAGGAAGATGCAGCAGGACAGCTGTTTTTCCTCATATGGCTTTCATCCACTCACATAACAGTTTTGGGGAATTCTGCAACATCCTTATCTGTAACATGCTCCTATCTTGATCTGTATACTGTTGAATTTAGTCCTGTCAGCCCTAGTTTCTCAATCTCAAGCTCTTTGTACCAAGGACAGGTCTTGAAGTTAGATATGAAGTACATGTTTGCAGTCTGTTGCATCACTTGTTATCTGTGAGGAGGTCAATAAGCAGGAAATTGGCAATGGAGTTTCGAGAAAAGCATAAATGGTACTACATATTGAGTCTTTATCTTGATTGTCTGAATGCAACTAACTACAGGATTGATAGGAAAGGAACAGAGTTAACTAACTTGTAGTACTTACCTGAGCCTAGGACTAAATTTTTTCCGCTTCTGAATTTTGCCTCTGCACCTTTCTGGTCAGGCAGAAGTAAGTAAAGTCACTGCATGTAAAACAAAATCTGTTCCTCTTTCCCACCTGGAAGGATATTGAGACAATACAATTTCAAGTAGATCGGGACCTGCACTAAGGAAATTACTGAACGCTTTCTTCTGATATTAAATGTGTTGGGAAATGATGGGTGTGGCTTTGATGCATTTCCTGAGTGTACGGACTAGTCACCTGCATGTGGGTGGGGAGACAAGAGGTTTTGGTTTCAGCCCTAACCAACTGTCTTAAGGTATGGATGGCTGGAGAATGTAGTTTACTTTTCTTACTGACATGGAGCCTTTATACATGTGCTCTTTACATGTGCTCTTTATACATGTGCTCTTTACATTTGCTATTAATATCATTAGTGCTTTACATGGCTTTTTGCCCCTGCTCTCAGCATTTCTCTCCTCCTCCAGTTCAGTAGTGGTAGGTTCCATATGTTAAAAGTCATATGATTCCATGACACATGTGTATGTGTATATATACGAGGTGCCTGGTGACTCTTCTCAGACTACTCTGGACTTCCCTCCTCAGAACCACCCATCATTTCGGAGATGTTACCTACCCCTATGATGCCTGGGGGCTTATCTGAAACTAAGCCTGCTACTCCAGAAATCCAGCATATTGTTGACCAGGTGAGTTGCAACCTATCTGAAGATAAAGTCTGCGTGAAGGGTGAATCTTTTGCCAAGGCTGGGAGACCAGGTGGTGATACTGAGTGTTTAAACTGAAGAAGCTGAAAATGCCTTTGTCAGTAAGTATTTTTCTCAGTGTTCTGTGTAGGCACGGTGCAAGTAAGATAAAAACAAATCACTTTTCTGTTTCATCCTTGTCCATAGGCAGGCATAGTACTGGCTACCTTCACTTAATCTTTGCATATAGTTAAAAGACCAACTCTATTGTGCCAGCACTGAGGTCGATATATTTGAAGGGAGAAGATTGTACCTGAAAAAATTAATTCCTCACTGAAGTATGTGGATAGGACAAACCATGTGCAGTGTATGCACGAAAAAAATTATATGCAGGACACGGCATAGTAAATAGTATGTTCTCTCCTGGCATCTAGTGCTTTCTAGAGTTAACAGCTGTGAAGCAGGGACTGTTGGTGAGCCAGCAGGGCAAGGTGAGCTTGGCACAAGCCAAACAGGGTGAGACCAGTTGCCAAACCTCTTCTAAGTTGCCAAAGTAGTTAGTTACAGGCAGTGAGTGGTGCCTTCCTGGAAGCACAAGTGTTGACAACACCTTTGGAGATGCTCTAATCCTTTGTGGTGCAGCAATTCACAAAGATACAGAGCACATCTTGAGGAGCAGGAGAGGGACAATGTGGCATGGGAAAGCTCCTTTCATACCTCCCATCTGGTGTTCCAAGCCATCCTAGCACTCCCCTTCACCCTCGCAACTCTGAAGGGATGAGCTCTTCCTTCTTTGGCACCTGTACAAAGTATAATTTATGCCCTACTTGAGGAAACAGATAGAAGAAGTAGTGGGGCTGAAGATGTTGTCTGATACTGCTGCACACTCCTGTGTGCGCAGGACTCCAAGCTCTCCTTTGCTGTGCCATGGTGGACACCATTTCCACCAGCACTGTTTCGTGTTTCCTGTGAGCTTGTAGGCTAACAGCAGGCAATGATGGAGCCAGACTAAGGTGAGCTAGGTTGTTTATGTGGAGAGGCATTGCAACCAGGAGATCCTTGTAAAACAGGCAGACTGAGGCTGTCAGTTGTACATATACATGGGGGAGACTTGGTGTATGTGCTGGTGGATGGTGCTAACAGGCTAGTCAGGAGATAGTTTGCAGAACAGGAAGGGAAAGGGTTATCTAAATTTGTCTGTGGGACATGGATTTAATTGCTCAGGAGCAGTATTACTGTTCCTCCTATGCTGACAGATGTGGTTTAACAAGCAGCACTTGCATAGATCACAAACTCCTTTTTACCCACAGAGAGACCACAGACTGCTGAAAACCATAGAATGATGCCAGGGTTTGTGGTACGTTTGTGTATTTGCAACTGTGGTTTCTTCAAGTGTAAGACAGGGAGGGCAATGTCTCCAGCCAGCTGAAGGCTGTGAGGTTTGACCAACGAGTGTGTTAAATGTGTAAAGGCCTTCTTCGAATGGTGCTAAAACACAATAGCATACCAGATACCGAGCTGTGTTTTTAATGCTGGGCTGTGGTATGGGTGGTCAAAATCCTACCCTATTGCAGTGCACAGCAAGTATGAAACCTTGGTACCTGGTGGTCAGTGGGCAACAAATGCACCTTAAAATGTAAAAGTCCATTTCAATCTGTGCTAATGTTCACAAAGTCCCGGACAAATACGGAATCTGAAATGTGAACGTAGTGATATTCGGTTTGATTCCAGAAGAGGACTGATCTAATTTTTGGTGCTCTTCTATTCTCAGTAACTTCAGGAAAATGAAAGCAAATTATTCTTTGCTCTTAATTTTCTGCAAGGTGAAATTTCTGCCTTCTGTTGAGCGTGAGAGAGGGATGTCCCTGGTGCTCCTCTCAGCCCTCCCCTTTGCTGGCCATTTGTCTTCGAAAAAGCTCATGCCCCACTGCAGAGCCTTTGATATAGTTCTGTAAGGAAAATATTCTTGTGAAGGCAAACCTTATGGTGGGGCAGCCCTCCTGTGCTTCTAGCCAGATAAGCGTCACCCTTTAATGATGCAATTCTATACAATTTTATGATCTGCAAAGAGGAGGAGCAATTAATATGATTTGAGTGAAGTTATGCATCTGCATAACTCGGTATCTTATATACCATATATATAAACATATTTGTTCAAGGTCTGTCAGCTCTTGAGATTACATAATTATTTACTTACACCTTTTGCCTCGTTTGTACTCTAAACCTTAGTGAGTTGGGGAATGCTCTTTATCCAGTCTCCTTATTTTATAGCTATTGCCTAAAGCTGAGGAATGTTTGGGGTTTAAGGAGCTGTTAAATAAGGGCTTAGAAATGTTGTATTTTTCCATTTGAGGGTTAAGAAGCTGTCTGCTTGCCCACCTGAATTTACTGAAGGCTCTGTCCATAAATGACAAGTGTGGAAATAGTGGTCAGAGGCCAGGCGAGATCATAAACCTGGGGAGGGGAAGAGCTGACTTTCTTTTGTCTTGAGAGAGGAATTAAGTGTACCTAAAGATGCCACAGTTAATTTTTGCACCTTAGAAGCCCCCAGACTCAGCCAGCTGGAAGAGCGTTGGAAATTGAAGCCATATGCAACCTGCCTCGTTTGTCTGGATGAACGTCAAAAGGCCGTTAGCAGTTACTTCAGTAAATGATAACAGTGAGAGAGTATGAGAAGCCTCAATATGATGAATTGAAGGTATTGGATAATTTCTGACTGATAACAGTTGATCTGGATGTTACCAGGGCACTCTTTGGGACCTGCTTGGTAGGAAGGAATGGGAGTGGCAGAGAGTTGTAGGTGGGTGTGCTGGGAAGGGCAATTTGTTCTGTGAATGTATGTGAAACAGCTTTGTGGTGAGAAGTGCTGAGCTCCTCCCAGGGACTGCCTGAGCAGGCTGCTGAGTGATTATGCACTGGTCTGCCCGACTTCTGGAATGCATCTTCCATGCGTCAAGCCATTAACGTGTGTCATGTGCTGAGGAGAGGCTGTTACCCAGCCTGAAAAAGATAGCTTATGCTTTCTAGGTGACAGAAATAAGTTTTCTGGTTACTTTTGCAGTGTCTGCCTTTCTGTTGGGAATTTGTGTCATCGGATGCAAATGAACAGTAAATAGTAAAACAATCACTGGTACATAAATTGTGATGCCTTAGACACCTGGACAGACTTCCACTACTGCTCACAGCTGTCCCCCTGCAACTTCCCTGCCCCTTCAGCCTTATAATTGTCAGAATATTTTGCCTCAGAGGGCTGTATCAATGTGATGGGTAATGAACTTAAAGCTTTCCCTACACTTTGATTCAGGACAAACAGTTACGTCCTGTCTTTCATTCTTTCTTTCGTTCTTTGAATATGTATATGAGAAGTCTGTAAATGTTTTAACTGTGCATATTTTAAGATCCACAGGGCTTAACCTGGATACTGCGCATAAATGCATCTACCTGAACTGAGAGGGTAAATGCTTTCAGCACACAGTATTTTTTCTTTTGAAACTACACTGTCTGCAACTGCTATGTAGTGAAGAACTGATGATGTTTATGCAGTTCTGTTTTTGGTTTTTGGCAGGAAACACTTTAGATGGGCAGCTTTTAGGAAAAAAAAACTATTAGGAAGCCTAATTCTAATATGATTTTAAAGAATGCTGGAGGCAACACTTCAAATAAGGAAGAAGGCTGGAGATTTAGTTGTAAATTGAATTATTTTGATGGTTCTGGGTTTATTTCATTACAGGTGTGTGTTTAGAAATCTGAAAATTGGAGTGGTAGATGGGAAGGAAAAGTCTAAATATGAATCTGCCAACCATTTTTCTTTTTCCTTTTTCAGGTAAAGCCACAATTTGAAAGCAGGGAAAACAGAACATATGGCATCTTTCGAGCCATAGTATATAAGACTCAGGTGGTTGCTGGAATAAACTACTTCATTAAGGTTTGTATGTTTTATAAGAGGGATTACTCTGTAGTCAAACAATATAGGTGACTTGCACAGTGGCTTATAGCAGGAAAGGGAAGCACATGTAGGAAACCTGATGTGGCTAACAAGAATCAACACTATCGGTAGCTGCTTATAAAATTCCTCTGTCACTACTCTAGAATAGAAGTATAAAAACTTAACATTCACTGTGCTTCTTCAGGTGTGAATGATAACTTTTGTAAGATAATCTTAGTTGAAGTCAGTGGATAGCCTTATCAGCTCAAATTATCTAAACTAGCTGTAACCGTGCTCCCCTGTTGCCTTTCAAGGCAAAGCAACAGATTTCATATTGCCTCTTGTGTCCTCCAGTAGTGTTTATTATAATTAATTTGAGTCCAGCCTGAGCATCTGTTGGAGAGTTAGTCAACTTTTTAATTTAATGCGAGCATCCCAGATTCTTCTAACTAGTTTTGCATGCAAGCACGTGTGCTGGCCCTTTTGGTTCTGTGTCATCTGCTGCAGAAGTAGAACCAGAAGTCACGCCCAGTTGCATTTCTTCCCTTAGTGCTTATTGCTGACCTAGGCAATCACATGTGTAAAGTACTTGCCTGCTGTCCATGGTAAGCCTCATGACCAAGCTACTCAGAAATTAAGACTGATATGTAATCAAACTTAAACACATTTATAGCACTGGTGACTGATGATATCTTTCCCAATTTTGCAAGTGACAGGAAACACTTCTTCAATTTAGCATTAACTGGAATGAGCTCTGTTGCAAGAGTCATTCTTTTATACTTGGGAATTTTCCACATCCCTAATATTTTACCAACAAATTTACAGCTGAGATGTAATCCAGACAAAGACAAACATGGTGCAACACTGCAGTTACCAGAACGCATGTAAAGACCTCTTAAGAGTCTAAGGCATTAAACTTTCCTTTAATATCATAGACCTCACACAATAAGAGTTGAACACCTGTTGTATTTGGCTCTGTATGTAGGAAATTCTGCGCAACTTTGTAGAAAATCTTTGTGTGGGTTTTCTGGAGGGGAAGGCAAGTTTTTCACTCATGGTCATCCCTGCAAGCACGAAGACATGTCATGTTGTCTGTCCAGGCACCAAACCAGCGTGTTTACAGTACATAAGACAAGGGATCTTGGCTTTCAAGTTGTCATTGCATCTCTGGGGTTGTTCTTAAGACCATGTGAAGGTTTTGGATAGATCCTTTTGTACCCTCTAGGAGCTGATATGGTCTCTGCATCTTGTCCCACCTCTGAGCCATTAGGACTTATTCTTGTGTCTCCTGCTCTGAATGTCCTGAGAAGTTTCAAGCTGATGGACTGGGATCTTGATGAGCTAAATAAGATGCCATCAAAACCTTTCTCCTTTTGTTTCTTCTGGTGCTTCTATATCCAAGAAGTCCTGGTTTTCCATTAACATATGTCTGATGTGGTTTTTTCTTTAAAAACTTGTTTTATTACAATCTGTGATACATGGAGACATAGAGTTCTCCGTGTAGTTTCTGCCACCAGTTACCATCCAGACTTGGGCTAAGAGTCATTGAAGTGAAGATATACCTAAACTTAAGTTTCTGAGAGAAGATGTCCTTCCAAGTATATAAGAGCACCTTTTAGTTTCACACATGATCCTCATTCTCCCACTGTTCTGATTTCTAGGTCCAAGATTCTGATACTGACTACGTCCACTTAAGGGTGTTCCAAGGCCTTCCTCATGAAAACCAAGGTCCCAGCCTTGTCAGTTTTCAAACTGGCAAAACCAGAGACGATCCTCTGACCTACTTCTGAGAGATGGTGGGGAATGTTTCTGGACTTCTGCAAGTTGCACGTGGATTCTGCCTGTGTCAGTAAATGCATGAGAATAAAATAAGTTTTGAAAGCTTTCTTCATCTTGTGCATATTGTGTCTAGGTCTGCTGCCTGACTAAAGCTTGAGAGGGCTCTGAAATACTAGTCAAAGCTAAAAAATACCATCTCCATTCCACACCATACCATTTTAGCAAAACAAGCAGCGCGTAACATCCCTGACGTATTCCACCAATGTTCCACATTGGGAGTGTGGGAGGATGCTTTGGGCTGATGTGAGTGAAAGAATATATGCAAAGAAAGTAGTTTGAGCTCCCTTAAGTTCCCCTTAATAGTTAGGAAACAGAACATGCTCTAAACAGTGCTACTTACTTGCTCACACAGCATTCCTGCCACAAGAAGCATAATAATGTGCATGTGTAGTTTCTTCAGTGTGGGACCAAGAATCTGCACCGGTGTCATACACAGGTGGGCTGTTTCTTCTCAGTTCAGAATGCAGCAACACCTCTCCCAAAGTAAAATATCAAAATTTCCAACACACACACACTTTTCCTCCCACCCCCATCCTCCCTCCCCAAACTGATTTTGTTGCCTCACCAGATTAAAACAAAGCATTTCTAATTAAAACAAATATACATGTAAATGTAGGTGTCGTGCTTAGCGACACGGTTTAACGATGGAATTGGCAGCATTAGGTTAAAGGTTGGACCAGATGATCTTAGAGGTCTTTTTCTACTTAAATGATTCTATGATTTAGTCATGTTGAATCTGAAAAGGCTAATGCGAAAAAATGGAGCAAGATAGCAACCAGTATTAAAAAAGCAGTAAAGAAAACAGAGAAATGCCAATGAAATATACCATCTAAATTTGAGAGAAATATTTTTTATTAATGCAGAAATGCTTGTACAGTTCAAATTCCTTTCTCGGACTTCTTCTTAGGACTCAGAAAATAAGCAATTTTTTTTTTTAAACTCATACACCCTCTACTGGACATTACATCCTACTGCTTCAAGAGGATAAACATGATTAAGGGAATGTTTCTTTCCAAAGCATACAGTACTCCTCTTTTTCTTTCAGCATCATTTCTGTTCAAGTCCACCTTCCAGTCTTTGCCAATGAAATACATAGTATACCTTAAATCTACAGATGTATTCACAGTTGCAAACCAGCACATAAAAAGATTCAGGTTTTCCTCTTGCTCCTTGCTGCAAATACATGAGTGCTAGTGTCACTCCCCTGCAACTTCCAGGCCAGGGAAGTCCACAAACACAACTCAGGCACAGTATTCTGGTTAAGGTGCACTGTAGCCAGTGCAGCTACTTGGGTTTGCATTAGCAAAAGGTGAAAGGAGAGCTATGTGATTCATTTAGATATAGTGCAGTAAGAGAATGGCATGAGAGAAATGGATTTTTTTTTTCCAGCATTGTTAAAGAAAAGGTACTTTCTTGTTCTTTGTCGGAACAGGAATCAACATTTTGTAGCCTAGGAGGGAGTGACCTGCCCTGTGTCCTTTACCTTGATAAAGTAGTTTGTTCCAGCAACCAGCTGAGCCTTAAACTCACTGCAGTGAAGACATCAAAGGTTTTCCCTTCTTTTTCTTCTAGCTGAGACTTCACCTTAAGGAAACATCAAGTTATTAAGACTGATGCAATATTCAAGTATTTAGGACTTAAGGCTCACACTATCAGTGTGCCTGATTACCCTTAAGGTCTTTTTTGTGTGTTAAAGCAAGGCCAGAAGTCTAGATAGGCAGCACAGCCAAGACAGTGATGTGATTCAGTGATCACAGACTGAAACCAAGTCTGGAGACAGCCTCTAACAAAGAACTGTGTTGTTATTCTAGAAGATTTATTTTGACGTTATTTCCACTGGTAACGTCTCAGCTTCCCTTTCTGTCCTGTATATTTAACAACAAATGTAAAGCAGTTTACTATATACATACGCAAGACTTTAGGTCTTTTAAAAAGAGAAGATTTAAAACATATGTAATTTTTACAAAAATAAGAGGGCTGTCTTCAGCGTTAGCTCCCTCTTCAAATCATGTAACAGACAGGCCTCCAAAAACCAAGCTTGGAAAGCAACATATCTCAGCTTGAGGCTTTACAACACTTGACAGTTCTTCCAGCATTTAATAACTGCAATATGAAGTGTTTCAAACTGTAAATAGTTCCCCCCCAAATAACAAGCATTCTGAGCCATCATTCCCAGTTTCCAGAGTGTAAAACCTGTGCTCAAGAAGTCAGAATAACCTGCCCAGTATCCCTGATAAGGATATGTGCTTTCATGAGTTGCAGCTTTTCTGTCCCGCACTTGGCTGCCTAGAACATCATGGCTATACAGTAAGATTCTTGGGTAGGAAAGCAGATTTTAGGCTTTGTTTACAAGGGCAATAAGAAATAGTCTTAAAATCCCTGCTGCAAGCTGAGTGCTACCCAGAAGGCCTTCCCTGCTGAACTGCATCATTACATAGCACTTGTTCTGCTGCCAGTGCAACAGCAACAGCAGTGAATAAACTTTCTCTTTTCAGTTATATTATACTTCTTCTTTGTAAATTAATACATTTGCTATCCTGCCTGCATCCCACCTTGGGGGAAACGAGTGCCACTGCCACTATTCAGGAGCTGGACCAAACCATGGTGCTTTTCTGTACACAATAGTTGATTCCAAATTTTAGGAAGCACAGGGGAGGGCAGACATAAGTATCCCACTGCCCCTATCCTGCCCCGTGCTCCCTAACTAACCCTAGATGCTGTGCAAGTTTGGTTTCAGAGGTCTCAAAATTGCCCCAGCTCAGTGCATTTTGTTTTTCCACCAGAAAGTCAGTACTAGGCTCCATGACTACAGACAGCTCAGAGTCACATGCAGCTGTAGTTTGTCAGGGTATCATGGCAATGACTCACCACAGCATATGACAAACGGACATCCTGACTCAGTACGGAGAGCTCAGAGAGAAGTAACCTCTGAAAGACCCGATATCAATGCACTCTGCTAATTCATGATCAAGGTCCAGATCTGGGGGTCCTGGTGGACAGTACACTAAACATGAGCCAGCAGCGTGCCCTGGTAGTAATGACAGCTAATGGCATACTGGGCTGCATCAGCAGGAGTCCACGCAGAAGAGAGAGTAAAGTGATTATTGCCCTTTACTTGGCACTCGTCAGAGCACATTTAGAATACTATGTCCGGTTTTGGGCCTCCAAAACGAGAAAGAGAGATGTCAATAAGCTGTAGTGAGCTCAGTGAAGGGCCACCATGAGGTAAGATGGCCGGAACACTTGCCCTTTGAGGACAGAAAGAATTTTTTTTGTATGAGGACAGTCCAACAGCACAACAGGTTGCCAAAAGAAGCTGTGCAGTTTCCATCCATGGAGGTTTTGAAGACCTGAGTGATCAAAGCCCCAAGCAGCCCAGGACTGCTGATCCTGCACTGAGCAGGAGGTGTAGTCCCTTCCCACCTGAATGACATGCAATTCAATGACAGGGCTGAAAATTATCACATCCTGACAGTTCTTGAATGATCTGCACAGCCTGCTTGCCTACTCCCAAAACAGCTACAGAGATATTTTTTTTTTTTGGTATGTTGTTTGATGTGAGAGAGCCAGCCCTACAGTGGTTTAGAGTGTATTTGCAGTACCCTTTCAGACATATACATGTTAAATGACTTGGACAAAAGTGGAGCTATTTTCCTGGTATTAAAATGCTTCTGAATGGGAAATTTTTGAGACTGCTGATTTCTACTGTTTCCTTCTGTCAGTTACCTGATCTCGGATCTTTTCACACTCTTAACTCTTCCAGAGCTGTCCATTGCATGTGGTAATGTAATGGGACAGGCTGTGTGTGCTGTGTGTGCATGTGAAAGAAATTAAAATAAATAAACAATTTAATGAGAAGTTCAGCTGATATCCCTGCCGAGTTTAGATCTCGTGCAGGTAGCTTGCCCCTCTACTGAGGCTTCTCCATTGTTTGGAAATGGTGAATGAAGATGTGCAGGGCCAGGTTGCTTAGAAAGCCCTCTCAAGCACTTACTTCTTATCTCCTTTTGTGAAATAAAGAGAAGTATATGTTCTAGCATTCAGTGCTGCTGTCTTCTGTAGCCTTTAGGAACTCAAGACTGGTGAAATAGCTAATCACTTTACGGAAAATTTTTAAGGATAGAACTTGGTTATTTTGAAGGAGATTAAGAAGATGCTCCTAACTGGTACCGTAGGCTGGGATGATTTTAACAATTAGTGATAAATAACTTTCTGCTGCTGAAGTTGAAGTTTCTGTTCATCTTTCAAGTTGATGTATGGTGTCAGACATCTTTTGAATTCAGGATTGGTGTCAGGAGGGGAAACCCTTTTCTGGCAGAGTAGTATGTTAAATGTTGAGGCTAGTGTTCCTGTGATGATGCCAACTAGATCCTCAGTCAGCAGATGGAGGAGCTTCCTTTCACAGCTGTTGAAATTTGGTGCAGACCACGTGTCATTTCATCCAGTCAAGATTAGTCATGTCATATCACTGTGCAACCACAAGACTGACCTACTCCCTTAGATGTCCCAATCATTTCTATGGAGATGGCTCCATTTCTTTTTTAAAATAACTGCTAAATACCTAATCCTAGGGTTTGGATTCTTTTTTTGTTGTCGTTTACTGTACTGATACTTTTATTGACTACAACTTCTGTTTACTACTTGAAATTACTTACACAGAACCAGAGAGTAGTGGTGTACAAGCTGCAAAGATTCTTTTTTGTTAGCTGAATAGTATACAGTACAGGATGCTACTCAGCTTTAAAGCTATACAGAACGGTAATGCTGTTGTTCCCACACAGATTCTTAAGGCTAACAGCAGAACATTTACGTGAAGAAAATTTGCAGTCTGTGTGAATGTTGAGCATAGGCTGGAATGGTATGTAACATCAAACGTGTCCCACATGCTAAAGTGGAGACGCGGTCAAGGTTGTCAATGTTCTGCAAGAGATTGTGGAGTAATTGCCTAAAGTGACTAGGAAGATTAAACTAATATTCACGTTTTAAAGAAAATGTACAACATTGAAGAAGTTTTCAGGGTGGAGTGTAGCTGCATTACTGAAGTGTTCCCTAGGCCTCTAACCTTAGATGTTATTGCACTAGGGGAACCTGGTGTGCTGGCTCTAAGAGGAACTGTACGGAGGGTGGAGTGGAGTGGAGACACCGCAGCCAGGCTCCGTGATAAGATGGGAACTCAGAGGTACGTTGGAATCAATAAGCTGCATATTTGCTACCCTGGGCCAATGGCCCGCCATGTTTTTGACAAAATGCTGTCCTTTTGGTGAACTTTGCTCATTATAATATCATTATAATACCAAAACACACCTCCATCCCCAAAGCTACCCACCTCCAAGGTGCGACCACCCCTCACTGAGCATGTGCTCTGAATTTCTTGGAGCCTATAACTTTAAACAAAAGTGAGAAAATTTAGCACCAATCATAAGAAAGGTGTGTATGACTACAGTCACTCAATCTCCAACTAAAAGATAGAAAATAATATAAATTGGATTAAGAGAAAGGGGATGTTAGGGAAGATACCATCCTGACTTCTGGGATCAGTCGGCGGGCTGAGCCTCTCTTCCCCCCCCCCCCCCATTGGAACACCTTTGGGTGAGATTTGAACACTTGGTTATACTGGGTGTCTCTGCAGAAACATAGAAATCTCTGTAGGGTCTTTGTACCTTTTTAATGCGTTAATTGCCAGGCTGTGTACCTATGTATTTCACGCATGCTAGCTTGCTTTTGCAGACAGTAAATCATCACCAGCAATCCAAAGAACCTGTGTACCTCTTGCTGTAATAAATTGCACTTAATTGCATTGTTCCTAGCCATGATAGTTCTCACTGAACGTGACTAGAGTAAGGGCATGTTACGTTGTTGGTGAATTTGTGAATTTGTGACTGTGATAGTTCAGTACTCTGAATCCAACCGGACCCACATCGGTTAATGTATTATTGGTGAAGCTGTGACTGTGATAGTTCAATACCCTGAATCTGACCAGACCCATAATGGGTAATCAGCTACACCCCTTTACGCGACAGAGATGTAATAATGGCTGGTCTTTTCAAGGCAGCGTTCCAAATGCTGTTTCATTACATCCAAAGCTTAATGGAGAAAGGTTTAGATTGCCTTGGATAGTCTGTTGCCACTGATTAACAAGTCTGTGAGTTGTCAGCATTTCAAAGAGACTTCATGAACTATGTGTGCAAGAGAGCACTGCATCCCAGTGTTAGATGTATCGGGACAAGCTGCAAAGATTTTTTTTCCGTTAGCTGAATAAGTAGAAGACGCTACTCAGCTTTAAAGCTATATAGAACAGTAGTGCTGTTCTTCCAGCACAGATTCTCAAAGCTTACAGCAGAACATTTACCTGAAGAAAAACTGCAGTCTGTGCAAATGCTGAGCATGGGCAGGAATGGTATGTAACATCAAACGTGTCCCACATGCTAAAGTGGAGACGCAGTCAAGTTTGTCAATGTTCTGCAAGAGATGTAATGAGGATGGCTGTTTTTTTCAAGGCAGCGTTCCAAATATTGTTTCATTACATCCAAAGCTTAATGGAGAGAGGTTTAGATTGCCTTGGATAGCCTGTTGCCGCTGATTAACAAGTTTCCGAGGTGTCAGCATTTCAAAATGACTTCATGAGCTACGTGTGCAAGAGAGCTCTGCATTCCAATGTTAAATGTATCACTGCATTTTGAGACAACATTTTTGAAGTCAAAAACCAACAAACACAGAAATGTGGAGTCCAATGAATGACTTCCACACAACATTAATGTCTTTAGTTTCGCTCCTACGGTCTTCCTGAGGTTATAACGTAACTCTTCTTGTCTTTCTACTTGGTGCATTTCTTACTAATCAGAAGCAAGAGTTCTCCAGAGGGGTTGTGTTGCTTTGGGAACCGTATCAAAATACCTTTGAGGGGCATTAGTGAGATCTGCATTGTGGTGAGTGGATAAATTTATAAAATGGCTTTGTTTAGCCCTGGTGCAGTGCTGTTATTGGATGTACTCTGTGACTTGTGGCCTCAGTATGGTGAGCTGGCTCTCCCAGTTAGTTAGCTCATCTGTCTTGCTGTGTGAATCAGACACGTGGTAGGAATGTGGTGGAAGACAATCAGTGTTTGAGTGAATCAGCAATGTCTTGTAGAGATGAAAGAGGTTGAACTCATTGGCTTGAATTGTCATTCCCTCCATGAACGGGGCTGTGAGGATCTCCTCATCTGGTGTGATGAATTGAGAGAAAATGGAAAGCTTCCATTTTTAAAACCTGCCACTCCCTTTATTCCCAAGAACTGCAAGCAATTTTCACTTTGTTCAGGAAGATGCAGCAGGACAGCTGTTTTTCCTCATATGGCTTTCATCCACTCACATAACAGTTTTGGGGAATTCTGCAACATCCTTATCTGTAACATGCTCCTATCTTGATCTGTATACTGTTGAATTTAGTCCTGTCAGCCCTAGTTTCTCAATCTCAAGCTCTTTGTACCAAGGACAGGTCTTGAAGCACGTTTGCAGTCTGTTGCATCACTTGTTATCTGTGAGGAGGTCAATAAGCAGGAAATTGGCACTGGAGTTTCGAGAAAAACATAAATGTTACTGCATATAAATTCTATCTTGATTGTCTGAGTGCTGGGAAATGCTGGGTGAGGCTTTGATGCATTTCCTGAGTGTATGGACTGGTCACCTGCATGTGGGTGAAGAGGCAAAAGGGTTCTAGTTTCAGCCCTAACCAACTGTCTTAGGGTATGGATGGCTGGAGACTGTCATTTACCTTTCTTACTGACATGGAGCCTTTATACACACAAGATTTTAATGTGCTCTTGCTCTTTATATTTACTATTAATATTATTAGTGCTTTACATGGCTTTTTGCCCCTGTTTTCACCATTTCTCTCCTCCTCCAGTTCTGATTAAGATTACACCCCTCTTCTTACAGAGCTTGGAACCAAGGTAACCCTTATGAATTTCTTGCTGTTGTTCCTTGTAACTGTACCTTGTTCACTTTGTGCTTTGAATGACTCTTTGTGCATGGATCCCACTGTAAAGCGGGCTTTGTCTTCTGTACATGATTTACCTGATGACTTCTTTCCTGATGTAAGAGTATTATTGCAGCAATCAAAAACTGTTCTTGAGCCTTATTGGTCTAATGAAAGTTTGAATGCTCACTGTTACTATAGCCACCAACTTTGCAGATTTGATAGAAGATTTTTACCAAACCACCATCACCTTACAAAAGGCTTCTGCCAGGTCACAGGACTTAGCACCTGCTGGCACAGACATTGCCCCAGAAGAAGTATTGGTTTCTAAGGAAGAAGCTGAAGATTTGGAATTAGACGAATTTTTAGAAGAACAAGTTTTAAACATACAAAAAATGGAATCCAGGTTATCCTATTCCTAGTCAGGTGGCAGTTCATTTGGCAGTGTATAGTGAAATTCAAATGACATCAATTGATAGAGCAAAATGATTATTGTGGTGGTGTATTAATCGTCTCACTTGGGGAGAATCTTCTATTGCGGAATATATTGCCAGGCTTCAGACTTGTCTGTCTAACCCTGAAAAAAATAGGGGAAAAGATGCCCCAACCATTGAAGCAATCACTAGACCAATTGGAGTATCACCGCACCGCTCAGGGGCATCTGGACCAGCTAGAGGCCCTTTTCGATCTAGGCGACAATGTTTGGCCCCTAGATGATGAAAGGTCAAAAACACGGCTGAATATGGATGCCCTGGTCCAAATCGTGAGACAGACAGAGTTCACATGTGGGATCCCCGGTCCTGCATTCTGAACCATCTACCTCACGATCCTCCCCAGCTGGGAGACAATACTGACGGGATTCATCAACTATGCTTGTTAACAGGATTATAGAAAATACCTGGGTGCAACTTTAATCCTAACTGGAAAATACCTGTCTTTACAGAAACTAGTATTTCTTTGGAGGCACAACTGGACTTTCCTTTGAGAAACTGGAAATATTTATCCCCAGTTAAATTTTGGCCCAAGGGTATTTCCTATTTTCCAGTGCAAGCTGGGGTAAAGGTGGATAAGTATCCGGGTTTTGAAATCTCCCATGAATCCCTGTGTAAACTTGATCTCCATAAAATGTTTCAAGTTGGGATCTTGTACAGACAGGAGTCAAAGCACCAAGTCTCTTTTTGCGGTACAGCTTATTCATGGGAACAGCAAGACCTTGTTTCCAAACAGATCCAAACAGGACACAGACCACACAAACCCATGTCAGGGTACCAAGCAAAAGGAGTGGAATCATTAATCAGAAAAACTTGGAATTGGTTAAGGGGGTTAGAACACTGGTTAAAATTGGTTAAAACACTGTATCAAGTTACCACTGCTAAATGTAACTTTTTATTTTTCTCATACTTACAAAGTAGCTGTGTACAAAGGTACTACAGGGACCTGCAGGTTGGCACTACGTCCTTGGAATAACATACCAATTCCAACATCACCATGGATGCTATATTGCAAAAGGGGGCCATATCCCATATCACCAGGGGGTGGTCAACATCCCAATTTAGCAAGTAAAGGGCAATTCATAGAATCACAGAATCATAGAATATCCCGAGTTGGAAGGGACCCACAAGGATCATCGAGTCCAACTCCTGGCACCACACAGGTCTACCCAAAAATTCAGACCATATGACTAAGAGCACAATCCAAGAGCTTCTTAAACTCTGACAGGCTTGGTGCCATGACTATGTCCCTGGGGAGCCTGTTCCAGTGCGCGACCGCCCTCTCAGTGAAGAACCTCTTCCTGATGTCCAGCCTAAACCTCCCCTGCCTCAGCTTGACACCATTCCCTCGGGTCCTATCGCTGGTCACTAAAGAGAACAGACCGGCGCCTGCCCCTCCACTCCCCCTCGTGAGGAAGCTGTAGGCCGCAGTGAGGTCTCCCCTCATTTGTTAATGGTTAAACTGAAGGCCATACTGTGTGATTCCAGCTTTGTTTGCCATAGGCATTTTTCTACTCTGACGTGGCATGTTACAATGTATGCAAAGAACATTCTTAGGAATATAGAGATGTACTATGTTCCCTCACAATATAATCCTACTGATGACAGGCCAATTCCCAGGAAACCCCTTGATTAGTCATCTGTGCATTAAACACTTCTCCTGAAGCCTTTAAAGTTGCCGGCCAGGCTATATTCTGATTAAGATTGCAGTAATGGTTGGTTCTATATGTTAAAAGTCATATGATTCCATGGTACATATAGGTGTATATATATATATACAAGGTGCCTGGTGACTCTTCTCAGACTACTCTGGACTTCCCTCCTCAGAACCACCCATCATTTCGGAGATGTTACCTGCCACGATGGTACCCGGGGGCTTATCTGAAACTAAGCCTGCTACTCCAGAAGTCCAGCATATTGTTGACCAGGTGAGTTGCAACCTATCTGAAGATAAATTCTGCGTGAAGGGTGAATCTTTTGCCAAGGCTGGGAGACCAGGTGGTGATACTGAGTGTTTAAACTGAAGAAGCTGAAAATGCCTTTGTCAGTAAGTATTTTTCTCAGTGTTCTGTGTAGGCACGGTGCAAGTAAGATAAAAACAAATCACTTTTCTGTTTCATCCTTGTCCATAGGCAGGCATAGTACTGGCTACCTTCACTTAATCTTTGCATACAATTAAAAGACCAACTCTACTGTGCCAGCACTGTGATTGCTGTATTTGAAAGGAGAAGATTGTACCTGATAGGTACCGATACGCAGCTTTTAGGAAAAAAATCATTTAGGAAGCCTGACTCTAATGTGATTTTAAAGAATGCTGGAGGCAACACTTGAAATAGGAAAGAAGGCTGGAGATTTAGTTGTAAATTGAATTATTTTGATGGTTCTGGGTTTATTTCATTACAGGTGTGTGTTTAGAAATCTGAGAATTGGAGTGGTAGATGGGAAGGAAAAGCCTAAATATGAATCTGCCAACCATTTTTTCCTTTTCTTTTTACAGGTAAAGCCAGAATTTGAAAGAAGGGAAAAGAGAACATATGATATCTTTCGAGCCATAGAATATAAGACTCAGGTGGTTGCTGGAATAAACTACTTCATTAAGGTTTGTATGTTTTATAAGAGGGATTACTCTGTAGTCAAACAATATAGGTGACTTGCACAGTGGCTTATAGCAGGAAAGGGAAGCACATATAGGAAACCTGATGTGGCTAACAAGAATCAACACTATCTGTAGCTGCTTATAAAATTCCTCTGTCACTACTCTAGAATAGAAGTATAAAAACTTAACATTCACTGTGCTTCTTCAGGTGTGAATGATAACTTTTGTAAAATAATCTTAGTTGAAGTCAGGGGATAGCCTTATCAGCTCAAATTATCTGAACTAGCTGTAACCGTGCACCCCTGTTGCCTTTCAAGGCAAAGCAACAGATTTCATATTCCCTCTTGTGTCCTCCAGTAGTGTTTATTATAATTAATTTGAGGCCAGCCTGAGCATCTGTTGGAGAGTTAGTCAACTTTTTAATTTAATGCGAGCATCCCAGATTCTTCTAACTAGTTTTGCATGCAAGCACGTGTGCTGACCCTTTGGTTCTGTGTCATCTGCTGCAGAGGTACAGCCCACCTGTTCTTTCTTTACTTAAACAAACAAACAAACCACTTTGCCGACAAATGTAGTGCAATTCATCCTCTATTGGAAAACCTTACCCATGGATTTCAGCAGTTTTCTGAGAAGTAACATACAAGAAATTGCAGGGCATATCCTGCAACCAGAACTGAAGGCTCAAAAACATTGCTTCGGGGCAGGCTGGCTTTCTGTACATAGCACAAACCCTGCATGTGAATGCCCTGTTATAACCTCACGTATGTGTGGATATAAGCGTGGGTAGGATGTGCTCTCTTGACAAGAGTCAGAGTTTGTTTTTTATGGAAGAGAACTGGCAGACAGGGTTTGGGGAACAGTGATTCTGCAGAGACATAATGAACGTTTGCTCTCAGATTCCCGTATTTAGTAGATCTCAGGAAGGACAGATACGGCCAAGCCTTCTTTCCTGAGTCCTTCCTTAAAATAATTCTTAACAGTTATTTCTACATTCTGAGGGTACAAGGGAATAGTACTGACAGGCTACCTATTATATGGCCATTCTGAGTCTTACTTAAACAAATGTTTATCCTTCCCCTGCTACTGTGAGATGTGCCTTCATTTTGTGGACAAGATAGTGAGTAATGAAGAGTACAAAAACTCATAGGAAGGCTGCGGTAGAGCCAGAAGTCACGCCCCATTGCATTTCTTCCCTTAGTGCTTATTGCCGACCTAGGCAATCACATGTGTAAAGTACTTGCCTGCTGTCCATGGTAAGCCTACCAAGTACTGAGTAGCCTACCTACTACTGAGTAGCCTGACCAAGCTACTCAGAAATTAAGACTGATATGTAATCAAACTTAATAAACACATTTATAGCACTGGTGACTGATGATGTCTTTCCCAATTTTGCAAGTGACAGGAAACACTTCTTCAATTTAGCATTAACTGGAATGAGCTCTGTTGCAAGAGTCATTCTTTTATACTTAGGAATTTTCCACATCACTAATATTTTACCAACAAATTTACAGCTGAGATGTAATCCAGACAAAGACAAACATAGTGCAGTCACCAGAAAGCATGTAAAGACCTCTTAAGATCCTAAGGCATTAAACTTTCCTTTAATATCATAGACCTCACACAATAAGAGTTGAACACCTGTTGTATTTGGCTCTGTATGTAGGAAATTCTGCACAACTTTGTAGAAAATCTTTGTGGGGGTTTTCTGGAGGGGAAGGCAAGTTTTTCACTCATGGTCATCCCTGCAAGCACGAAGACATGTCATGTTGTCTGTCCAGGCACCAAACCAGCGTGTTTACAGTACATAAGACAAGGGATCTTGGCTTTCAAGTTGTCATTGCATCTCTGGGGTTGTTCTTAAGACCATGTGAATGTTTTGGATAGATCTTTTTGTACCCTCTAGGAGCTGATATGGTCTGTGCATCTTGTCCCACCTCTGAGCCATTAGGACTTATTCTTGTGTCTCCTGCTCTGAATGTCCTGAGAAGTTTCAAGCTGATGGACTGGGATCTTGATGAGCTAAATAAGATGCCATCAAAACCTTTCTCCTTTTGTTTCTTCTGGTGCTTCTATATCCAAGAAGCCCTGGTTTTCCATTAACATCTGTCTGATGTTTTTTTTTTAAAAAACTTGTTTTATTACAATATGTGATACATGGAGACATAGAGTTCTCCGTGTAGTTTCTGCCACCAGTTACCATCCAGACTTGGGCTAAGAGTCACTGAAGTAGAAGTGAAGATATGCCTAAAATCAAGCTTCTGAGAGAAGATATCCTTTCAAGTATATAAGAGCACCTTTTAGTTTCACACATGATCCTCATTCTCCCACTGTTCTGATTTCTAGGTCCAAGTTTCTGATACTGACTACGTCCACTTAAGGGTGTTTCAAGCCCTTCCTTATGAGAAACAAGGTCCCAGACTTGACAGTTATCAAACTGGCAAAACCAGAGACGATCCTCTGACCTACTTCTGAGAGATGGTGGGGAATGTTTCCGGACTTCTGCAAGTTGCACGTGGATTCTGCCTGTGTCAGTAAATGCATGAGAATAAAATAAGTTTTGAAAGCTTTCTTCATCTTGTGCATATTGTGTCTAGGTCTGCTGCCTGGCTAAAGCTTGAGAGGGTTCTGAAATACTAGTCAAAGCTGTTTCTGCCACCTAAGGTGCTGTAGCTCTAAGACACAGTACACTCCTTTTATCTCTTCTTTTCAAGTACTGTCAGTATTTTTAGGTGTAACAGGCCACATATTTCTTGGGTTTGCTCTAAGTGCATTAAAGACAAGCTATTGGCTGCTCTTCAGAAAGTGTGAGAGAATCTAGAGGAGGAATTGAGAAGCCAAACTGTGTGCCCCTCTGTAAGGGCAGCCTGACTGGTTAGGGTGGGGTGAGGAAAGGCATGACCTACTCAGAGTAGCAGGAAGAGGGACCTCCTGCTGCAGCAAGAACAGCTCAATCCCAGCATCCAGGCCCTGGAGCAGAGAGTGACCATCATGATTAGAGAGCATGGTTTACTGGAGATGCATGCAGCTCATTCCTTCTTTGTAGCATCAGGAACCTGCAATGAAATCAATTTTCAGTTAATCTCTCAGGGGACAAAGGTAGAAAGCAACCCCCAAACCACGACAACCATATTTTTCTGTTAGCAGCTGCTCACGTAGGTGCTCTTGAATTGCCCAGTGCAATCCAAGCCAATGAGCTTGGGCTCAGGTGTGAGACATCAAATGTTTCAATGGGCTTCAGGCCACACCTTGCTTGTGTTCATATTTGGTGCTGTACTGAATAGGCATGTAACTGTCACAGGTTATGTAGTACCTAGAAAAACATGGCAGAGGCCCCCCCCTCTCCCCACCAATTCCTCTATAATACAGCCTGGATCTGATGCTTTAAGTCCTTGAAGGACTTGCTTTAAGCAAGAAGGCAATGTGTGGACTCCTGTGACTTTCGGAGTACTTTCATGGTGAATTTAAGTTCTCACAAGAGCTGAATCTTGCTGTCTAATGCTACAAACCTTAAAATGCAGCCAATCTAGCATTATCAGCGCTAGCTGACCTCTCTCAGAATACCATTTGGCAATACTGTTTAGCTTTTTTGAACCATATAAAACGACTGAGGATGGAGAGTTTACCAGTAACAAAAAATATCGTCTCCAGAACCACCTTATTTTAGCAAAACAAGAAGTGCACAACAACCCTGACGTATTCCACCAACGTTCTACGTTGGGAATGTGGGAGGACTCTTTGGGCTGATGTGAGTAAAAGAATATATGCAAAATAGTAGTTTGAGCTCCCTTAAGTTCCACTTAATGGTTAGGAAGCAGAACATGCTCTAAACAGTGCTACTTACTTGCTCACACAGCATTCCTGCCACAAGAAGCGTAATAATGTGCATGTGTAGTTTCTTCAGTGTGGGACCAAGAATCTGCACCGGTGTCATACACAGGTGGGCTGTTTCTTCTCAGTTCAGAATGCAGCAACACCTCTCCCAAAGTAAAATATCAAAATTTCCAACACACACACACTTTTCCTCCCACCCCCATCCTCCCTCCCCAAACTGTTTTTTGTTGCCTCACCAGATTAAAACAAAGCATTTCTAATTAAAACAAATATACATGTAAACGTAGATGTGGTGCTTAGTGACATGGCTTAATGATGGAATTGGCAGCGTTAGGTTAAAGGTTGGACCAGATGATCTTAGAGGTCTTTTTCTACTTAAATGATTCTATGATTTAGTCATTTGGAATCTGAAAAAGGCTAATGGGAAAAAATGGAGCAAGATAGCAACCAGTATTGAAAAAGCAGTAAAGAAAACAGAGAAATGCCAATGAAATATACCATCTAAATTTGAGAGAAATATTTATTGTTATTAGTGCAGAAATGCTTGTACAGTTCAAATTCCTTTCTAGGACTTCTTTGGACTCAGAAAATAAGCAATTTTTTTTAAAACTCATACACCATCTACTGGACATTACATCCTACTGCTTCAAGAGGATAAACATGATTAAGGGAATGTTCCAAAGACTACAGTATTCCTGTTTCTCTTGCTTTCAAAATCATTTCTGTTCAAGTCTACCTTCCACGAGTGGTAGTGTCACTCCCCTGCAACTTCCAGAGCAGGGAAGTCCACAAACGCAACTCAGGCACAATATTCTGGTTGAGGTGCACTGTAGCCAGTGCAGCTACTTGGGTTTGCATTAGCAAAAGGTGAAAGGAGAGCTATGTGATTCATTTAGATATTGCACAGTAAGAAAATGGCAATAAGAGAAATGGATTTTCTTTCCAGTTTTGTTAAAAAAAAAAAGATATTTTCTTGTTCTTTGTTGGAACAGGAATCAACATTTTGCAGCCTATAGAAAATATACATAAGAAATCATTCGGAAGACAAGTAAGTTTGCTAGAAATAAGTCAGTTCATCATGCTTCGTCTTGCTGCTCTGGTATCCATGGAGACTCAGTGGCTTATTCTCATGAGGAAGGCTTTTGAACACCCGCAGGTGCACGAACTCATCATTTCCAACATGGACCTGAAAGGCACGAAAACCAGTGAGTGCTATGGA
The DNA here is from genome assembly GCF_964211835.1 of Anser anser. Classification (NCBI taxonomy): domain Eukaryota; kingdom Metazoa; phylum Chordata; class Aves; order Anseriformes; family Anatidae; genus Anser; species Anser anser. Next base: position 101,539,397 of record NC_139720.1, on the reverse strand, counting down.
GTAACAGTCGCCTTCATCAGGAGGGATGATTTAGGTTGGTGCGTTTGAGGTTGGGGAAGCAGAGACACAGTAATGAAAAACATCACCTCAGAAGGTGTGGCCTTGTTTGAGGCAGACTGGGAGTTGTGACTTTGTGGAAATACCACCTGATCCTTCTGTCTGCTAATCCTCCCTATGCCTGAGATACGGAATGTGCCTCGGAGTTGCTGAGAAGTGATTAAACACATGAAAAATACTCTAATCTTATCTGGAAGAACAAAGACTTAAATGCTTTGATCACATTTGCTTTTTTTTTTTTTTCTTTTTTGTGTGTGACATCACTATAGGCAGAGTCAGAGGAGGTTTGATACTTAACTGTATCCTTCCACATCTGGACTTCACTTAATACAATTTTAGTTCTCAGCATCATGGATGTGTAATTATTACAAAACCAAGTTTCACAGAGTAACTTAAGTACAGATCGTTATGATAATAGAAAAGTACGCTTATCTCCATTTAGTATTTGAAAGAAGACAGGCTGGGAGGTGGGGGTGACTTTTTTTTTTTTAATTTACATGCACAGATATTTTCTTATTAAGGCCAAATCACAAGCATCCCTGTGTACACAAAGTAAACAAAAAAAATTTGCAAATGTGTTCTATGAAAAAAAAAAAAGAGGGATTCCCCTGCCCTGTGTCCTTTACCTTGATAAAGTAGTTTGTTCCAGCAACCAGCTGAGCCTTAAACTCCACTGCAGTGAAGACATCAAAGGTTTTCCCTTCTTTTTCTTCTAGCTGAGACTTCACCTTAAGGAAACATCAAGTTATTAAGACTGATGCAATATTCAAGTATTTAGGACTTAAGGCTCACACTATCAGTGTGCCTGATTACCCTTAAGGTCTTTTTTGTGTGTTAAAGCAAGGCCAGAAGTCTAGATAGGCAGCACAGCCAAGACAGTGATGTGATTCAGTGATCACAGACTGAAACCAAGTCTGGAGACAGCCTCTAACAAAGAACTGTGTTGTTATTCTAGAAGATTTATTTTGACGTTATTTCCACTGGTAACGTCTCAGCTTCCCTTTTTGTCCTGTATATTTAACAACAAATGTAAAGCGGTTTACTATATACATACGCAAGACTTTAGGTCTTTTAAAAAGAGAAGATTTAAAACATATGTAATTTTTACAAAAATAAGAGGGCTGTCTTCAGCGTTAGCTCCCTCTTCAAATCACAGACAGGCCTCCAAAAACCAAGCTTGGAAAGCAACGTACCTCAGCTTGAGGCTTTACAACACTTGACAGTTCTTTCAGCATTTAATAACTGCAATATGAAGTGTTTCAAACTGTAAATAGTTCCCGCCCAAATAACAAGCATTCTGAGTCATCATTCCCAGTTTCCAGAGTATAAAACCTGTGCTCAAGAAGTCAGAATAACCTGCCCAGTACCCCTGATAGAGACATGAGCTCTCACGAGTTGCAGCTTTTCTGTCCCGCACTTGGCTGCCTAGAACATCATGGCTATACAGTAAGATTCTTGGGTAGGAAAGCAGATTTTAGGCTTTATTTACAAATTACTTAGAATGAATTACTTAGAATCCCTGCTGCAAGCTGAGTGCTACCCAGAAGGCTTTCCCTGCAGCACTGCATCATTCCATAGCCCTCATTCCACTCCCAACGCAACAGGAGTGAATATATTTTCTCTTTCCAATTATATTATGCTTCTTCTTTGCAAATTAATACATTTGCTATCTTGCCTGCATCCCACCTTGGGGGAAACGAGTGCCACTGCCACCACTCAGGTGCTGGACCAAACTTTGGTGCTTTTCTGTACACAAGAAAGGATTGGTAGTCATCCTGACCCTCGGAGCTGTGACCATACTCTACATCTTCCCTCCAGGGTCACAGCTCTATACTTCCTCCAGGCTATAAGCAGTACATCAAAAGTAATGCAATGATGTTTGGATGATTGTGTACACATGCTTTTTGGCATATAGAAATCAAAGTGCACCCAACAACTTTGCATTCTCAAATGCTGCGCGGAGGGGTTCAGTCCCTGAAAGCACAGTAATTCAGTCCTCCCTCTTTCTTTCCCCGAGTCAGAGGATGGCGCAAGTGGCTTCAGTTCTCATCCCTAGAGCTACTGTTCCAAATTTTGCGAAGCATGGTGGAGGGTAGACGTAAGTATCCCAGTGCCCCCAACCTGTCCTGTGCTCCCCGACTAACCCTAGATGTTGTGCAAGTTTGGTTTCACAGGTCTCAAAATTGTCTCAGCTCAGCGCATTTTGTATTTCCACCAGAAAGTCAGCACTAGGCTCCATGACTACAGACAGCTCAGAGTCACATGCAGCTGTAGTTTGTCAGGGTATCATGGCAATGACTCACCACAGCATATGACAAACGGACATCCTGACTCAGTACGGAGTGCTCAGAGAGAAGTAATCCCCGAAAGAACCAATTTCAACCCACTCTGCTAATTCATGATCAAGGTCCAGATCTGGGGGTCCTGGTGGACAGTACACTAAACATGAGCCAGCAGCGTGCCCTGGTAGTAATGACAGCTAATGGCATACTGGGCTGCATCAGCAGGAGTCCACGCAGAAGAGAGAGTAAAGTGATTATTGCCCTTTACTTGGCACTCGTCAGAGCACATTTAGAATACTATGTCCAGTTTTGGGCCCCCAAAACGAGAAAGAGAGATGGCAATAAGCTGTAGTGAGCTCAGTGAAGGGCCACCATGAGGTAAGATGGCCGGAACACTTGCCCTTTGAGGACAGAAAGAATTTTTTTTTGTATGAGGACAGTCCAACAGCACAACAGGTTGCCCAAAGAAGCTGCGCAGTTTCCATCCATGGAGGTTTTGAAGACCTGAGTGATCAAAGCCCCAAGCAGCCCAGGACTGCTGATCCTGCACTGAGCAGGAGGTGTAGTCCCTTCCCACCTGAACGACCTGCAATTCAATGACAGGGCTGAAAATTATCACATCCTGACAGTTCTTTGATGATCTGCACAGCCTGTTTGCTTACTCCCCAAACAGCTACTAGAAAGAAGATGGTTCAGAATCACCCTGACTAATCCTTGCCACAGCTTCCAGCAAGAAGCCAAAGACTGAGCAAACCTGGGTGGGAATCCTTGCAGTGGAAAGGTAGTTCCTGTGAGATCCCTAAGCCAGGTGCACTGCTGGAGGGAAGCTGTCCTGCTTTTCCTCACATTTTACATGCTCTGGGTCAGCAGCAGTGCTTGCGAGCACTGAATCTGGCCAGTGTTTGGCCATCGCCACCACTCTAACAAAATAACGCAACGGAGATGAGAGCTGGAAAAGCAGGAACAGGAAACACACTCACGTTAAGCAAACTGGCAGAACACAGTAAACCTCCACAGAGATTCAAGCAAAGAAGATAATTTGAGAAATTTATCTTGATTTAACAAAGTATGTTTTTCTCAATACGTATGCTCGGGGGGTGACTGCTCCCCGGCCGCCTGCCTGCAGGCAGCGACCCCACCGCCCTAGGGGCGCAGGGCAGCCCCAGCCCCAGCAAGCCCACGCCGGGCGCAGGCCCTACGGGAGCCGCCCGGGCCCCGCCGCCCCGCCCCAGGCCCATGGGGCTTTCGCCGTGCCCGTCCCCGGCGCGTCCCCCTCACCTCGTCGGCGATCTTCTGGGTCTCGCTGGTGGCGGGCTGGGTCGCCGAGACACCCCCGCACAACATGACGGCGGCCTCCCCGCTCCTCTCCTCTCTCCGCCCAGCAGCGGCCTTCACGCCGGGGCGGGCCCCGCTCCCGCCCCGGGGCCGGGCCTGCCGCCGGGGCGGGGCCAGGGCGCTGGGTTTGTGTTTATTTCTAGCCGATTTGAACTGATTCCATGGAAAAACAGCAAACCCGCCTTCTCTTACGCGTCCCCAACGCCCCTTTGGCAATTTAGTAAATATATCCCTGAATTTACCAGCGGTGGGTGTTGCATACTGCAGGGGCTTCCTGTGTAGGTAAGGGACGACACCCATGAAACAGAATGGGGAAGGAGAAATTCTGTCCTCTCCCATCGTCCCTCTCCTGATGGTCCAGCAAATACCAACCAAGGGCACATGCTTTGATGTAGATTTTTGAGCCGTGGGGGGTGGGAAGGGGGAGCCATTCACACAAGTGACTTCTGGTGGGACATGCCAGTGGAAGTTCTTGGGTTTGAGCTTTCCACAAAGCATGTAACCCAACTCGTCTTCATCAGTATTGTCTTGTGTGACAGGCGGCTGAGCAACCTTCCTCTCCTGGACGTGGCAGGATGAGAAGACATACCCTCCATGCATGGAAAAAAAAAGAGTTTGGTTGCAAATCGCCTTCATGAAGGGGTTCCTTTTTTACTGATTTTCCCTAGCCTCTAGTGCATGTGTCACTCAAATAAGGCTGCAGCAGAAGTGCTCAGCCTATGTGGCTTGAGGCTTTCAGCTCAGGGTAAGTGTGCAGTGAGGGTGGATGGGGCTTCCCCAGGAAACTGACCATTCAAATCTGTCACAAGGAAATTATGGCAGGCCATTGGAGCTTCATTGTGTGCCAGGGTAGAACTTCCTTTTAAGCAGATGTAACGAATTAAGAACACCCAAGAAGCTTAGCAATAAATATCAATATTATCTACTGTGAGTGTAGCCAGTGAATATTGTCCTCCAAACAAAGCAGGCAGTGGTGACTTCATTTCTCACATTACATGTGTTTGTGCACAGTTTATATCTTCTGTTGTCCTCATTTAATTCATTGAGAACTTTTGTACTTTCAAGACTGTCAGCTTCAGGGGCTACTTTCTGGGTCTGGCCCATAGGAGTGATTCACTAGCACTAAAGTTATTTGGCTACTGAACTTTTACTAAGAGTGAGCTGTAATTATTTTTTTTTTAGCCCTTTTGCCATCTAATAGCTATGTGCATTCATGTATTTGGTTAGATCCAGGAATCCACGGGTTTCAATTGCCACCTCTAAATTAAGCCTGGTGGCTTGAGTCAGCAGCAGCCTGGGGAAGGGACATGTTTTTTTTTTTTTTTTTTCTTTTTTCTTTTTTTTCCTCAGAAGCAATGAGCAACTCCCACTGGGTCTAGTGGTAGAATGTGGTTTCTGGAAGTGTGGCCCCAGTGACATGTGTTTTCAAACTCTTTTTCTTTCTTTTAACCTGCAGTGCCATAGCTGTAATCACATATTGTTATTTGCAGGCCAAACAGTTAAAGTTGGATTGGTTCTTACATGGTGTAATTAAAATTTGAGCCCACTCCAAGTTGAATATAGCAGAGCAACAAAAGGGTTAAAATAACTTGTCTTAATAGCATTCTTCATTGGTTTCTGGACTTCCACTGTGCCCTCGTAAAGCAAAACTCCTCAGCAGCCAGTGGAGGTTGCAAAACAGTTTTTATGCAGTAATGTCACCTGTAAGTTTTATTTTCCTGCCCTGGCAAAAGAACAAACAAGCAAAAACAGCAACAACAGAATTGTATTTTCCCCAACACATTCACACAGTCCTTTCGTCTCTGCTCATGCTAAGCTGCAGGCCTGTATACCTTTCCACAGGGGTCTAGACTACCTTCATGTTTGATGGGCGAAGGTACTGACACCTTCACAGCAGATGCCTGTTCTTGTATATGGGATCTGTAAAGAGGGAAGTAAATTCTGCAACATAGCCTCACCCTTCCTGCTGGGCTGCCTAGGAGCATTCTTTCTTTCATCAGGCTGCAACAAAATTCTGTTCTAAAGACTCTCTTACTTCAGCCTTTCCAGCATGGATGGAGAGGAACCGGGCATACCTCGCACAACCAGGAGCACTTATGTCTGCTTTTGGGGGTGTAGAACAAGAGTCAAGAGTAATGAAGTTCAACTGTACTCTCTTCTGAAGTCCTTACTCTTCTTCTCTAGGTACAATGCACCCTTCCTGTTCTAAGTACCCTCTCTTCAAGATGGGCCAGGAGGGACATAACCAAGTAGAAGGCCAATAGGAACCAAAACATATCCAGTTCACTCATTTATCTGTTGGAATATCTCAGAGCCCAGGTCTGTATATTCTTCACCCCATCATCTATCAGCATGCATGCTTACAATATTCATCTGAAATATTACCAGATTTGGGGGCTATTTCTCCATCCCTAACTCCTCCATTTCACCTTGTTTTATTGGCTTTTTATCAGGCCCACGAGTACTGTCATGACTAGCGCAATGCTTTGTGTAGGTGTGAGGCAGATTAATATGGCAAAGCACAACACTGACTATGGTGTGAAAGGGTTAGCCATGTATGCCATGTGGAATATTACAGCAGCAACACTTTGTTAAGCATACAACTACTAGCAACGTAATCAATCATGAATACATGTCATTGTGCTCTCGCAACGTTCTCCAGGGGCATTTACAAGCTGTTCTCCCCCTCCACCAAAGCAGGCAGGTTGGAGGTAAAGCCACCTCAGCTGGAAGAAAACAGTAGGAACCTAGTAGCTTGGTCTAGTGCAATGGAGTCTAGGAAGGGTATAGTCCAGTATTTCCTGCTGGGCGGAAAGCAGAAATTGGGACATTACTAAATATAAATAGCAAGGCGCTCTGTCACATTAAATACTTTACATGTTCACACCCTTGGCTGTACACAGCATGCAGGACATTGGGGGCTTTATTATTTCCCCCTGACTGTGCTTTCCCCAAGTGAAACTGTGTATCTTGCTTTTGAAGAGCTGAGAGTCCTGATGCACATGGTTACAGATCACATATACTGGGTAAAGAGGGAATATTATACATAGTGGGGAAGAGGAATATTATACATAAATGTAAAAGCAGAGTATAGTGGAATTGCCCAGTGCCTCCCATAGTCAGCTGAGTTGCAGTCTGGCAGGAAAAGCTTACAGAGGCAAGGCAGCATGCAAAGTTCTGCTTAAGCCCCACCAGAGGCAATCTTCACTTGTCCTTCCAAGATGTCCTGATTTCAATAAAGCAAATGCAAATTCAGTTCAAGGCTCCCCAGACACAGGCTTCTGACAGTCCTTCCTCTGGAGGCATGTGTGTTACCCTGCCGGCACTAACAATAACGTGGTGGGGCTGTGTCACAGATATGTATCTTTGTTGTCTTTCCCATTCAGAAGCAAGAGGTGAGCAAGTTCCTCTTGGGGACTGGTGCGCTTTTCATGATCTTCTTTTGTTAGGAATGTACTGTGTTCTCTGTAACAGAGCCACCTCCAGTGCCTATAAAATTTCGAGAATTAGCTGATGGCAGGGAAGGCTCTGCCTCAGGGCTTGGTACCTCTTCTTTGGTGTCTCCCACCATTGATTCCTGCGAGCTGGACTCTGGGCTGGAAGCTGCCTGGAAGCCAGGCTCAGCACCGAGGGACTCACTGTTCTGCAGGGGAAGCAGGGCCCGATGCCGCATCAGGCTGTCGTCACTGTTCTGGGCCTCCAGGGAGTTCCTGCGCTTGGTGTTCCTGTTGGCCATGGCATTCTTCTGCGGTTCCTCAAAGCTCAGGGACAGGGTAACTGTGCCGCTCCCGAAGCTGACCTTTTGCTTGCACCCACGCTGCTGCTGGCGCTGCCGCTCAGCAGAGGCTGGTAGAGGAAAAGGGTCTTCATGGTTGCTTTTGCTGCTGATGGAGGAGGAAGGGGTGGATCCGGTGGAGCCCCCGAGGCTGTTGGAGCGCTTGCGTGACACGTTGCTCCGTCTCAATGTGGCCCTGGCAGCCACCTTGAAAGCATGGGCAGCTGTGCTGCAGCGCACTTCTTCGATTGTGTTGCGGGACGGCTTGAAGAGAATAATGTAGACTTTGTTGAAGAAGATGCAGGCCAGGAGCCCAAAGCTGGCAGCCAGTATTGCAATCACCTCCACGGCAGAGACAAACTTGCCATATGTGCTGGCATAAGCAGGGATGAAGGAGATCCAGACAATGAAAAAGATCAGCATGCTGAAGGTGATGAACTTGGCCTCATTGAAGTTCTCGGGCAGTTTTCGAGACTTGAAGGCAAAGAAGAAGCAAATGGCTGCCAGGAGGCAGGTGTAGCCAATGAGGAAGCCAAGGGCCATCAGGGAGCCCTCATGGCAAGTGATGAAGATAATCTCATCCTCCAGCTCGTGGTTTCGATAACTGGATGGTGGGGCTGTGTAGAGCCAAATCACGCAGATGACAATCTGTACAAATGTACACAAGAAGACTAGGAGGAACTGAAGGTTGAGGCCCCACCACTTTCGATGGAGGCTTGTGGGGATCTTTGCCTCGAAGACAAGCAGGACGCGGTTGGTTTTCACCAGGATGCAGGAGATGCAGAGAACAAAGCTGATGCCAAAAGCTGGCTGCCGCAGACGACAAGTCCAGTTCTGGGGCTCGCCAATGAAGAACAATGAGCTGGAGAAGCAGCAGAGCAAGGAGAAGAGGAGGAGGTAGGACAGCTCCCGGTTTGTGGCCTTGACAATGGGAGTGTTGCGAAATTTGGTGAAGACTCCCAGGACAAAAGAAGTCAGGAAAATTCCCAGCACAGCGAAGAGAGTCAGAGCAATCCCAAAGGGCTCTGTCCAGGACAGGAACTCTATTTGCTTGGGGATGCAGGATGTGTGGTTCTCATTGGACCAGTAATCCTCAGGGCATTTGTCACAAGCACTTGCATCTGAAAAACAAGTGACAGGGAGAGGGAAGGTTTGTCAGAATAAGAGACTGAAATGGGAGACAAAGTGCATGGCAACTACACCCTGTTCTTCACCTTAAATACAGGGGGTGTTCCCGTCAGGTGCCTGCAGGTTCACAATATCATTTATTGCTGTTTCAGAGTGTTTTACAGTGAAACAACAAACCTGCCAACTTAAAAAACAACAGCAACAACAACAAAAAAACAAACAAAAAGCAAAACAAAAACACAACAACAACAACAACAAAAACCAAAGTGCTGCCCATGTACTCTGCTTTTTGGATCCATTTCTTGGTAAAACTTTGCAAAGCTTGTTTGATTACTTTTAGCTGTTATACAAGCTGTGTCCCCTTCTGTTTCTTCATTTTTATCATCTGCTTCTCTCTGTCTTCATACCTCTCACACTCTTATCATCATGTGAAACATCCTGCCTGTCTCTACTACAGAGAAAATGAAAAACGTTCTTGCCTCCTTAAGTGTTTTGAGAGCTTATTTCTTATTCCTTGGAGGTGAGTCTTGGAACTGTTTAAATTGCTCATCCCTGAAGGCAGGAAATGCCCTTGACCCCCAGCACACTCTCATTTCATGCTGGAACATCAGGGGAAGATGTGTCCTAAGGATACCACTCAGACAAGCATCCCACTGATTGTTGCAGAGGGAAAATTGATGCTTCTGTCTCCTTCCTCTGCATAAAAATAATTAGAACCTATTGGGATGGCAACATCTGTCTCCAATGGCTGCCATAATGAAAAGGGAAGAGCCTGCTGCTCCTGTTCTTCTTTAATCCAGACGGGTCTTGTGCTCCATTGGTGAGGGTCATGACTCCTTTGATTGTAGTGGAAAGGGGTTGAGAGCAATGAGTTGGAGGTCACATCCTGCCTCTTCCTTCAGGATCCCATCAGGATAGCAATGGGCTGCAGTGAGTGCTGGGAACAAACACTCAGAAAACCCCTTTCAAAGCTTTTCACCTGTGTGTGGACAGAGACCCTGAGAATAGCTCCCAAAACAGAGCTTGGTGCTAATGAGGAAGTCAGGAATGCAAAGCTAATGAGTGCAAAGTATTTCAAGCTCTCTTCTTCTGGAGTGGTGGTTGCAGGGAATATCCACTGCTTGATATGATTCTGCTCTCCTAATGACTGCTTGTCTCACCTAAGTTGTTCACCTGAAAAACTTGTACTGGATGTAAAAGCACACTCAGAAGCTCCCATCACCGTGTCATTTCATTTACTTTTGTTCAGCCAATCATTTTTATTTTATGTGTGTCTTTTACCTGGAAGCTCATTGGAAACTGCATGCAGGGCAAAGCTAACTTCACATACCAAGGGATTCAGCCACCTCCACCTGATACAGAGGCAACTATTTATCACTGCATCCTAAAGAAGTGCTTTCACTGTTGTCTTGAGCTGACCTAGATAGAGACTACGCTGCCACTTAACGGAGCAAACCAGATCTCCCTTCTCCCCCAAGGCTGCTCATTCCTTCCCCCTCTTTGTGTTAGCATGAAAGTTCATGCAGCTTCTTGTTCCAACTTGGAAACTCAACCTGCCAAAAAATGAAATTGTTTTCAGGAAGACCAGAGACCTGATCCAATTTGCTCTGTGGTTGCACAAGTACTAGACAATGGATGAAAGCAAACAGCTTGGGGAGGAGATGAGAGATTGTCTCTTTTGGTAGTATCACTATGTCAGTTTGATGAGACTGGTTGTGAAACTGTTCTCTGTGCCTATAAAACTGGTAAGTACAGGAAGTAAAGAGCATTACTGTCAGCTGAAATTGCAGCAGAAAACTGCGGAGTCGGAATGCAGTCATTCCCTCAGCCTCACAAATCTCACAAACAAATCTCTCAAAACAGCGCCAGCTCCCAAAATCTTGTGAAAAACACCAAATGACACCTATTAAAAATGACCAGGATCGCTTCTATTTAATTAAAATGTTACATGTAAGCAGCTTCTAATATATGTATATGTACATATAGTGCTATAAAGTACTATATGCTTACTGTGTGTTCTTGTAAAAATATTACGACTCCTGTCTGATAGAATGCAGATTAGATTCTCTCCCAAAGGAGAATACTTCTTCAGTCTTGCATGCAACCTACTGGTTTTCATCTCAGGTAAGGTCTGCAGTATGTGCTGGGGCTGGTGCTGCTGGAGAGGGTCCTGAGTACTCTGCAGTATGGAGGGGACTGCTGCTTGGAAAAGATTTATTTGCCTTCATTAGCCTGGGGATGTCCAACACCGAGGAAGCACTAATGGTGTTGGAAATTCAGAATTTTTCAAGCAACACTAAAACCGGAGTTAACTTTTCCCTTCACTGCAGAACCTGAGTGGCTTGATCCAAGCTTCCACTGCAACCAACAAAAAGAATGTCTGTGGGTGTTTGATAGGACCCAAGAGATTCTGCTCTTTCGCAGCGCCAGTGTTCAACAGAAGCTGTGGTTGGTGACCCTGTAAAGGGAAATATACCTCTCTGCTTTTGAAGTCGGGAATAGAATAGTCTTTTTTTTTTTTTTTTTTTTTTTTTTTGTAAAACATGAAATAAGAAGCTGACAACAAAAGGAAAAGATGGAGGCAGATGGATAACTACAGTACCTAGGATTAGGGTAGAGAGTGTCTCTTTCCTCCAGGTTTTTGGAGAAACAAAAGATATTGCTACAATGCAGCGGAGTTCACCTATGGCCTGAGAGGCTTCCTACGTGCAAGTCCTTTTCCATTTCTCTGCCTCAGTTTTCCTAATTCAGAGCAGGAGTGACAAGCAGCTTAGCAGAACACGGGATCTGAAGACCACAGGATTCAACTCCCATAAGCTTCTCAGGAGAATGTCCCTCTAGGCTTTCTGTGAAGGCCCCTGGCAAAGCAGCCTCCGGCTCAGCACTGCAGGTAAGTGACTTCAACAGAACTGTGGGTGATGCACAGAGGGCTCATATGGTCCACTGCAAACCCCAAAGCAACCCTGTGGGTATTACCTGTTTCATCACTGTACTCCCCATCAGGGCAGTCCACGCACTCAAAGCAGCAGGTGGGCTCTCCCTCAATAATGCCCTTTCTGGTGCCTGGGAGGCAGTCCCTGCTGCAGTTAGAGAAAGGTACCTGCAAGAAAAGACCCCAAAGAAGGTTAATGGTAGCAGTGCCCCATGTACAGCCTTCCCACAGCAGGACCTTGGGATTACTCCAAGGGTGTTGCTGCTTGATTCAATGTTGGCTGGAGAGCCTTAGACAGTCCCCTCTTCTTTCCACTTAAGAGACGCACCTTGCATAATAGTCTTCCCTCAACCCTCTGCAGTGATACTTGTTTGAAAGATTGCATCAAGGAATGGTGGGGAAGATCAGCGAGAGCTCTGTAATCTCTACTGTGTTGCATGCACTGTGAACTGGTTTGTGACCCACAAGACATATGCCAGAAAACAGTCACTAGGTGATTAAAAGAAAAGACAGTCCGTGTCTTCTGGCAGGAATTTGAGTCAGCCTTGGAGATGATGATCTCTGACTGCTGATCCCCAATCCCATAGACTGCATACCAACTGCTAATGATTTATGGGACTTAAAACAGTTTCTTGAAAGCCGCTTCCTCCCACTGTCCTGAAGACCCTCTCTGGCCTAGAAACAAAAAGGTAACAGAACTATGCAAGAGGAGCTTTCATATGAAAGAGAGAAAAGCCCCGTTTTAAGAACACTGAGCATCTACAGATGCAGATCAGCAGTTATACGGAGAATATGAAAAGGAGACCTCCACAAGAAGTACACCTTAAGTTCTCCATGTTGAAGTCCATGGAGGGGACTTGTAAAGCCCCCATCTCACTTTCATCAGAACTTTCAGCAGGAAGGTTACTCGGGTTTCCAGGCTTTTGCTGCTGCAAATGACCAGACGTGTCACCGGCTGACAGAATATTTATCCTGTTTATGAGCCCACCTGGGCATGGTCATACCCTGGCAGTGAGTGGTCAGATGAGCATGCATGGGCATGTGAAAATGTTAGTTAAACCCACATTTTCCACTTCCAGCAGAGTGCCCTGACCTGTAAGTAGCTAAGGGCTGCTCTGATTGGAAGCCTCCACTCATGTTTTTTTGCAGGTTTTCTGCTATGTGGAAAGGAATGAGCCTCCATCCCCTTCTCCATTCCCCACCATAGGATCTAAAACCTGCCTGAATCCTTTAACTTCCTCACTTATCCTATTGCCTGGCCCAAGTGCTGCTAACCTGCTGATCTCCAGGAAGCTCCTCTGTGGATATGCTTAGGCAGTGAGCATGGATTTCAGTCTAGAAATTGCCTGTGTGCGGGCATAGACCTCAGCCACAGGGTAAGCAAGCCCTGGGTAGTGGCAACTCCTTGTGGAGGTGCCCACCTCTTGTCTCAGGTATTCACATGCAGCTGAGAGTGGTTGCTACTGCCTGTTGCTCTGAAAAATAGTTGCAGCACAGTTTGGGAACAGTGGTTCTAAGCTTTTAATCAGGATTGCAAAATCAACTGGTCAGTCGCATATCCAGGGCAAATCCCAGCAGCTCCCCACTTGAAGCACTCTCTGCAGCAAATTGTTAATACCTGTTCCCTGGGTCAGTTTTTCTTCACACTATGCATCCACCAAGAGGACTTGATCACTCTAGACTGTCCTTCCCTAGGCTGCTAGTGATGAGTTTGAACAGGGCTGAATCAAAACCCCAACTGAAGCTGTGTGCTGCTTCTCCATTATCTACTAAGCTGATTGTGCTGCCAAAGAGGAAAATTAAATACGTTCGACGTGATTTCATCTTGACAAATCCAGGTTGCCTTTTTCTTATCAGTTTATTATCCTCTAAGTGTTTATAAACTGTTTAAATATATTTTTTATCATTTTTTTGGGGGGTTACTGAAGCTCAGCTCAATTGTGTGTAATTCTCTTGGCTCTCCAATATCTGGGAAAGAGAAGAAAAGAGAAGAAAAGAGAAGAAGGAAAAGAAAGGGAAGGGAAGGGAAGGGAAGGGAAGGGAAGGGAAGGGAAGGGAAGGGAAGGGAAGGGAAGGGAAGGGAAGGGAAGGGAAGGGAAGGGAAGGGAAGGATGGAAGGGAAGGGAAGGGAAGGGAGGGAGGGAGGGAGGGAGGGAGGGGAGGGGAGGGGAGGGGAGGGGAGGGAGGGGAGGGGAAGGGGAGGGGAGGGGAGGGGAGGGAGGGGAGGGGAGGGAGGGGAGGGAGAGGGGAGAGAGAGGAGAGGAGAGGAGAGGAGAGGAGAGGAGAGGAGAGGAGAGGAGAGGAGAGGAGAGGAGAGGAGAGGAGAGGAGAGGAGGAGAGGAGAGGAGAGGAGAGGAGAGGAGAGGAGAGGAGAGGAGAGGAGAGGAGAGGAGAGGAGAGGAGAGGAGAGGAGAGAGAGGAGAGGAGAGGAGAGGAGAGGAGAGGAGAGGAGAGGAGAGGAGAGGAGAGGAGAGGAGAGGAGAGGAGAGGAGAGGAGAGGAGAGGAGAGGAGAGGAGAGGAGAGGAGAGGAGAGGAGAGGAGAGGAGAGGAGAGGAGAGGAGAGGAGAGGAGAGGAGAGGAGAGGAGAGGAGAGGAGAGGAGAGGAGAGGAGAGAGGGGAAGGGAGAGAGGGGAGGGGAGAGGAGAGAGGGGAAGGGAGAGAGGGGAGGGGAGAGGAGGGGAGGGAGGGGGAAAGAAAAAGAAAAAGAAA
>NC_139720.1:101391582-101521582 GCF_964211835.1 Anser anser | reverse complement strand
CAGGAACAACTGCAGTTGCAAAATTCATGATTCTGATAGCCTGACAAGTAGACAAAAGAAACAGCAGCATAGAAGAAAGCCTATACAAATGACTGTGAGACAATTCATTCACATAGTAGGTACTTTTCTATTCTTCAAGAATTAGTTGCTGGTTTATGCATTTATCAGATTTTTTTTTTCCCCATTTAATTGAGGTTCTCAGTTACGCAGTTTTTCTGTAGAAGTCATGTATGGAAAGCTGTTGTGACTCTAATGGCAGCTTGGATGTCAGCTGTCCCCAGACCACTGCTGCTCTGGTTCTAGCACCTACAACAGCTTGAGCCCAGTTCTCCCTCTTTTATCTATGGGTGCCCAAACATACAATCCTGGATGGCAAAATGTAAAACAAAATGAACAAACAAACAAAAACCAAAACTAAATCAATTTGTCTGGGCAGGCAGAGACCTCCTCACCCCATAGACATAGAACAGATAAAAATGTTTTGATGAAGCCTTTTCACTTGGAAACATGGGGACAGAGGAACAGAATCACTTCATTAATTCCTGTCAGTTTTGCTAAATTGTCTCATTTTTCTGTTTCCCTTTAGGATCCTCCTATCACAAAATAAAATCCCAAGAGCTGCAGAGATACCCTTGTCTCCTCTCACTGCTTATATTATTGCCAACCTGAGAGAGAGTCTGGAACAGAGTAGTACTACACAGGCCATGGCTGGCTATACTACTTCAGCTTTGTGTGATGTTCATGGAAGTACACTGAAATGTTAACACACTATTTAGTCTTTGAATAATGAGTTAGGTGGTGGAGGCAAGAGTTTTCTCTGTCTTTCTCATCCCCACTGTCCCTCCTCTGGAGGGACTCCTCTGTACTGCAGCATCTCACTTTGGTCTTTTTTTTTTAAAGTGGGGCTGCAATCCTGGATGTGTTAGCAGGAACCTTGCCCATAAGGACAGTACCCAAGCACCAGATGATGCAGAAAACCTGCATTCCTCTGCAAGTTCTAGCACCTACCCCAGGGTAACACCTCCAGTATTGACATCCAGACCAGATTTGAGTCGTGAAGAGCTGCATTTCACCCTTTTCCTCACTCCAACAAAATAATAGAATCAAATGTACAGTCTTACGCAGTACTGCAGCACTTCTGAACTACACTAGCCCTGAGTAGGTATCACTGCTGGGTTGAACTTTATCTGTATAGGCAGGAGGTGCAGAACACGCATTTCTTTTGATTAAAATTACTACACACATTAAGGGACAATCTTGCAAGAGCTGTATTTAAGATGCTTCGGTTTAAGTCCTGCCTCACCTGCTCCGTTGCAGAGGCAGGAGGCTGACTGTTCTTACTGTCAGCGAGACAAATGATAGAGAAACTTCTGGATCCCCTGGATAATTTTTTTTAGCCTATCTTCATAGCATTCATCTCAGTTACTCTGTTCCTTAAAATCCCCAGAGGAGGTACATCAGGACAACGGGAGTAACAAAATAGGTTTCCCCTCTCAGCAAACACCAAAGTTTGCCTTCAAGTGTGAATTTATGAGGGGCAGCTTGTGAACCAGTAACTGAGTGACTGCTAGGACATGTTCCTGTTTTAGATGGTAATAAAATCCAAGGATGTCACCTGTATATCACACAACAAGTTTTAATGTCTATGGGATGAAAATACGGTTTAAACATCCAAGATATATATAAGCACTAAACTTTAGAAGAGGAAGTTGTAGACTCTATGCTTGCCTAGAATTACTGCTGCACTCTTATAGGCAGCAATCTGTTAATGATTAGCTAAGGGCTTTACGGTTAAAAATGTGTCACTATGTGTTGTAACTAAACATAGAAACATAAATACCCAGGAGTCAATCCACAAAGACTTAAAAGACCCTGCTTCAGTGAGGGCAGCAGCATGTATCACGGGTGTATGTATGGTATCCTGGAACCAAGAGTTTACAAAAAAAAGAGTTGACCTCATAGCTTGAGTACACCTTCAGCAGCTGGTGGAAGCCTGCGGGGAGCCTGTTCCTCAAGCTGCTGACTTCAGATGTTTCTTGCTGTAATTTCTCCCCCCTTTCTTCTGTCTGAATTACAATGTCTTTTAATTAAAACACCTGTTATCAGAAAGGACTTGTAAGGTGCCTTCTAGTCCACCTTCCTATTACTCCTGATAAGGCCATTCCTAGCCAGGTAAGGCCATTCCCATGGTAAGGCCATTCCCAGCCATGTTGCCTCCCGTACTTTATCCAGACTGGATATTCTGAGTAATGTTATTTCCACTGGAAGGAGCATAAAGACATAACACATATGTAGTTGTAGTAGGTCAGACTAGCAGCCCATCTCCCCAGGACCTGTTTGACAGTAGCCAAACAGCAAATGCCTAGGCAAGAGTCAAAGGGGACATGATACTTCCCCAGAATACTCACACATTTTGCAGCTCAGTGACTTCCTGGGCCAAAGCTATTTGTACTTGATAACCCATAGTGGATTATTTTTCCATGATGCATATCTGTGTTCTGCACCTGTGCAAGCTTTTCACATCCACAACCTCCTAGCAAAGAGATCTACATTTTATGACAAAAACTACTTGCTTGTTGGAACAGAGCAGATGCTGATCTCTTTTGATGCACTTTGTGCTTATGTTGGAAAAGGCAAAGAATTGTCATTTGCAAATCACCTTTTCCATACGTCTCAGGATTTTACAAGCCTTTGTCAGATCTCTCTTCAGCTATTTCTTTCCAAGGCTGATGAGCCCTATCTGACTTTGCTGCTTGTTATACAGAAGCTGCTCCATTGACCCTTCTCCAAACTTTCCCAGTCTACTTCATCCGTTCTGAGACCTGCATATGATTGAAGTGAGATGCACTAAGACTTAATAAGGTGGCCCCAGCATACTGTTTTCCTCTCCGCTCCTTTTCCAGTATGACCATTCTTAACACTCCATTTGCTTCTTTGATTATTACTCAGCCAGAACTGAGGAGTCCACTCAAGGACCCGTTCAGTCTTGAAGATATCATTTGTGATTAGTCAGAACCAACCATTTATTTTTTTCCTCTGCTCACTGTCTTTCAAACAACAGTTTATCCATGAAAGGAATGAACTTGGTGACAAACATCAGAAGCCACCTAGAAGCCTGAGCTGTCACTACAAACAGGATCTCCCTTATCCAAACACAGCCTAATGCCTTCAAAGAACTTCAGGAGGTTTGTAAAGTAGGATTTCTCTTTACAAAAGTCATGCTGACTCCTCAGTATATTCTGTTTTTCCTCCATTCTTTATTATTATTATTATTATTATTATTATTATTATTATTATTGAAGTACTGTTTCTAATAACAGGCTCAGTCAGCCTTTGCTAGTTGCTTGGATCTCCTCCAGAACCTTTAAAAAATGATTTTCACATCTGCTATCTTTCTAGGCCTCAGGGCCCAATACAGTTTTAAACAAGAGTTTGGGCACCATAGCCAGGACTTCATCTACTTCATCTATGAATTCTGGCAGAGCTCTTGGGATAATGTTATTCACTTGCACAAAGTTAGTAAGGTTTGTATGCTCTTGTGTCCCCTAGCTTCTTCTACAGGCACTTCAATATCAAACAGATCCTCTACAAGTCCCCCATAAATAAACAAACTCAGGAACCTTTTCAAGTTTCTTCCATAGTGAACACACTTTTTTTTTTTTTCCCCTGCCATGGCCTTACCTTTTTTTTTTTTTCCAGTGATTATCTATGGTCAGATTATCTGTGATTATCTGCAGTCATTCCTACTCTTGAAGTGTTTAAAAAAAGATTTCATAGAATCGTAGAATGGTTTGGTTGGAAGGGACCTTAAAGATCATCTATTTCCAACACCCCTGTCCTCACTTCCAGGGATGGGGCATCCACAGCCTGTCTGGACAACCTGTTCCGGTGCCTCACCACCTTCAGAATAAAGAATTTCCTCCTTATATCTAATCTGAACCTATCCTCTTTTAGTTTAAAGCCATGACTCATTGTCCCATCTCTACACTCCCTGACAAAGAGTCCCTCCCCAGCTTTCTTGTAGGCCCTCTTTAGGTACTGGAAGGCTGCTTTAAGGTCTCCCTGGAGCCTTCTCTTCTCCAGGCCAAACAACCCCAACTCCCTCAGCCTGTCTTTGTAGGAGTGGTGCTCCACAAAAAAAAAAAAAAAGGAAAATGCTTACATTGAAAATGCTGTTTACAAGGATGACCAGAAAAAACTCAAAAACAGAAGCCTAAAAGATTCCACAATAGTGACTGCACAAGTCAGGCAACTGAGATACTTCAGAAAATCCCATTAAGTATTTGCTGGTGTTTGATGATGCCTGAATGCCAATATGAAATTGGCCTTAAAATGCCAAGAAAGGACTCCTTATTGGGCAATGTAGGGATAGCATAAGGGGTAACAGTTTTAAGCTAAAAGAAGGGAGATTTAGACTAGACATTAGGAATAAATTCTTCACCATACAGGTGGTGAGACAGTGGAACTGGTTGCCCAGAGAAGCTGTGGATGCCCCATCCCCAGAGATGTTCAAGGCCAGGTTGGATGGGGCTTTGGGCAACCTGTTCTAGCAGGAGGTGTCCCTGCCTATGGCAGGGGGGTTGGAAGTGGGTGGTCTTTAAGGTCCCTTCCAACCCAAACCATTCTATGACTCTGTGATTCTATGCTTCAGAAAGAACTATCTGCTGAGTTACAGAGGTTCCCAAAGGAATCAAGAAATGATCATGGAGTATGACCTTACAGTCATCGTCTGGCTGGCTTTTCAGATGATATAACTATCAGTTAGGAGGGCACAGGACATAGTAAGCATGGGACCAGGATATTTTGTTTCCTGAAGTTCCTCAAAAACTAATGCTGGCCATGTGCAGAACAGCTGTACAGTATATTGCATTTGTGTATTTGTGAAATTGTTTTTTTTTCCATTCTATGAGCACTTGTCCATAGAATGCTGGTACTGAGCTAATTCAAAGCTGGTAGTGAATAACACATCATTTAAGGATGCTATGATGAAAGATGATGATTTTGCTGGAAAGTGTAGCAGGAAAATTTTCATTAGCTTTGATTGAATGCATGTAATACAAGAGCAAATAAACAGAGTGGCAACATCCTCTGCATTACTTCTCAACCATGGAGTTTTCAAAGGTTTATGTAGGAAAACAGCATGTGAAATCCAGTCAATTGAAATTCAGTGCAATGTACTTTTTAAAGTCAGACTTAAAAATGTGACCTTCAAATCACAGTTCTATTTTTAATTGTAATTACTTTTTAATGGGAAAAAGACTCACTTCATTTTGAGTCTTTCAAAATGTTTATTTGGATAATGTTGTTGCAACTAACTTGTATTTAACTGAAGTTAGTGAATTTGAATTAAGCCTAGGGGAGAATGGAAGTGAAAATAGTAATGTGTTTTAACACTATTTCAGAATAATCTTAGGTTAATTCTAAGGTAAATGTTTTAACTCTGATAATTTTCCCTCTTTCTGATTTAAATGAAAATCCAGCTGTATGATGGTAACTCAGTATTTGTATAGCCCACAGCATGATATTGTGCGATTAGTTCTGTAGAGTCCAAAAGAGTCCTTCCTACAAGTAACTTCAGCAGCTAAGGCATCTGAGGTAGCCTTGGTCCCAGTTCAGTGCCATCCCAAGAAGACTTCATCTGATCCACCAATGAAGAGGAGTGCCTGTAGGATTTAAATATGCATCTGGAAGTCTGTGATCCTATACTACTGGAGAAAATTGCCTGTAATGACAGCAACGTTCCCCTCCTTACAAATACTGTGGGAATTAATGTAGTTGCTATTACTTAGGACAAAAATCATGTCAGCAAAAGGAAGAAATCATGTCTATGGGGAATCCCTAGACCTGGAATATAAGGATACAAAAAATCAAGCTGTTTACTGACTAGTCACTTGACTCAGTAATGTACAAGTGTAGGCCAGTCATAATGGAGATCTCTGTACCCAACAGAACAGAGACAATCCACTGAAAATCTAGAGGAAATGATGGAATGACTGTGCCTGATCTGCATACATGATAAACCCAGTAACAGTTCAGAGGTTTTGCCTGTGTTCATTAAAACAAAAGATCATTAATTAGGTGGTAATGATATGTCACTGTCCTCATCATACAAATAAAGCTCAAAGAACACTGTTTATTATGACATGCTCTAAAAGTGTTGCTTCAACACAGATCATTCAAACAAGACTGTGAAACACAAGTATTATACTAATGGAAAGTAGAACTCACATACAAACCCCTGGAGAACAAATAGGAAAAAAAAGTCATTCAGTGTATTAAGAAATTTCTTGAATGTATTAAAATGAAGAGGGTGTCATGTATGCCAGACCCTCATGATGCAAGGTTGAAAGAAACAGATAAAGAGGATGGTGAAGGAGCAGGAAAGCAGAATGAGTGATGTTTTATTGCACTTGCTATCAGAAAGAAAAACACACAGGATGTTCTTATCCCAAGAGCACTTGCTTTGAAGCCATAATATGACATTAATGGAAGTGGAAGGTCCTTAAAAAGAGATTAGAGAACAGCCTGAGCAATTTAAATTGGATCTAAAAGACTGACAGAACCAGACAGTTCTTCACAGCATTCTACTAGCAATAAGAAGAGTGCTAATACAGCTGGATTACAATATACACCTAAAAATGCCACTGGCCTTGAATGACAAAGTCAGTATGCTACCTAATATTATTCCACAGCAATCACAACCCACATTACTAGTATACATGCAAGTATAATGCACGGCCAAGAGAGTGTCTGAAGTTTTCCTCTGTGTCAGCCCATGTAGGACATGCATCACTGCTCAAAGGGACACTCCAGAGGCAGCCTCTGATGGACTTGCAACAGGGGCCAAGGGAAGACAATAGCATAAACAGCAGAGGGATGTCCTCTGTAACCAGATTGG
Source organism: Anser anser (assembly GCF_964211835.1). Taxonomy (NCBI): domain Eukaryota; kingdom Metazoa; phylum Chordata; class Aves; order Anseriformes; family Anatidae; genus Anser; species Anser anser. The sequence goes on along the minus strand of NC_139720.1, from coordinate 101,514,684 downwards.
TTAACCTGACCTCAATCCCAAGAAAAACAATGGGAAAACAAGAGTTAGGGGTTCAGGATCAATTAATACAAAATTACAGGATAGACACATAATTGCTACCAGTCAATAAGGCTTTGAGAAATATGGATCTTGTTAATACAAGTTTGGTTGTCAAACACATCCCTTTGGAATTGAAATACCTAGGCTTTACATTTAATGTAAAGCATCCTTCCATAGATCAAGGTTTACCAACAGATTTCTAAAAGCGAACCATCCGTTCATAGCATCCTCGAGGCTCAGTAAACAACTCAGTGTTATCCAATATGTCCTTCAGTACTCTGGCAGCAAACACAGTGCTGCTGCCAGAACTGCCAAGTGCTGCTGGGAGAACTTGCAGAAAACAAATGGATTAATGTAACAGTAAATAACAACAAAGACAAATCATTCCCCCTAGGTTGCTCTCTCACATTGGGGTTTAGTGTGGTGAAATTCAGACTTACGTATCAAGGCATTAGAAATTCCAGCCACAGGCACAGAAAGGGTACCACATCCTGTAAAGCATTACAGGCAATTCATTGCAGCCTTTCCACCATGGTAAGGAAGGCTAATGTGACTTGTACATGTATAAATGAAGAAGTAATAAGTGTATGTAAATGTGGGACTTTTTATTTTTATTTATTTATTTTTTCCACTTCCACTGTCTGGCTGTGCTGAGGCTGTTATAGCAATACTGAAAATGTGTCAAAAAGGATGAGTAACTGGATAAGATACAGAAATAAACCAGAAAGAGTATCGTAGGACCTAAATTCACTCTGTTTAAATTACCAAGATAAGACTGAGGAATCATTTAATCAATGTGCATAAACACCTCATTGAAAGATATGATGGACTGTAAAATCTAATAGAGCAAGGCCAAGTAGAGACCAGTGGAACTAAAGGCTAGCTAAAAATTCAAACTAGAAATAAGACACAATCTGTGACAGGAGCTGTGACCTGCCATAGACCATACTAATAAAGAAAAAGCTCTGCTATGTAGCACATCTGCTGGGGATAATAAATCTTGTTCAACACAAGTATGCTGGCAAACATAGCCCTTCAGAAGTGAAATACCCAGGCTTTACATCTAATGTAAAGCATGCTTTAGATGGATCAAGATTACTCTCCTGAATGTGGTATACATTTACATGGTTTATTATACAAAGGATTATAAACTGCACATTTAGCAAGTGGCTCTATTTTAACATTTTTGAGGTTCCTATTAAGGTTTTGTCTCTGTACAGACAAAAGCGGCAGCACATGTACAGGGAGAGCTCATTGTCAGTGCTATTGGATGGTGCTCTGTAGAGTATTCTATATGCTTCTATCTGTAGCTAGAGCCACCATATGAAAGAACCAGTGTGGACACCTAGTCTATACCTGATGACATAGTTGCTTTGTTTTCCACTTTTAACGAACACAATATGAATTAACCCATTGCACACATGGGCCCAGGGAACTGTGTTTACTAATGGTGAAGAATCTATTGTCAGAAATCCTGACTGAGTAAATGATGCTTTAATGCTCTTGGGATGTCAACATACTGCACAGTAATTGTTATGGCAAAATATCTAAGAGCCTAAAATAGGGTTCTTTTTATTAATTTAAGTCTAAATTTAGTTCTAAGTAGTATATTGTGATTTGTCCAATTATTAAAGCTATTAGTAGAGCCAATAGTTATCCTACAAGCTCAGTGTTTATAGGTAGCATAATCCACATATAATATCTTGCATAATCGAAATCTGATTAAAGTGTCTCTTCTGGGAGGTGTTTAATGCCATCTTTACCCATCTCTGCAGAGATCTAATCAATATATGAGGCTCACTGCACCCATTTGCTGTCACTTTCCATTAACAACTCTTTATAGTCAGTCTATTCAAAGTCCCAACAGGATCTGAAACTGCCTCTATCTTCATAGCAATTCTTCCTGAACGACTAAGTTTCATATCAGCCTCAGTTAATACCTGTTTTGAAATTGTTTTGCTCTCTATACCACAAGGCAGTTGTTTTCAGTACACCATTTCAATTGTCCAACCGGCCTACGTAGTTCCACAGACACAAAAGTGATTAGATAAACGCTTGGGTTCAAAAGCCTGGAGGGATGTATATCATCTAAGGAAACACTCACTTCTTTAAAGCCTCGCAGAATCAATTGACACACAGCCAGACATACATAAATGCAAAGTTGGAAAAGGCACCAGTCCATTTTTACCTCTTCATAATGGGTGTCACCAGCACAGAGGAACTGTTGGCTGGGAGGTGCACAGTCCTGTAATAAAGACTTCAGCTGATCCTAGTTGAAGCCAATTCACATTTGATTTATTTTTATTTTTTAATTTATTTTTTTTTCACTTTGGTGGAACAGCAGAAGGCAGTTTTTCACTAAGTTTGAGGTCAATCAGATTTCTAGGCATAGAATAATTTACTTGAGTGTGTCCTTTACCTTCTAACCATTTGGACAGTACATTTTTCAGCATGTACATCTTTGCCTTGGTGACTAGAAGAGCTATCTAATTTTTTACTCATGGACCTGTCAAAGCTTACAGATGCCAGTGTAACCACAACTTGAAAATATTCTGAGTTCATCTAAGGATGGTCTGCTCCATGACCCTGTGACTGCACACTTTTGCCTTCTCAGGAGCCTTCTCAAGAGCCTACTCAAGAGCCCTATTGAATCACAATGATTTTACTGTGAGACAGAAAGAGAGACCCATCAGCTCTTTGTTCAAAAATGTGGGCTGTTCTATCAAAGAAGATGTTAAGAAAGGAAGGACTGTAACAGCAGACTATTGGAGCTGTTACCGAGAAACAGGACAAAGAGGTAGGGAAGAAGTTTCAGTGCAGGAGGCCTGAGCTCATGTTGTACCCTTGCCATACTGTTCTTCTATAGCTTATGGGAGAGCCTGTGTTTGGGGAAAGCATGTCCATGAACCAGCGAAACAAACAGAATTAGCTCTACTCAATACACTCTTCTAAAAAATCACAGTCCACCAGTGAATGGGAATGCGTATCTAGCTGGCTCACAGTAGTTCTGTGCAAGGCTTCATGCTATCCAGTTCAAATGAACTGATCACTGAGGTAAAAATGTTATTTCTATACGCAAATCCACACAAACACCCTGAACAAAATACATATAACGGTTCCTCCAAAAGGTTTGTATTCTGAGTGCATAATATACTAGCAGACAATGAAAAAATGATAACTCTTATGAGTTAGTGGGATAATACCACTGAAAAGAAACAAATTCATACTATACGAAATTATAAGGCAGAACACACCATTTATCCTCACCAGCCACTGATCCTGCTGGCAAAGACAACCATGGAAAGGAATTGAGGATAACAGAACCACAAGTTCACAGGGATTGCCTTGTCTGTCACACACACCACCTGGTCAGTGACTTCAGACACTTAGTGGCTGCTGCCTCCAGTGTCTGGCAGGGAGGTTTCCTTACACCTTCAGATTGCTTTCTACTAAGAAACCCTTGAACTGATTGTGAGAAAAGGGAGCAGTCACAGAAGAACTGCCGTGACGGAAGTTAATTTCTGCAGTAAGGTTTTCTTCAGTCTTAGATTCTGGTTGTTCAGAAAAGCTTTCTCTGGAGATGCTGAAGGATGCAGGTTTGCGAGGTGAACTCATTACTCCTGTGGCTAAGGAAAGCTTCCTGAAGGTAATGAGCCGCAATGCCTGATGTGAAGTAGGTGTGCACACAGATTTGGCATTTACCTGCTATTTGTAAGTTTGATGTTGAAATGAAGTGAAAAAATGCACAAATATCAAATATACTTGACGGCCAACGCCACATAATGGTGGTCATTTCAAATATGCACTGCTCCCTTGTAGCACCTGCTATTCCTAGCCAGTCACGTTCTAGCCCCTCCCCCCTTTCTTTGTACTCTAAGGCAGGAAGCCTGGATCAGGGTGCTTTACATTTTGATATAGCTATCCTTCAGTACCAGACAAGAAAAATAAAAAGACATTCTTCTCTATTTTGGAATCATCGACAATCCCATTACTACAATATAGTGTGAATATCCCGCTCTTTTTTCTTTCCAAGGTGACAAAGCATGAGGGAATGAATTAAAAATATATTTATTCTGAAACACTTTTACCAATACAAGTGAAAGACAAATCTGTCTATGACTTGCCCAGTTCTGCCAGTATGCTCCTGAAAAGCAAAACAGCATTGAAAGACAGAAACCTCGGAGCCAGCAATTGGAGAATTCCCCCACACCAGGGCCAAATCCTGCACTTATTAACTCTGAGTAAAATGTCTTTGGCAGACCCAAATTAAGTACCTAGAGCTAAAGAGTGCAGTTTTCAAAACTGCCAAGAAAATCTTTTACTTGGTTTTGACTGATGTTTATGCATTGACCGAGACTAGACAGGAACCAAACTGCAGTTCACAAATGCGAATGCTGACCCAATATCTGCAAAGTTTGTGGCATGGGCAGCCTCTATTTTGGTTAGTCTATCCCAGACAGAAGAAATTACATATGCAAACATGGCTGTGATCCTCTTTTCATTCATTAGTGTTCTGATTTCAGATATGTTTGGGATCCAAGTTTTATGTCATGACCAGAACTGGGCAACTAATTTGCTGCATATTTGGCATATCTTCATTTGTTAGGCTTAAGTCTAATCCTTCTATTTCAGAAGGTAGTGGATATTCAAAACACACAATGAATAGTGCATTAGATAGCACGATCAAATACATGATAGCGTATAGAGTATTAATAAAGGATCAGAAGACCAGAATGCCACAATATTATCCATAAACCAGTGAACAGAATGTTTCGACTGAATTAGTGAATGTGTTGTTAGTATCGTTTTATCAGTTCACAAATACCATTGCTATCTATTATTTATCTACTATATGCCCAATGGACACACATTATTTTTCTTCATTATTCAATCTGCTTTAGTTTGATCCTATATAAGCTGAAAACTGTGGAAAAAAAATATGGCCTGTATGGAAAATTGCTGTGGGATTGCAAAACCTGTAGAGCTTGCCAAAGACAATGAACTCTAAAAACTGTTTTCCTTGTTTATGTGTTCTCTCCAGACCCTCTTGTTTATGTAAGGGCTCAATATATGATCAAATTACCTTGCGTCAGCCAGGCTGTGGTAATTGTCTGTGTGTGCACTTTTGGCCTGTAGCGAATACAAGAAAATTTAACTTAGTTTAAACCCCTTCCACTGCAGGCAAACCTTACACAAATTACTTTCACTGCAAGGTGGACCTAAATTGCCTGCAGTGATATGCTAAATCCCAGGAGCCTGACTGCTTGTCCAAGACCCAGGATTGTGAAAGACACCTCTCCCCAGGCAGCATGGAGGCGCTCCAGGATAGCTTGTATTTTTTTTTCTGTGAGTATCTTGCACAGGTATGTCTTAACAGCAATAAAGGACTTACCTGCCATGCCTCAACCTTCTTAATGTCTGCACAGGATCCGTTAGTGAAGAGTCCTTTCCCAGGGGTACAGGTGTATATATCCTGCAAAGCATGGGCAATAGAATATACTGCCAAATACACGTTATAGGATATCCGCAAGTGTGTGTAGTCCATGTATGGCGTCTCCACACTGGTGATGTTCTCATCCCCTGTGCAAGGAGGTCGAAAGGCAGTTGTACTGTTTCCAGTGCCCAAGCCCTCTTCATGGGCCTTGTGGAAGGAAGCTGAAGCTGGAGAATTTTTGGACCCATCAGGGAGATAGCAGTTAAATGTCTCCTCCCAAAACTCCTTGGCAAAGCCATTGTTGGTGGATTTCTTGGGATGCACCTTCTGCAGGAACTCACGAAAGCCTGGGATCTGTCCTGCCTTCAGTGCAAACCCAATGGTGCTGCCAATGACACGGAAGAACTCTGGCATGGCTATCAGGGAAGAGCTGGCCCAGGCCTCACTCGCCAGCCAGATCTTGCCGGTGATGTTTCGCCTGACTATCTCTTTGATGAGTGGTTCCAGGTCCGGGCCACTGGAGAAAACAACAATTACTCTTGCTGTGGAGTTCTGGATGACCTCCACCACCTGCTGGATCTCCTCTTTGTCCGAATACTGTGAGATGAGCTCACTAAAATCAATGCAGATGTCTCTCTCCTCTGCCTCCTCCCGAAACTTTTCAATCCCTGGCCGTCCATAATCATCATCAGCTGCAATTGTCCCCACCCAGTTCCAGCGGAAGTACTCGATGATGTCTGCCATCGCGGTGGCCTGATGCTCGTCATTGGGGATTGTGCGGAGGAAGGACTTAAACTGATTCTTATTGCTCAAAAGACGACTGGATGAGGCATAGCTGACCTGCAAGAGCACAGCAGACAAGCAAAACAGACCATGAAGTGAACTGCCTGGGAATAAAATGCCAACGTTTACCTAGATTAACTGTCAACCTAAACAGCCTCAGATGGGAGGAAGGGAGGGCTGGCACCACACGGTCAGCCTTGTTCTCTTGGCCTGTGGTTGAACACAATCCACTCTGAGAGACTGTATGTACTTGTAACTGTGGGTGTCCTACAGAGACACACATGGAGGAGCAGCTGCTCAGACCCAAGCGGATGGAGCAAGTGTGTGCCCTCCTGTGAGGCCAAGGGTCAGAGGGAGTGTGACACTGACACTAGCCTGGGGGAATGGCAAGGAGGTGAGCCATGGGCGGCACTGACTCTTCTGTCACCTCTGTCCCCATCCTTAAACAGGCTTCATCAGGAACCATAGGCCTGTTATTTACAACCTCTGCCAGCTGGAGGAAGGATGTGATGTGCATCAGTGGCCTTGACCCTGGGGAGTGTTAAGGTAATGCTAGTCATTACCTTAGCATGATTTCCTGATTGCTGGACATAATCAGCAAAGAAGCCAGTAGACATTCCTCACTCGATGAGCCACCATGTTTTGCCATCAAAATTGGATTTTATTTCCTTTACTAAATCTATCAAGAAATGTTTTCTTTTTCCTAATCAGAACAAGTGCCATATGCTTTTAAGATATAATTTGAATTTTCTGTAAGTAGGGAAACAGTAAAACCCAAAAGAGAATAGTTTAAAGATATGAAGAAGTTTTAAATCTCACTTATCTTTGCATTTTGAGATTGGTATCTGAACTCTTTAGGACTGCCTCTCACTTTGAAAAATCTTCTATAAACAGTTCATTTTGTACAAAGTGGAAACTTACATAAAAACTTATCTCTTCCTTAAACTCTGGCATTTAGTGCTTCTGCAAGAAGAAAGAAAAGAAGGAGGTTTCCTAGTGCAGTTTCAAGGGCCACAGGAACATACTGTCCTTTCACAGAGCTGTGCTCGCCCCCGGACAGGCTCCTACCCAGAACTACCCTCATCTCCTGCAACCTCGTGCCAGAAGGTACAGACAAGGTACTCTAATCCTGTAGATGCTGTAAGAGATGAATTTCCTCTCCAGGGATATTTGTGTGCAAGAGCGAGGCCTGGATTCTCCAAGGAAGGTGACCTTAGACAACATCACAGTGGCTTCCCTGTTTAGACCTTAGCAGTGCCCATTGGTTTGGGAGCTTCAGCAAATGTCCTGGCATCTCTTTTAAATGTGAAAAAGTCGATCTTTAATGAGTCCCCTCATTCTTAACCACTGGCAGTTTAATAGGGTACACTGAAGTAAGATACTAAGAAATAGAACAGAAGCCATAACATTTTCAGTTTCTATGTCAACAGGATGAGTAATGAGCCTTAGATTAATTGTAAAATATACTTCCAACTTATACTGAAATGTAGGGTTTATTAAGCATGGATTTGCTAATGGCTTGCTATAAATGGCAGTGATAATGCATGTTCTAATGCTGCCCAACAACTCCCAGTTTAAAAGCCTGCTTTCTGTTGTCAGACTCCAGCCACCTGTCTGAAATTTCATTCCACAGTGAGAACTGAACCTACTGACCTCTACCCATTTCTGTAACCACTAGATAAAGGCTACTTCCTTATAGCATAAACATCATTCCCTGTTCAAAGAAAAACTCTGAGAACTGCAAACATCTATTAAGTACAGTCAAACCCACCGACCCTTCTCAGTAGCTCTTGTTAACATGGTAATGTGACGTGTAAATTAACAGTATGCCTTAAAATGCCACCACAGTGTTTATTACACACCACCTTCCAATGCTGCTCTGGGCAATATCTAGACAGCAGATGTTAGTCATAGCTTAAACCATTCTTTCCTGCTCAGACACCCAATGTCCATTCCTTCAGATTCCTGCAAGGGAATCAGGCTAATAAGAACATTAAGTAGACAAGATATATTACAGAGCACCAGGCAGGCAAGAATTCTTCCTTCTTCATTTGTGATATAGGTGGGAATTAGAGCCCTGGCTAAAATAATGGCAGAGTGGCCTGGCAGAGTGAGAGAACAGCGTGATGCAATCTTGTCACAAGGCCTTCTGTAAGCTCTGGCACCTGCACTCATTTTGGAAGGGGAACAAGAAATATTAGGCTATACAAGGCAACACCTAAATGCATAAAGCCAAGCACTTTCCAGAAGTTGTCTTCAGTGTGGAAATCTAAAATCAACAGCAGCAACATTAGGCTATAGTATGCCAACCTCTTATTTTGCTCAGGGTCTTGGCAGAGCAACAGCTTTGTCAAACAAAAGCATGGGACTGTGGATACTGTCCCTGGTCCCAGCAGATTCAGCAAACAGCAAGAAGGATGTTATGGCACAGCAGCTGGCACAACTACACTGCCATGTAGATGACCCAGGAACAAGCTGGGACATATACACATACTATCACAAATCTTGTTTTGGAGGCCCTAAGTCAAAGAAAGGCAGGGCAGCCCAGAATAACCCTTCACAGCACCTGATCATCAGAAACAAAAACTTTGCAGGTCACCTACTTGAATAATCAGAGATACTGACAGAGGTAAGGGTGTCTGGCAACGAATGAGGTCTGCCTTACCAAGCTCTGTGCAAGGTGGGCATAACTAGAGAGTGACCACAGTGAAACAACATCACAACTAAGCTGTCATAGTTGGCAACTGACAACGACTTGTCTAAATTACTCTTGGTCAGAGGCTAAACTGCTCATCCTCTACCCTCCTCCTAGGCTAAAACTCTACCTTCCTCCTAGGCTACAATATTGCTGTTGGCTGGATGTTGTTACTGGCTGCCTGGTAATCTTTTTTGGGGGGATTACAGATTTCTACCATAAGAAAAAAACATATTTTGTATTGACCCTCTCCTTGAGGGTCTATGCGAAGTGGCAAAGATCAAACAAGCCATGGAGGCTGAACTTTGCTTGAGCCCTTGTGGTGGGTGGCAGAGAGTGGAACAGAGAACCTGGCACAGCCTCTGAATATGCCTGTACTGGTCCAAATATGTAACTGACAAGTATGAGACCGAAGGCTTGTATCTTTTACTAATAAAAGTATTCATTTTGATGTGACACAGCACATCTGGAGTGAAATAAGACTGTTTTCTGTTAGATAAACCATTGTCTCACTCTGAAAGACAGTGCTTCCCATCATTGTCTTACCCCTTAACCCTCCAAGGATGTATTCAGTTACTGTATACAGTTACCTCTCCATTACAGTTAGCCTCTCCATTTCCAAACCTTCTTATGTTTGAAACAGAGACCGAGTACATTAGCAGCAGTGCAGTTCTCCATCCTTGTTCTGCAATGTACCCCTCTCCAAACAGCAATATCCCCAGCTGTGCCATACACCTGGTAGCACTGCAGAGCAGAGAGGCAGGCCACGTGTAATCTAAGCAAGACAAGTGAAAGCATACCTGAGGTATGTAAAAGAGTCCCAGCAGATTGGCCACGGCGGTGGAGACCCCAGAGCCGGTTGCCCCCACGACTGCAATGGTGGAAGGGATATGTTCTGAGCAGTTGCAGAATTCATCCAGGTTCAAGGAGTCTATCTTGTTCTGAGCCACAAAACTCAGAGTGGCCTCGAGGGCTTTAGAGACTGTATTGCAAGTATCAAATATCCTGTATCCCAAGGTCATGTTGGGAAGGAGATTTGGGCTACTGTTTATTTCTTCTATGGCAAAGATCATAGCCTGGAGCCAGCGGAAGCCTCGGAAATTATACCTGGGAGAGTGAAACAAATAAAAATAACACAGAGTGAGAAGGAGGGAAACAGAGGAGATGAGACCAGGGCTGAGACAAGGGGAGAATGAAAGATTCTAGATACAAAAGGCAAAAGCAGCTTACACTATTTAGCTCAGTCTCGCATCCGGCTGAATTCAGAAACTTTTGCTTTTGTGCGTTCAGTGGTTATAAGAGAGGTGTGCATATGCAAAAAGATTTTGTTCTGCTTTTCAACTCATCAGTTTGGGAGCTCAGTTAAGAGATTGTGAGGATAAGATGACCTTTTCTAAGTCCCCTGATCTCTGGGAAAGTCAAAAGAGAGCATGCCTGGAGGGTTGGTTCTCCTGAGGACACTGGGCCTGGATCTCATGATTCTTCAGCAAATGCTCTAACACAAAGCTTCTCCTACCAGATTTCCTTCCAGCCTGCCTCCTCTGAAATGTTTCTGAATGCAGATGGCAGTGTCTGCTAAGCCTGAACATGATGCTGACAGGAACTTGGGCTCAGGGATACGTAGTATGCCAGGGCCTGTTGGTTTTAGGCAGGCAATGTGAGATAAGCCATAGCACTGGCATGCTGTTGGATGCTCTGCTCATGGAAATTTAGTCATCTGTAACACTGGGCCTCATATCACCACTTCACACTGTGAGAGAGGGCACAACCAACCTGTTTATATGAGCAAACAGAGATATGTTATAAATCCTAGCATAACTTGTTAACTTGCTAATTAGGTACTTCATTGTTCTCATTGAAAGAATAATATTCTCTTTATTATGGTGTTTTCATACATCTGCTTTAGACACAAGCTCAGAAGTTGCCACCAGAGCTGGCCTGTGAAACTGAAACACCGTTTTTTGAAGCTTTCTTTGTTCTCTGAAGTGGAGAAGCTGTGTTTTCTGACATGGAATAGGAGCTGATGTTGGGTGAGTGACTAACCCAAAACAGGGAGAAGCTTCTTCAAGGAAAGCAGCAGGAAGAAAGTAACTTTGACATGTGCTATTCTCTTACAGTAAAAGCTGTAAAACTCTGAAAGCAATCAGTTGTGTGTCTATTAAGCTGTTACATTTTGGGATAACTCAGCTGGAATGGCTAATTCGTCTATGAACTGACACTTGCCTTTCCTTGTAATGCACTGTAGATCAGGTTAGCAACTGGTTTACAGTTTAGTGTTGAGTTGCAGTTGGAAACAGGAAGGTGTCAAAGCTGTTATGCTTGAGATTAATTGGAAAAATTGATGGGACCCAGAACAGGATGAGCCTGGGGAAATGGTTGGCCCTAGAATAGAATCTATATAAAATGGTAGATTTTGGGTTTCAAATAAGTGTTACTTTGAAATGCTTTTCCATACCAAGGTGAAGGTTTCTAAAAATGAGGTTCATAAAATCATGGCCTTTCAATTTCTGAGATATACGACCAGAACATTTTTTAATTACTGGATTAAATGGATTGCTTCCAAAATTTATGTTTCCTATGACTGATTTCTTCAAAGCTGAATGAACGTACCAAAATTACTGATTTTCTAAGAGTTTTATCTGACTTATCTGGAATCAGAAATTCTAAAGATATCACACTTAAGGTTCATCTTTAGGTCCTAAAAACTTAATTTATCCAACTTCATTTTGCCAGAAATCTTTGGATAACTTCCAAAAGAGGTTCTGTTCTGACACTGTACCTCAAACAATACACAGCATGGTTTCAGCACAAATCTCTTGAGCAACTTCAGGTCAGAAACGTTGAGGCCAATAAAAATCCTTAGTTATAATGTATGACCAAATGGATAGCTAGCTTTTCTAAGATCACCGTTTAGAAAATGGACACCGTTTAGAACATTGGAATGTGGGTTACATTTAGAATTTGGTCATTTAGATTTTTTTTTCTCTAGTTCCAAACCATTAAGGAGTGAAAGGCAATGGGAGAGCTCTGAAATAAAAGAGCAAGCCTTAGAGTGAATAAGGCAGTGAATATAAAAAAAAACAAATGTGCTGGGCATACCAAGCTGTCTCACCCAGTCTCTAATGCACTCTGGGAATCAGAATGGCAGCAAGAATGTGTTTTATGATACTTCTTTTTAAAAATCTAAATCTGTGCACAGATATTTTTAACTAAAATGAAAATAGGATTTGAAACAACGAACAATATTCAGGCTCCCAGTGTAAAACAGAAAAAAACTAAAAGCATTTTTATATATTTAAAGGGAAGACTGCTGAGAAGTTGGGAAGTACAACTGTAAGGATTTTCACACACTCTAGTATGTGTAAACATAAGTATAAGTGAGTTCACATTACATTATAGAAGTGGATAAAAAAAAAGTTAGATTGAGTATTCTGTCCCTTTGACAGAAATTTGGTTTAAATTACTAAAATGCTGCAATATTTCAGGTGGTATCTTCAAAAACAGTAAGAGGTGGACTGTCTTCTCCTTGATTTCAAAGAATGTTTGTTATTCAATATGCTATGTGCATCACTCAGATGCAGAGTGACTAGATTTTAGATTTCAAATGAGTGCCATTTTAAAATGCTTTCAGATATGTTTCCATTACCAAGGTGAAGATTTCTAAAGATAAGCTTTATGAGATTGTGAACTTTCAATCTCTGAATTACATGACCTAAGATATAACGGACCCATGATACACAACTGCTTTTCTTTTCCTTTCTGACATATGTTCCTGATGAATATTTATTTATAGCATTAGGCCTGCACTTCATTTGTTTGAGATTGGATTGACTTTCTTTTGGAGAGGAAAGGAAGGGATGGAAGCCTTGTCTAGGAGTTATATTCCAAATGTGTTTGAAATGCTTTTGATAATTTATCTCATACTAGCATGGACAGCAGACGTGCAATTCTTTCCAGTTACACCTCTAGTGATAGCAGCATCGCCAGATCAGCAGAAGAGGATCAGATGGGATGGAGACAAACACATCTCACTCCATCTTTTCTAATACCTCATAGATCTTCAGACAAGGTCTCATTTGTTAAATGAGAGTATTCCATCAGTACTATAAGTGCTAACACTGATATGGTCAGATGAACGCAGTGACACTAAACTGATCTTACTGAAGCAAGATTTCATCATTCCTTCAGTCTATGTGAATGGAAATTGTGTGTATAAATCCTTTTCCATTGTACTGTAATACCCCAACAAAAGATTGGAAACTTCTGGCTTGGTGTGTATGTGAGTGATGGGTAAAAATGGCCTTTGAACTTGGCAGCAGGTTACACAGATCCAGCTGACCTTTTGTTGACCTGCTGTGACTACTGTGACTAGTCACTGTCATATTCTTTCAACCATGCAGAAATTTGACTGGTAATTTCCATGAAGAAAATACAACATGCAAAGGATTTACTAATAGAAACAGACATTTCATTAGACTTCCAGAATCTTTAAATAGCTCCTGGTATTGTTTTAGTGGTAAATAAGCAAACTCCAAAACTTATTTTCTGACGTGTTATTTTTACAAGTGCATTGGCTTAGTCTTGCACTTTAGCATTTCTGAGATGTGCTGCTATAAAAAGTGGGCATTAAGCTCTAAATGGAAGTTTAATGTAAATAATTCAGTGCCCAAAGTTGTAGAATTGAATTTTTATGTACACTCAGTTCTTTAAATGCTTCCGTTATAGTGACCATTCTCCCACCTGTCCCTCAGACCCAGAGCAATCCACTGTTCTTTCAGTTCCCAGGCAGAAGCACAAACAAAAAAAGAGATATTAGAAAAAAATCCTCCACAAATCTTCATCTTAATCTTCACATCCCCAGGGGAAAGCTTATTTTTGCAGCAGTCCAGTTTGCTAGACAAGATTGCAAACAAGATTTTTGCTAGACTAGATTGCTAGATGATATTGCAAACAACATCTTACTAATTCCCATAGGTTTCTTTCTAGTTGGTATAAATGTGTCTATGCAGGGATGCTCAGGATGCACATGCTCCTCCTGTCATGAGCTTATGATGGGACCCTGCTCAAGCTGTTCTCTAAGTTTCTGCATCTGTAAGATGAAGCCAAAGCCAATAAATGCACAGGGGAGTGTCAGAAAGGATGAAGGATTGCAGAGCCTAATGACTGCAAGAAACCCTGAGGAGAAACCTGAAATAGTGATTGTTTGTTTATCTGGTTCTTGGTAGAACAGCTCGTGTTGTCTGGATCCAGCAGGGAAATGGAGATCTGTTAGTTTCCATGAAGGAGAGAAGGTCATGAATTCACAGCTTCATGTGAATTCATGACCTTCATTTATCAAAACTTGCAAGGCATGAAACTGAGACCTTTACTATATGAAAGAAAAGGAGAAAGCAATGTGAAAGTTCTAAACAGCTTCCACTTACTCTCCCATATCTGACGTCATTGTTTTTCAAGAATGGTGGCAAAGGCTGCATATGCCTCTTGGCTCATACCAGTACTCCTCTTCCTGTAGTGGTTATACACACATACTAATTTCTCTGTCCTCTCTAGATTTCCAGTACATTAATTACATGTTATTGCTTCTACTACCACTGCTATTACTAAGATATGCGAAGGGGAGACCTTCAGTCATTTGTCAGATTCCTGCAGTCAGGAGGTATAACGAGTTGCTTACCACCTTTAAAAGTTAGAACTTTGGTTAAGGGAATTAACTGTGCAGGCCAAAGCTCAGAAGGAGGCTGAGAAGGAGGGTGGAAGAGAAAGATGAAAAGGAAATAACTTGCTGCTGGAGGGGAAAGAGAAGATCTAAATAGCATGATAAGCATACAGTTCTGCATTTGGATTAGCAAACACATCCACAAGAAAGAGTGCCTTGGGCTAGCATTAAAACTCTGTTCTCTCAGACACGTTGACCCAGTGAGCTCAAGTGTCCTGGAGACATGTAGTGTGAAGCCATACACTATGACACCAGGACAATGTCTCACCACGCAGTGTTTCACAGCTCAAAGGCTGTCACAGTGTGGGGCCTAGTCTAGATCGCTGATCAGAATCAAGGAAATATTCACAAAAATGACAACCTTGTTACACCATATTGGCTATGCTGTATCTCAACACAGTGAAGGTATGTGCTCATTGCAAACAGTACATTACAGTGAGAAGAATCCATGGGTATGGCCAATCTGTGCAATAATACTATCAATAACACTACTAACAATAACACTAACAACACTACCACCACTAAAACTGCTAATCTACCTGGCATCAAGAAAGGACAGAGAAATCAGGTTATGAACAGGCCTCTGTTGGTGCTGATAGGGAACAGGGGTCAGGGATTGCTTGTGCTGCAATCAGACTCTGTCTCCAACCATACACATCAGATATGCATCAGCAAATGTTATAAGGAAAGTTGCTGTGACAGCACCTGAGGTATACAAAGACAGAAGGTGTATTTATATCAAATGCGGGACACTTTGTTTAAACAATAAACCCTGTAACTAATTCTGAAGCAAAGGAAACACAATGCTCTCACTCCTGTATGACATTTGGTGTGGCAAAATCATGAGAAAGTTTACAGTTTGGACTCTATAACCTGTTGCTCAAAATGCAAAGATGTATTTTCAGTAGAATCAGCATGAAAGGAACTATGAACAGATCATTATTGTTCCCTTTTCCTTTCACTGCTGGGTTATGGGAACAGTTTTTCAAGTAATCATGTGCAAGGTATGCTCAGTAGGTTTGTATGCTGAGCTGGGGGTATAAGCACAGTACCACAAGAGTATGAAGATTGTGAAAATTAAAAGAGTGGAGGGAAAACTGTCCTACCCATTTTAAGAGGCCCTGTTCAGGAGTATAGGTATGGCACTGAACAGAGCTACATGCGTGGAAAAAAGTCCAAACAGCACAGATCAGGTTGAATGGTTCTCAGATGAAAGGAAAGCCACATTTTCATAAATTGTTTGATACTGAACTCCAGAAGACGCAGAGGACAAACCACCTGTAGAGTTTCAGTAGGACCCTTAGGTTTTTTCTTGGACTCAAGGCAAGGAGCCTGTCATGGTCTGATGACTTGTTGCTGTTATTGCCTAACGGTGGAGAGAATGATGAAAGACAGAGGAGAGAGGATGCCCACAGACTCCTCTACTGACCTGGGTCTAATTTTCCTAATGGATATGTGACATATTTTCCTATGCAATAAAGAAATTAAAGGCCATCTAAAAAAGGGATGGATATCAAATAAATTAGCCTCAGCTTTGAAAAGATACAGTACCACTGAAGAAGGCTCAGAGAAGTGTGAAAAGGGCAGTCAAAGTATGAAACAGATTTTGAACTGTTGGTTTCACCAGGTGCTGCCATGCTTATGCTACTTTAGTGGATTTGCCATCCTACAAAAGTTTTTGATGCTACAAGACTGGGGAGATTTGACTTTGGGAAGAAACTGAAGCCTATAATTTTATTTTCCAGAAAGTATGAGTTTCATTTTTCCGGACTAACCAACTGCCCAGAACTGAGGAAACTGAATTGTGATATGGAAGACTCTAGCTCATGACTTGGAGAATATACTGAGTCTGCATGCACAACCCTACCCCAGGTTACTGCCTAATAATAGGGTCCAAAACCAAAAAGGACCACCTTTTGGTTGTGGTCCTGTCTTGTGAGATCTCTGTATCTCTGTGCAATTCCAGACAGAGGAATCTTCTGCTTGAGACAGCAAATCATTTCAGCAAAAATATCTGCTTTCAATTTAACATGTACTAGTAACAAAAACCTCACCACAGCACATAAACTGTCTCATGGATTAAATGTCTTCATCATTAAAATCTGATGGCCAGTCTCAAAAGGTATGCCCAATCTAAACATTTTTGAATTAAACCTTTCCTGGAAATAGGCATTTACTAGTGAAGATGTACAATGAAAGAGCTTTGAGCTACCTCTAGGCAAATTGCTCCTGTTGTAGTTGCTACTACCTCTGCAACTAGATTTTTGCCTTCCTTTAAGTATTCTTTTGCATTATGCTATCATCTCATAATTTGTCCAGTTCCTTGAACAAATATGGAAAATGGCATAAGTGCTTCTTCAGTCAACTCCTTCATTTTGTGCCTGCAGCTTCTTGGTTTAGGGGTAAGAGGAACACAGATTTTACCCATGGAAATTTCAGGTGGAGGATGCCTCTTGGCAGATCAAATGCCACCTATAAGGAGCTCCCATTGTGTCCATAAAACAGCTGGTCTACTTTTTCAGGATACGCCTATTGTTGGCAGTGCTGCCTAGTTAACAAATCTTTTGGCAACCTCACATTTGCAGTACTTCTGGGGGAACATTCTCCTCTGATGCATTCTACCAATACATCCTTGTCAAGACCGTCACTGAGGCTGACCCAGTGCTAGCAGAAATGAATGTTATATTCAGTTTGCAAATACTAGCATGTGCTGCCTGTCACATGGAGCAGGTAAAGAAGACAATGAGCTGAAATATTCCATCACTTCTCAGCATTCCAGTTTTAAATTGCTGCATCCAGGAAAGAAAAATTACTAATACAAGCTACATCTTGCTCCATGAAGTAGACATTCTACATACATTTAGTTTTTGACTTTTGTGTACACGGACTTAAGAAGGCAAAAGAACCCCTATTTAATTACTCTCCTTTCTGTGTGCTCCCCATGAGAACATCTGGAGATGCTCTCATAACCTGGATGGATACATTCTGCTGAATATTTCAGTAGGAAACTGCACCTGGAATCTGTGAGCATAGCAGGAATGTTGTCAGTTATTCTTCATTACCATTGCAACAGAACTGAACTGGGATGAGAGGTCCAAATAATTCTAGATATATAATTTATAACATATGGTTTCAGAAGAGGTCTATGACACTGAAGTGCTTTCCCATGCAAGGTCATGACAAAATTCCCTATCAACTGTTTTTTTGGCTGTATGTGTGTATTTCAATTGCAATCAGTTTCTGTCAGTTCCCAATTGTTATGTGTATTATGTGCAGAGCTGTAAAGTGCCTCATGTTTCATCATAAAAATGCCTACACGTCAATAAGAGAAGCTGGTTTTATGTGCATTTCTCCCTCCAGGGTTAACTGACAAAAATTTAGACAAAATCTATATACACTGTTTACACAGAAGAAGAAGACTGAGTGAGGAAAAGCTGACTGAGGAAAAGCTGAGTAAAGAGTTCAAGTCTGGACTTTGTAAATGTCCTAAGAGGACAGCTATGTGTTCAGTGGGATTTTCTCAAAAGCAGTGACCTATGGCACTCTCACTTATTCACTTGTTTAGGCAACCAAACAGTTTGTAAAGATGAGAGGCAGACTGTAAATGAAACTCCAAATCTGATTTCTGAGATATTTTGCCATGTATGACTGTAATCAAATGAACTCAAAGGTACTACATGTGATTTTCTGTCTGTCTGCTAGGAAAGCTAATTTTTGGATACTGTTCAAATGTCCGCTGTGAATGGCCAGATAAATCAGTATATTCCTGTTTTGTCAGTGTTGAGTAATGCAGGGATTGCTCTCTTTTACTGTCCCAATATTACTTGCAATACTCTTTTAAAATACACACTTCAGTCTTTACAGTTTTTTTTTTCCTGTTATTTACACCATATCTTTCCACTGCCTTGTAGAGCAGGTCTCTACAAGCACTGGATTACAGACTGTATGTACACAGCTTATAGCATATCACTTGCAGTTAACTGTAGTACTCCCCCACCAAAACTTTTTTATTTTCTCTTTTTGTGGCTTACCTTATACACTCCACTGATTCAGGTCTTGACTTTAGATCCTGGTCTTTAGCAGCCACTCCAAAATGGATGGGGAACAATCCACCAAGAATAATGTCTCCCTTCTTCTGTGCCCGTTGGTTTGGCCCATAGGCAGCAGTGCTCCATGTAAATAGCAAAAGAATCAAACAGCAGCTATATAAAGTCATTGTTCCTCTTTTCACCAGGGGCTATAGGACGTGAAATTGGAAAATATGATGTACGAAAGCAGATGTCGCAATGTCCAAGCTTTTCCTTTCCTTAATATAGCACAGGGAGGATTTGGGACACATGACTGCAGGGAGGTAAGCAACAAGGTGGAAGCCACGGTGCTGGTATTTCTTGCTCTCTCTTCTCCATTGCAAAACAGCAATTCAGCAGTCCTTGTTTCTTCATGGCCAAAGCATTACAGAAAGCCCACCTCTGAGAACTGCGAAAGAAAGAAATGAGAAGTGATCTCAGCTACACACCAGGGCCCCATGATTCCAGGTTGGTTCTACTTTGACAAACAAACCTCTCAGTATGCCACCCCCGCAGGCTGTCCCCACTCAGCAACCTGCCCAGGACACATACCACCTTTGAAAGAGGTTCAGGCACTGCAGGGATCACAGCCATATCTCCTCAAACAAGTGTCAGGGATTCTCTCAGATGTCCTAACTCTCTATCACACCTGTGAAGTGTATTACCAAACCTACCTGTGATTCTACATGACAGTGGCCACAGAAGACTCTGCAAAACTTGCAATCAGACCTCAATGAACAGAGCACATTGTAGGAGATGCTTGGATGGGAAAGCTGGAAATATGGAAAAATCAAATGCATTAGGAATCAAAACCTTCTCTTAAGCAAATAACTAGGATAAAGTTTTGGTGTATTTCCATCCTATCCTTTCCATTGATCACTCTACTTTCTGTTTTGAACTTATTCTTGCTAAAAATGAAACAAGGTCAGAATAAAGACATCTAAAGTGAGGATAACTTCCAGGGAAGCATCTGAAGTCAAGATACTTTTCCATAATGAATTGGGAAGGCTTGAAAGGTTCAGCCATCATGTCACTCCAGGCTTAGCTGAAGTGGTTTGAAGCTTGCGCCCTACTAGGACAAGAAATACTGAAGCTTCTCTATGCTCAATACGTTTTCCCTTCAGCACATCTACAGGCCTGCCAAAAGAAGAGCTAACTTAATTATGGCATACAAAAATGGCAAAGGCTCTAAGGGAGAAGGGGACATGAAAATTCATCATAAATGGCTCTTCTGCCTATTGGTAATAGGTGTAAAAACTAGCAGTAAAACTCTGAAGTTGGCCAATTTTCAGTGTACCCTGCTAATCCTGAGGATGGTTTAAATTTCTGAAGCAAATTATCAAGACTTTTCAAGTGCTGAGAACATTTTTTATGAGGATGGTTTATAATGCAGTAGATATACCTAAAGGATTTGACCTCTACCCAGGTCGAAAGAGGAGCTATTGCAGGGAAACACTATTATCACAGGGGTTCTTCTACTACTCAGCCCTAATGATTGTGCATGCTTTATGACCACCAAGCACATGCAAATATTTCACACATTTTGGTTAAAATGAAGGTCCAGAAGCAGCAGTCAACAGGAGAAGAGAGACAAAGCTCACATCATTCTCATGCCTCTGCAGTCAGCACACTTGGATGGCTGGGTATATGCTGCACTTATCTGTTCTAAGCTATACTTTGGTCCTGGCTTAAACAAATGCATTTTTATTGGCAAGGAGAATCAAATCTTTGGCTAGAGGTCAAGATACATTTAAGCAATTTTCTACCAGGAAATGTGGAGTCACATTAGAAAATCTTGTGGGAACATACTGGGTTTTGTGTGAAAAAAGATGTATTTCATGTTCACAACATCAAAAGGACTCAGTCCAAAGTCTGAAACTCCCATTTTTGACAAACCTGACAGCTAGATCTCTATTGCTGAGTGGGCGTTTCATCTCCATCCCCAAAATCTGAAACATGCACATGAAATGTCCAGCTGCTGCTGACACTGTTAGCTCAAAAACACTTTGGGACATTATTCTGGCAAGCGACTGGAGTTATGTCACACTGCTTTATATTGCAATATATTGTACTGCTTGTTAGAGCGTTGTTTTATCATCTGACTGGTATCTTTTACTGAGAAGCCTCTGGTATTGCCGTGTAGCCCTTTGACATCAGGATGACAGACCTTTGACCAAAGCCAGGACTAGCAGGTGATAGATTAGAGCATAGAGTGAGTGTGCATAAAACTGTCCTTGAGCTTTTGTGTTCTTATTTTGCCCAGCAGATGGATCAGATGGAAGGTGGTTCTTACTTCCTCGGTGCCCAATATAAAAGGGAGGAAAATACTTTGTCACTTTTCAATCAGCGAAAGGTCATCTTCCTCCCAATCCATTTATGGATTCAAAAGAAGGTATGAAAAAGTATTTCAGGCATTTTCTAGGCTGAGGTTCTCTCTTTCCACCTGGCTGAGGCTAAGTCTGCCAGTTCCTATGCGACTTGTTACTGAAAGGCAAGCAATCATTGCAGTCAGCTGCAGACTCGTTTCATTCTGCTCTGGTTCACAAAGGCATTTTGTCTGCCTGCTGCAGAAGAGAGCTATATGCAATGACCTTGGCACATTGCTAGCCTTCCTGTGCATACAGTCAAGCACCTGACAAATGTGCAGCAAGCCCAGTGCTTAAGGAGCACATCAAATACATTGCAGACGGGGAGGGAGGTCAAGTATACCATACACACTCTCTACTGCTCACCACCACTCCCTGCCCAATTGAAAGAACAGCTTAGGAAAGTTCACACCTGTGTGGAGAACTGTGGCCAGAGCATCCCTATCACTACTCTGCCTGTCCTTTTTCCCAAGCACTCCTCAGATCAGGCAGCAGGGAGGCACAAATTCAAATTAACTGGAAAACTGGGACCTCTTCTGAACACTTCAATAGTAAATTCTGTAATTCTGTTCTGAAAGAAATAGCCGCCAAAAGGTATGTGAAATGGTCTTCTGCGGAGCACAGCAAGATTTAAAATTGAGAAGTAACATTAACAGTATTATTGAAGTCAACTTAAATATGCTTGCAGATAGTGTTGATTCAGATACACATGTCACAATGTAGAATATAGAATACATGAAAGCAGCCCCCCCCAAAAAAAAACAGTGAAAAAGTTGTGTGTCCAGGAGAGATTTCATGGTTAGAAAATCTGGTAATGTTTAAATTAAAAAAAGGACATGAAGAAAAGGGGAGAACAGAAAAGATGTGAAATTATAGGCAGTATATGGAACCTAAATGAATAATCAAGAACTCCTGGCTGACGTTTGTGGACAAAGGAAAGAGGGGCAAGCTGGAGCTTTGGCAAGAGGCTACTTTCTGTAGGGAGCACTCTGCCAGCATCTCTTAGAGAGCAAGGACTAGAGGAGCCAGCATCACTGACACAGCAGTCATGCTATTGTTGAGCACTCTTGCTTAAATACCACCAGTTTTGAGGCTAGTATGAACAGAATATCACTCATCACCTCCAGTAAGGAATGGACAAAACATGCTGTACCCAGACTAAAGGTAGGCTGTGGAATCACTCCAGTGCTGAGGGAGATGAGGAGTTACTCCAGCCAGCAAGGCAGCTTCACAGGAGAACAGGGAGGAGTCCTAAGAAAGGGAAGCAGGAGGAAAAGTCATCTGAATTTTTATTTCTTCTATACTTAGAAAAAAAAAAGGAAGGAAAAAAAGCTGATACAACATATTGAGGTGAGGGTCAGCACCAGCAAGGCTGAATTTAGAGTACAGTACTTAGAAATGAGGTGTTTGAAGCAGGGAGCAATAATTTCTTAAGGTGGTTGCAAAGAGATGGGATGGTCTCACTATTTAGCCAAGGGCATCCCTTCCTCTTTACTACCTTCCAGCTGGCAAAGAGAGCTGGGGGTCTGCATGCTTCTTCAGGGGACAGTGTGTGTGGGACTCAGCCAAGGTGGGAAGGGATCAATGACTTCCACATCTGCTGTGGGAAGAGGGTGAGCTCAAGAGCACATCTTCCTGATTTAATAATCTGCTTTTCCCAGTTTTCTGTTTTCTCTTTAATAAGGCTTTCTTTTACCTTTAGGGTTCTTTGCTTATGAAAGAGTAAAGAGTTTTCATCACGAACAGACAGACAATATAATTTAGTTTGCTGGGATGCTGTGGAGGGGTTTGAGCTGATGCTACTAAATATTTAGGAACCTCTCTTTGTCACCCAACTGTACATGCCTGAAGTATTACATGCAGGAAAAGTGAATTCACATTCTTTCTCTTTCTGTGCAGCAGACAAAGTTCAAAGGTAACAGATCTGAACTGATAAAAAAAGGTTAATTTTAAAACAGTATTTACAGAACTCAGTACTCCAAGATGTCATTCAAGAGCATGACAAGGCATTAGACAATGAGAAGAAAGTTACTCATTCATGGTATAAGGTGATACTTAGCATCTCACTGAATAATTTGGAACTATCTATTCACAGGAATGGGACTCAGAACTGAAATAATATCACAGGTCCTGTCTGTAATAGGCTGTGGATGTATAAGTCACATCCCTGTGGCAGCAAACTGAGGCACAGATGTACAAAGATGTACTGGCAAAAAAGATGCAGATGCCCTGTAAGATATCCAGAAAAACAAACAAACAGACAAACCTAAGTGTATGCCCAACTCCTTGTAAATCTCACAATTGATTACTGTCCATAACTAAATACCTCCTATAGCTGGGATATCAGGTATCTTCAACTCATTTAATATGACACAAGTCTCCCAGCTGCTTTCAAGTGCTCTCTGTGCCTGAGGTTGAAAAAAATTTAAGATACTGATTTTGTGATGAGCAGCTATTTGCTCGCTGCCAGTAGCAAGAGCTAATATCCTCTAGCATCATCTTTCATTGCAGCAAATCTTCCTTCAGGTCTCTTTTCTATAATTGGATTAAGATAATGGGCCTCTTCCTTATTAAAGGAGAGTGTTATGCAGCCTAATATTGAACTACCTGCTAATGCATGCCTGAAGACATAAGAATTTAGCAAAATACAGGTGGAAATTGTACCACTAATAGAACAAATTACTGTGCTCCTGCAGTTTTCAGCTAACAAATTGAAAAGATTAAATTAACAAGCAACTAAATTTAGAAAGAAGCTTTGTTACTATTTTCTTTCCTTTGCAAATAGTTTTATATTTAAAACATTATTTAGTATTAGTGTGTAAATACTGTGATTATATGCTCTCCAGTGCAGAAAACTTTAAAGTACTCTTTAACTATATTTTTTTCTTGTGTTTTGTCAGACTTTTTGATTTTAAACTCTTTTGGAAATGGAAGTAAAATACCAGCTATCTCACCTAAACTTAAGTGGAGAAACTTAAAGTGGCTCCAGAAGCAGGAGGAGACAACGGGACACTACTGTCATGGCAGAAACACTACCTGAGGGAGAAGAGGAGGTTCCCTTGGACAGGCATAGGTATTTGAGAGATTTGCAATTGGCACTGTTTTGCTAGTTGAATATGGCTGTCAGGAATCATGCAGAAAATTCAGAAATGTTCAGTTTGTTCTTTGTGTGAAAAGAATATGAATGGCACTTTCATAGTATGTATTACTTCTTAGTCAAACAGGAGTGAACCACAACTTTAAACAGCAGCTTCTCAAGTTCATAAAATAACAGAGTAGAAAAGGATCTCAAGGGGTTATGCAGACCGTCCCTTAGCCAAGGATGGGCACAGCAATATTTGTACTAGTCCCAGCATATGTTGTCTAAAGCCTTACAAGGAAGGAGATGTGTCAGACTGCCAGAGCAACCTATTCCAATGTTTCCTCTACTTTTTCCAGTGCAAATTTTTCCTTACATCTAATTTAAATGCTTTTTGTTGCAGCTTAAGTCTATCTTCTTTTCCTGTCTATTACATATTTACACCTTCCTCATTATAATCACCTGTTTGAAATTTGAATTCCCTTCCTCTTATTATATCCCCTTATTTTAGACCAAGCAAACTATATTCATTTAATATTTTTTTTTCCTTTTTCACAAACAATGCTTTCCTGAACTCAGATTATTCTTGTTTCGTTCCTCTGAACTCTCTCTAGTGTGTCTCCACACTTAGTGTAGACACACTTAGTGTAGTGCAGAAACGGACATAGTGTTCTTGCTGGGCCCTTACCAGAGCTGAGTAGAGTGGTAGGATTACTTGCAGGCTACAGCCCTGTTTATACATCTCAGCATGGCACTTGTCTTTTTTGGAACAGCACAATGTTGTTAACTTACGGTAGATCATCAGCTGAACACAAATCAAAGTTGAACCTGTTTATATCCACAAGGCCTTGAAATTTCAGAAGAAACTCTGATCTTTCAGAAGTTTTTCCCTCCCATTCAGAAAAAAGGTAAAATTTGTTGAACTGCATGTGGTCAACCTGGACGCTGCAAGGTTGCCAACAAGGAGCCAACATGCTCAAGCTCTACTGACTCTCCTGGGCTTGCAGTACCTTTTTACAGCAGGGAGCTGGGGAGCTGGGGAAGACTCCTGGTCCTGGCTGTGTCCCATGGCAATAAGCCTGTCCTCATCCACAGACCCCAAAAGACCTTGGACTGACACATAGTCCTGCTTAGCCAGTCTGCCTTGCCTTTGTGAGGCCTGGATGCCCCATGGTAAGCAGAGCCTGCAGGTGAGATTGTTCCAGAGCTGTGGTGTTGGTTGGTTTGGAGGAGCCGAACTCATTGCTTACCCACTAGAGTCCTATTAAGCAACATGCCTGCCCTCAATGGATGTGGAAGAGATTCGGGTAGAACAGAGATTAGAGAGCATAAATGTGGTCAAGTTTGTGTCCAATCTCATTGCTCAAGACAGCTGAAGAAGGGCATTCCATGGAGAAATGGATGATGGACACAGGACACAAAACTTCACAGTACTGAGACCAGACTAGACTTCTAGCTCTGAGGTACCATGATAGTATGAGAAGAAGTAAATTGTTCATATATGTCACCAGGGCAGGCATGAGCACAGTGTTTTTGCACCTGTTTGGTCAAAATGAACACATCAAAGATATAATCAAAACCAGATTGCTAATGTGTTCCAACAGAAGAGCTGTATTTGAAATCACTTGGTGGAATTAAACTGTTCTGTCTTTAAAGAAGGAAAATGTTAGGTGAAAATAAAATAATTTTTGCCAGTGTCAAAGGCAATGGTTCTTACCTCCCCTTATAACAGAGAGATTTTTGTCTGGTAAAGTGACATGATTCAGAAATGGGGTCTCAACCTCAGAAAAGTTTGGAGAGTTAAGAGACAAGTGGTGTGAAAAGCAGAATTCAGGTCTAGAATAATGATTTCATTTAAGAACGACTACACACTTTTGGTTTTAAATTAAATAAAAAACATGAATGCTAGAAGTTTTACTAAGAACGAGACTTTATGAAATCATCAAGACTATCAGCACATGACAGTGTTTCCATGCCCTGCTATTAGCTTAAGGGGATGATATCTGGTATAAATGGAACTCTGTTGGCAGGAATCAGGATGCAAATATCCTATTATATTACTGAAAAACATGTTAAAAAAAGATATATTAAAATCATATTTGGCATTAGAGAAGCCAAAGCAAGGCCAAAAATATTTCATACAAATCTGCCATGATACTGAAGAAGCTGCTGAAGCTTGTAAATAACAAAACCTGGCCAGGTCAAGTGAAAAAAGAAAAAACAACACACATTCTTAGCACAGGGAGGAATAGCCTGCAGAAAGAAAGTAGGCCTTAGAACATGTTTAAGTTGGTGAAGGAAACCTAAGAAGTTGCCCTATATTAACATTTTCAATTCTCCAAGATAAACTAAATATGAAAATGTATATAGTAAACCAGGCAATTGTATCACATTTAATACTGCTCCATCAGATATGCCCATCAGTGTGAATTTTGTCAGGGGGTTACCATCTGCTAGGTGTTTAGAACACTTTTCATATCTGTGGCATTATTTTCATGTAACAGTCATATCACTAGTTTTCCTTTACCACTAAACTCTGGCATCCAAGTAATAAAGAATAATAAAAAGTCACACTCTGATCTTTGTTCAGGACTTCTAATTGCAGAGGGGGAGAAATGTGCCTAGGGTATCACTATTGATTATCTGCCCAACAGCAATTTGAGAACAAGGAATCCTAAACTGTTACAGACCGATGTCTAAGCCTCAGCCAGGTCTAACCAGAACACTGTTTCAATGAGTCTCAAACAAATTTGGTGGTAGCAAATGGCAGTTTGCAATGGCAGTTAAACTTTACTTTAGACTCTACTGTCTCATAAAGAGAGTATGATCTCAGGCCAAGCAATACAGCTAGGACTGCATGGCTTTATAACAACCACCCTTCCATCAGGACTGCACCTGATTTGGGGATTCACATAACACTTTTAAAATAACTTGCATACCAGCAGTAGCATATTCAAAATCCCTGATCAGTGTGATATAGGTCCTGGGAACTGATATTCCTTTGTAGAAATAACTCTGTGTTTGCTGATGGTGGGAAGCAAAAAAAGTGAAAACAGAAGTGGAAATAGAAAAAATCTCAGAGAAATACTTGGGCTTTTAGCTGAGAGCATTTAATGGTTTCAGCTAACACCATTGGATGTTAGCAGACATGGGTCTTCAAGTGGCTTCTGAACCGCGAGAGCCTGGTGGATAGCTATGTGGCGGGTGATGTTTGTTTTTGGAGCCATTTCTACATAGGCAAGGTTGCAGGCTAGCTTGCGAAGCAGCTCCTAGGACCTCAAGGGCATGTCTTTATTCCTCTGAAGTGTAAGAATTTTCTACAATAAGAGCTAAACCTCATTTCTGCAAGACATACCACAAATCTCTGAAGCAAACTCCAGGAGGGAATAAGACAATTCTGCAACTTTTCATCTTTCCACTCCTGTTCCTGTTTCAGCACAATCATAGTAAAAGTGTGCATGTGTGAATATAAAAGAGAACACTGAAATGAGTGAGAATGTCAAAGCATCCTACCAAGCAAAGCATTCTGTTGTGCCCCCAGTGCTCACTGGGAAATGACTAGACAAGAACCAACGTGACAAATTCATCAGACTGTTTAATGAACTGCTAAGAAATGCTTAGGAGCTGTATCACCACCCACCAGCCATGGCAGAACTGCAGGGCTTCAAGCAATTTCCAGATTTTAGGGAGTTCTAAGAGCACAACAGCCTTTTGAGAAGCTGTCATGAACCAACCAGTTATTGGTTACCCTAATTTATGCTGGGAGCTGCATTGAGCCCTCAAGCAATCTCAGATTTAGAGATTTTAGGTGCCAATGAATTCATGTGGTCTGCATCTGTTGTGTTTTTCCTCTCTATGTTTGAGATTCTGGTCTTCTCTTGCCTTGTCATGGCAAGACAAACCTGGCTGTTTCCTACTCCTCTTGTTAAAAACCTACTATCTTGTAGGTTGTTTAAAGTGGGTGAAAATATTACTTAGATATAACAACAGTCTGAGGATCATAGGTAATGTGGGCTGTGGATGTGGTCTACCTGGATCTCAGCAAGGCTTTTGACACCATTTCCCACAGCATTCTCCTGAAGAAGCTGACTGCTCAAAGATGTATGCTTCATTGGGTTAAAAAGTGTCTGTGTGGCTGGGCCCAAAGAGTTGTGGTGAATGGAGACAAATCCAGCTGGATGCTGGTCACTAGTGGTGACCCCAGGGTTCACTATTGGGGCCAATTCTCCTCAATATCTTTATCAATGACCTGGACAAGGGGATTGAGTGCACCCTCAGTAAATTTGCAGACGACATTAAGTTAGGCATGAGTGTTGATCTGCTTGAGGGCAGGAAGGCTCTACAGAGGGATCTGGATAGGCTGGGCCCATGGGCTGAAGCCAATGGGATGAGGTTCAACAAGGCCAAGTGCCGGGTCCTGTACTTCGGGCACAACAACCCCGTGCAATGCTACAGGCTGGGGAGAGAGTGTCTGGAAAGCTGACTGGCGGAAAGGGACCCGGGGGTATTGGTCAATAGCTGGCTGAACATGACCCAGAAGTGTGTTCAGCTGGCCAAGAAGGCCAACGGCATCCTGGCTTATATCAGAAATAGTGTAGTCAGCAGGACTAAGGACTAGGACTGTCCCTCTGTAGCCAGCTCTGGTGAGGCTGCACCTCGAGTACTGTGTTCAGTTTTGGGCCCCTCACTACAAGAAGGACATCAAGGTGCTGAAGTGTGTCCGAAGAAGGGCAACAAAGTTGGTGAAGGGTCTAGAGAGCAAGTCCTATGAGGAGCGGCTGAGGGAGCTGAGTTTGGCGTGGAGAAAAGTAGGCTCAGGGGAGACCTTACTGTACTTTACAATTACTTTAAAGGAGGTTGTCTCAAGATGGGTATCAGGCTCTTCTTCCAAGCACCAGCTGATAAGATGAGGCAAAATGGCCTCAAGTTGCTCCATGGGAGGTTCAGGTCAGTTGTTAGGAGAAATTTCTTTCTGAAAGGGTTGTGTGGCATTGGAATAGGCTGCCGGGGGAAATGGTTGAGTAACCATCCCTGGAGGCCTTCGAGACTTGTAGATGTAGAACTTTGTAGCATGGTTTAGTGGTGGACTTGTCAGTACTAGGCTAAGGGTTGGCCTAGATGATCTGAGAGGTCTTTTCCAACCTGAATAATTCTATGATTTTTGTCTTCATTTAGAGGGGAGATTGGGACCCTTAAAAGTTACCATAAAATGAGAGGTAAAGTATTTTACTAAGTTTTTTTTTTTTAATGATCTTTATCTCTCTAATTTTTATTTTCTTTTTTTCTAA
Organism: Anser anser; assembly: GCF_964211835.1. Lineage (NCBI taxonomy): Eukaryota > Metazoa > Chordata > Aves > Anseriformes > Anatidae > Anser > Anser anser. The sequence continues at coordinate 101,485,217 of NC_139720.1, read as the reverse complement.
AGATAGTCCCACCAACCATGCTAAAGAGTATGCAATCCAGTGACAACTTTGTTACCCCACCCCATGTTTTTGGGAGGTTACTAGGCAATCCTGGACAGATGGAAAAATCAAGCCTGAGGGGTGCTCTGCAGAATGAGGACATTACAACTTTGTGGGATGGCACTAGATGTTCTTTGCAAAGTTTGATAGTTCACACTTCAGCCTGCAGGTGAAACAGTCAGGCATTCAATCTGTGTGCTTTTCAGGGTTTCTTACATTTCTGCATATTATATATACAGTCCTGCATCTCAAGCAAGCCTTTTCTCCTGCATCTAAGCTTTGCCAGCAAGTATCACCCAACTGAATTTCTCTTAAATCCTAATTTGCAGGGTTAATAGCTTTTCTGGGGTTGTCCTTAGAAGATACAGAAGTGTAAATGGGCATTGTGTTCACAGCCCACAGAAAAAAGTCCAACACTGCCCTACAGAACAACACTATGTAAGTAACTGGAAGTTTCTCCATCTTTCTCAGATCTTAGTCTATCTTCTTCCTTTCCTAAAAGAAACATGTCTGGGGTTGAGAAGAGGTCTCAATCCCTCTAGCACAATCTTTCTTCCTTGCTAGGCATGCCCATAAAAAATACAGTTATGTTACACACTTTGCATCAGGGCATTTCTTAAGATGTTTTTCTCTACAAGCAAATGAAAAGAAGCTTCAGATCAGTTCTTGTATATGAAAAAATGCCAATCCATGAACATAATTTCTGAAACTGTGCTACTTTAATCTGTTTTAGAATAAGAAGTAAATATCCTTGTTATCAAGTTTTGGATGCTTTGTACCCTAGATCCATCTTTTTTTTTTTTCTGTCTTTCAACTGCTTAGGAAATAACTGGTTAGAAGGACTGGTCAAAAGGATTAGACATTTTAAAATGGTTTCCTTTCTATGCTATGTCATGAGGCAGGAAAGAATTGGAGAGCAGTGTAGGAGATGTCAAAGTAGTCAGTGGTCTGTAAGTAGTTAAAATTACATGATGTAGTGCAGTGTCATTCAAAAGAGATCTCACACTTTCTGACTGGCCAGTGTAAGATATTCTGGTTAGCAAGATGAAATGTCAGAGAACATGAAATAATAGAATAAGAACACTAGAATAAGGAAAAATATAAGTATCTTTCTGTATTTTTCTGAGTTAATCAACCAGCTTTTGATCATTCCTTTAAAAATAGCAGGAGCAAAATAAGCTTGGATCATCTAAATAAATATGAGAGGAATCTGGGTTGTATCAGCAAAATTCTTTCCAAAACTTTCTATGATACATTGACGTTAGTTGCAAGCTACTAGAAATGTCAATCTGTCTGTGAAGTACAACTTTAAAATTAAGTAGAATAACAGATTTCTGATAACAACTTGGTATGGCTTTGTCAAAAGTGATGTTTTCCTAGAGGTGGCATGGTCAAGGGTCTTTGACATGATACCTGCTTCTTTCTCCTTACTGGGTAGCCTTACTCCAATCACTTTCGTTGTCTGGGACTTGTCTTCCTGACTTGTAAGAGTGGCTAGAAATTATTTCAGAAATTTCTTGCAACTATGCTTCCTCCATGTGAAACTGACAAATATCAAACTGAATATCAGCTGAATGAAGGTTGATTCAGACTTTCCTCTAGGAAAAAAAATATAAATCAGATTTTAGAACTGAACATTTTTCCCAATTCAACTTTGTGAAATTGCTTGCAAGTGAGAAACATATTTTGCCTAGTAATTCCCTTTTAATTTAATTTGATTAAAAAAAAAAAACTCTCAGTCTGAAGCAAAACACATTTTTGATCCCATTTTTTCCCCTGCAGAATCCTCAGTGAACCAAATAATAAGGACAACTGTAATTCTGAGCCAATTTCAACATAAATCCAATTCAGAAAAAACACTTAAGTATGTGCTCAACTTTAGTGAGATTGACTTTAATGAAATTTAGTAGATTCTAAAAGCTTACCATGTACTTTAGTGGTCTGCTGAATCAGAAGCTAAAGTAGCCCCTGGCTGGCTGCTCCGTTCTCATTTATACTCTTATTAAAAACAAATAAACACTTTCTTTTTGTTGGATGGTTTAATTTATCATTGTTCAGTATGATTTAATAATAAATTCTTTTAGATTTTTCATGGTCTTTTTTTGTTTTTTTCTTACACTTTCTTTCCTTTACACTTCTAGTTCTCTACTGTCCCAGGATGTCTCCCCCCCCCCCCCCCCCCCCCCCGTTTTTCCATTGCCTATTTTCTCTTTGTTATAATTTTTTAAACCGAATAACTATTCCTTCTCCAGATTTCTTCTCTCTCCTTTCATTCTAATAGCAAAAAACTCTCCCATTTTTGTATTTCTTTTGCCTGTATACTATGTGTAACTTCTTCCCGTTAAAGAAGGCAGGGGTGAATAGGGACCTAGAAGGTCCCCAGGAAAGGAAAGTATGATCAACATACGGACAGTCTTGGTAAGTTCATGAGAAATACTGGACTCTAACAAGGACAGAAGTTCTGCTGAACCCATGAAATTCACTAAACACAGATCAGTGGAAGGCAGAGAAGAAAATCAACAATAGAAATGTAGGCATGAGGAGAGGTGAGTGACTGACACAGACAGGCATATGTCCTGCCCTAGTCCTACAGGAAGAGAACAGCAGGTTTTGCTGACTCAACCCTGCAGAGCTGGTTTGTGCTAGCATGTCTCATGGCAGCAGTAGCACAGGGTGGAATACAATACTGTACACTATACGCTGATCCCTGAATAGAACCAATAACCCTTATTTTCATGTGCAATGCACTGGAAGATCAAAGTGATATGCAAGGACTTGTTTATCTTCTATGACTACATTATTCACTTAAGAAATGCTGGCTGGTTCTGTGGAGCTCCACTTCCCTGCTAAAGATGTCAATGAGATAACAAAGACCCATGACATGCAGCCAGTACTGGCAGTACCAAATCCAAAGCAGCAATGTGCAAGCACCCAGCATAGCTCTCCCCTATTGCTCCACCTGCCCTTTGCAGGGATGTACTATATTTTTTACAAGTTTGCAAGGAAACTTTCCATGATTAATTGTAGAAGATGAGGAGGACTAATTCAAACATTTTTTCAATATTCTGCTAAAGATTATTTACAGAATTAATTTTGAACCCTACAGATGCATGCTTTCTGCCCTGTAATGTATGAGAGTTATAGAAATTGCCATCTTTATTCAAAGCAGCATCTCATTTGGTCTGAGACCTCATACCTCATTTGGTGTGAGATCTTGCAGTACTCAGTGTATATATGCTTCAACAATACTGTGCTAGACAATTATAGCATTAGTGTCTCAAGAAATATTTCTAGCTCCACTAGTTAACAGCTGGTTAATATCCTAAGCAGTTTTGTGAATATCAACCCTATAAGTCAGTTTTAGAATAAAATAATCAACATCTTGCTCAGTGTCAGTGAAGGCAGCAGAACTGAGGTGAAGCTGTGGAAAAGGGAAAATATTCAAATTCTAAATTAATCTGCACTTTGAGCTAAGGACTTTATCCACTCTTCTCTGTACAAAAACAGAATGCATAAAAGTGCAAGTATTATTTTTCTTTTAGCACACAAAAACTTATGTGTTTAAAACAGTATAGGACAGAAAATCATCATCCTTTCTGTCAGAGTTCCTCTCTGAAATAAAGCAGGGGATCCCAAGCTTGTCTTTGGTGAGTCTAATTGCTAGAGTTTGCATTCCTTATTTTTCTAATGGAGACCTTTTCCCCCTTTCGTTAGACACATAAGTTTTTCCAATTCATTACTGAAGAAAGATTGGCAAGGATTATCAGTACATCATTGCAGGATGGATGACCCTTTCCTCTGCATCCCTGCATCCTTTCCATATCTAGCACAAAAAATTCCCAGCAGCCTGGGGATAGAAGCAAATCTAGTCTTTTGTGTCATGGAAAGTGCTGAAGAATGCTCTGCTTTACTGCACAAGCTGGCAGAGTACGAATGACCCAAACACTGTAAGCTGGAGCCTGGCTGCTGTACCAATCATCCCCCTACACAGTGGGATTGCTCAGGAGCACTACAGGCCTGTGGGCAGGCTGTGGCAGGGATGGGGCTCTTGACCAGTGAGGAGAAAACTGATGTCAGAACCCCAGGAAGATATACGATGGCTTTCACAGTCTTCACATTCACAGCCCTTTTTTTTTTCCCCATGTTGTTCAGAAATCAGAAGAGACTGTGGACAGGGAACTGTGAGCTGGCACTCCTGCCAAAGGAGCCACTGGGCCTGGAGTACCTTGGCCCAAAGAATCTACATAGGCCTGAGGTAAGCAGGATCATCTGTGCATCCCTAGCAAACACAGCCACATCATTTGACCACAACATCGCAACCCCTAGTGAGCACGGTGCTCTTTTAAAGTAATATTTTAATTTGACCTCTCCCCTCCCCACCTCATTCTGAAGGTGATCTTTCTGGAACACAAAAACAGTCAGGGTCACACTCCAGTGAGCCCCAGCCACCTCACCTGCCTGCCAACTCTGCAGCTATACGCGCTTCATCTCCGGAACGACGGTGTGACTTTTGGAGGCTCCATGCCTCATTTAGCCCTGGTAATGGCCTAATTGGGTTGGAAAAATGCAGGAGCAGGAGCGTGATAAAAAAACAGCTCTGTGGTGCTTATTTAAGCAAGTGGAAAAAGAACAGAAAAGAAAAGAATAGAATAGAAAAGTAAAAGTAAAAACAAACACATTTCCTACCTTGACTAGATATTTATGCATATATCTTTGTTTATAAAAGGAATTGTGCTGACTAGTGGTGCTGCTGTCAGGGTTAACATAGCTAATGAAGGCATGCCAGGACAGGGCCAGACTTAGACATGCATTTCACTTCCAGTAATGGTTTCCATGGGTACAAATTCCCCCCGACCCCTGCCCCCATCCATGGAGTTTCACTCCATCTCTGAATAGTTCTCAGCATTGGTAGGGTGCTTTCATTAGCTACGTGGGAGGGGAAACAAGGCAACTCTGGTGACAGGAGTCACTGTGAAAGATACAGACTTCTCTGTGAGCTCACGTCATAAAACAAATCATAGAATCATAGACTATCTGAGCTGGAAGGAACCCACAAGGATCAATGTTTGTTCACCATTTCTTGGCCATACTTTCCTCTCACCTGGGAGGTTTTTTCTCCCTACAAAAGGAGAACCATACTGCTTGGTCTTGAGTTGCTCCTATGATTATTCATGGCAGTCTATAAATCCCCAAAAGGAAGAAATGCTATCTCTGCCCTCTGGAAATCTCAGGAAAAGAACTGGAGGGAGGCAAGAGACAGCCCATTATTAAGCTTCAAAAGGTACCTCACCCCTTCATTTAGGGTTCTGTTCTCCAGCAACGATACAAGTGCAAGACCAGGTAATGACCCATGCTCGCCTCCACCCAAAGATAAACCTGAAGATCAGAATGCATCTTCATTGATGACGTTTTAGAAATGCTGTGATCCAACAGCAAACAGCACAGAATAAGAATGAGCAGCTGGTAGGAAAAAAAAAAAAAAAAGGATTTTTAGGCAACCTTTTGCCTCCTTTTGGAATCTTGCTGGAATCATTCCTAATGACTTTTTACTCATCTCCTCAGTGAAAGCTTTCTTATTATTATAATTTACTTCTTATTACAATTTCCTTGCTAACTTGAAATAAACTGTGTCATCAGGCTCTTGCTAAAAAGTATGTGCTGTATCTTTCAAGTGTACAGTAACAAAATGACTGTTAAGTTTACCAGGGCTCCTGTGGTAATGCAGACACTTCCCTGTCAAAGCTAGAATAGATCAGCCACAAATGTGTTTCTGGTGGAGTAGATGGTGTAACTGCTTGCCTTGAACTGGCAATTGCCTAGGTACTAATAATGTTGGTAGAGTCACCACGTGCAAGCAGAATGTGTCATCAATCAGTAATAGAGGATTGGTTCCAAAATATAGACTTGGAACTTTACACAGGACAAAATTCCAAAGTTTAGGATGATTGTTAGCCCAATTGACTGGTAGTGTAAAATCAAATGGGAAATGTAAAATAAAGTGCTAAGTGTATCCAATCACAAGCCAAAAATGCACTTCTAAGTACAAAAATATTTATACTAAACCAGAAGCTGTCTGGGCTAGAAGATGACAATAAAACAGTAAAACACTTATCTGCAGCATGGAAGAAAGGGGAAAGTAAATGTTAGTAACAATTTATAAGATAAAATATGCAGGGAACTTATGAGGGAACTTAATAAAATCAAGGCAATACTAATAGTTAACAGAGTTTTATGAGAGAAAAAAGATATTTTTATAAATATTAGAAAAAGCTTCAGACTGGCCATGAGCCCATTGCTAGGTGTGGATGATAAAACTATAAATGGCAATCCAGAAAAGTGGCAATATCCAATAAACATTTTGTCCTTTGCACAAGGACAAAATTGTCCTTGGAATGAAGCTGGAGAATGTATCATCCCATATTACCTCAGCCCAACAAAATTCACTGTAGGTAATAAAAAGAGATGTGAGATGAGATCTGCTAAAATTAAATGTTTTCAAATCAACAGGCCTGGAGTCTTACATAAACTGTATGAGGAGTTCTTCGAACCACTGATGTTGATACTGAACATCTCATGGAAAACGGGGAAAATTCCAAAGGGCCAGAGAACTGCAAATGTATCTAGGTGTTAAATAATTACTAAAGAAGGAATGCCCAGGAAATTTTAGGCATTGTACCCCAATATCAATGTGGATACAATAATGAAATCAATTAAGTTAACATTCTTTCTAAAAATCAGAAAGGATAAACTGAAATTAACATGAATCGTCTTGTGTCCCCCACCTCCCCCTATACTATTTTTATTATGAGAAGCTGCTTGATAAATGCAACTGTGTAGAGTACCAAATGGACTTCTCCAAGGCATATGAGCAAACGCATTTGAAAATTGCAATTAACAGAAAGATTCAAAACTAATTTATGGAGATATCTCAAAGGTTTTTTAAAGGCATTATATCAATGAGTGGGGGCATTTCTATAGAGATCAGTTGGAGATCAGTCTCATTTTGAGTCTACTCAATATTTTTTAACTAGTCATCTAGATAGCAAAATAAAACTGGTTTTGCTAAAAACTGAGAACACAAAAGCTAGCAGTGAAGAGTATAATTTTCATGTATAAATGATCACTAACGTTGGAATATATAAACTACAACTCTCCGATGGTGACCAGTGGCTTTCTGAATTGTGCTCCATAAACTCATCTTTCTGGTAACTCTGCATTGAGATGAACACTACAACCAAATCTCATGTTTCAAGGTTTCTGTTGACGGCCTGAAGGAGGTAGAGAACAGCTCTTTTTTTCTGATGCCCAATTTACCCACACATCCTAGGATGTTTGAGGGAAGACAAAGCTTCATTGATCGGCAGCAGCCAGACTAGGACATTGGAAAAGTTGCACCAGATTCCTGTTAGGACACAAAGACTCTTTCTTTTCTGAAGTGTGTGTGTTGGCCTATCTTGCTCACATGCTGAGGGTCAAATTTAAAGTCAGATATGGAATTAGGAAGGAATTTTCCATCTCACAAAGACTGGCGAGAATCCCAAGTGCAGCTAAGTCACTGTTTTCTCTTCTTATCTCCCTAGACTTCCACAGGGAGATGCAAACAACAAACTTAAACCCAGAGATTTGATAGATTTAAAAGATCTTCAAGAATTCAAACACATTTTTTCAGGGGATGCAATCACAGCCTTGTTTATTGTGATTATATGTGTAGCAAAGGACATGCATAGCATCTGGGTAAAGGAAGGGTACTTATCTCATGAGAGTTTTGCTGCAAGCTCCTCAGAGCATAACGTTTTTGAAAGCCAACATGTATATAGAGTGTGTGCGCCATACATATCACTGTCATGAAATGAGAATGATGTGATAGTGCATTATGCTGCAGATTGTCTATACTTTGGCTGTTGAGGAATTAACTCCTCAGCGGAGCTTTCACATTTCAGCTGTTTAGGCAGCTGTTTTAGAGTATCTAAAAAAGTTACCAGAGAAACTGAAAAAAGTTGCCACTGGTTATAAGTGTTGTAACTACTGGTGTTGACATATCAATTTACTGACAAGGGAAGTGTTTCCTATAGTGTCAGCATTGTAAAAGTTGAAGTCTAGGTCACGTGTATACTTGTCTTGAACATAAACAAAAAGCCCTGATAAATTCCAGATCCAGAGTGCTTGTGCTGTGGGTGCTACTGTAGTGAAGCAGAACAAGCCCAGCTTGATTTTCAGATAGTAGGCTAAACCTGCAGTGTTAGCAATGGTGTGATATTTTGTTTTGACTTAGAAACTGAACAGAACAAAGACAAAGCCTCAAAAGAAGAATAAATATAGATTAGCAAGAGGTCATTTCATTTATAGTTCACTTTTAAGAGAGCTAACTACATTTGCAACAGGAAGTGCAAATGCAGCACCAGAAAACTCATTCTCTAACCCTCCTGAGGTTTCTCAATAAAGTAATGTACAATTTTCTTTGCTTTTTAACTCTACATTCAATACTCAGAATGTGCCTTTGCTAAGCCCAAGTCTACCAGATCTGTAGTTTGATAAAAAAGCTAACGTGATACAAAGCAAAGGGAAATAATCTTAAAATCAATCTGTCAATGGAAAAATGGTCATATAATTCCCCTTCCCACTATTGAAAAGAGAGACCTAAGATGTACCACAGAAATTCACTTGAGCAAATCTGCATTTTTGCAATCTGGAAAACTCTATGAAAATACCAGCAAGACAGTGAAAAAGTACCATCACAATAGTCAAAGAAAGTGACTTGGAGCAGCTAATTTTAATCAAACTGTTACGCTCTCCCATTTATTTATTTTTTAATTATGTCTGAAAACACTGCTAAAATGTCTTGCAAAAGACCTTGCCCAATCACCTTTTAATTATTAATTGTCAAGGCTACTCCTAAATCTTAAGAGGACAGCATGCTCATTTCTCTTGATATTTGGAAAGCTGAAGGAAACAACTTCGAACGAAGCAGACCTACCCCCCCGCCCCCCCCAAATTGGTTTCTGCAGGGAATCAAGGAGAACAAAAATCTAACATTAGCATTTATAACCTCTTTCTGAGCTCAACTTATTAGCAACAAAAACGTGGCTATGAAAACAGTAGGAGGAGGTACACTTTATCAGGAAGATTTCCAGTGTATATGCCCTGTTTCTTGACGGCTTGATTTCTCGCTCAGTCTTTTACTCCTTGTGTATTGGATGAAGCAAAAGAAACTTCTGCTTCCCAAGATAGTAAATAGAGAGATAGCAATTAGCTTTGACCTTTTCAGTGGAGGATGGATTATACTGAAAATGAATCATTGCTTCTCAGTAGAATAAAGGAAGAGAAAATTATTATATATACCGTATAATGGTAATAACACTGTATACTCCTCTCATAGCTTCTCTCCAAGGATCCATGACTTCCTAATGAACATTAAATGAAGTCTTGCCTCACCTCCACACTCTTGGAAGACAAATGGTTCTTCCCCACAATGTGCAGGTGGGAGGATATAATGAACAGCTAATGCTTATGCACCTAATTAAAATAAATGTTTTCATGATTTTATTTGTAAATGTTTATTTAATTTCTGTAAAGTGAAATCAGGAAAAGTATACTATTCCATGCCAGACTCTCTCCATCCCTTCAGCTCTTTGAAGCCTTTAAACAGTGAGCCTGTAAATTCAATTTCTCTGTCTGGAGGCTCAGCAGTAATAGCTCTGTCTGGAACATCAGTATCAAGGGACAGTGAGTGTCTTCAGAGTTTATAGGAAGCCACAAAGGGTTTTCTGGAGAGACAGAAAAGTTTTCTGTTATCCTAAGAATATTATCTTAGAGATAGATTAATAAGAGGGGAATATTATAAAAGTATATTATTTTGATTATCAGGCTCCCAGTAAGAGCACCAAGATTTATATACAGATACAGAGAACAATAGATCCACACCTCTACATGACTTGCCTGGACTCTCTCTTCAGCAGAAATCATTGCTGGTTATTTCAGAACAAGATACACTGAGCTGCAATAATTAACCTTCCACCTCAAGTCTCACCTTCATCTTCAACAGTTTTAAGTTGTTGAAGCACTGATGCAAAAGGACTTCATATTTCTACCAGTAAGTTTCATCATTAGCAATAAATATTCTTATAGCTCTGATTATTTGTCATTTCTTAAAAAATAAATAAATCACTTTTGTAAGCCTGCTATATCCCTGGGTAGAAATATTTTCTCTGATTCTTTAGTTTTGCACCAGTTTACACCAGTCATACAGTATCCACTGTGTACTGCTTTTTCTTTCTATCCTAGCTGAAGGATGGAGATGGGAAAGTGCTCACAAACATATTGTTATGCACATGGTAAGACCATCAGGAACAGACCAAGCTGAAACTGTACTTAGGAGACAAAAAATAAGGAACACTGCTGAAATCCAGAAATGCAAGTTCAGCTCTTCTTTTTCCTATTTCAAAGGTAAGCCATTTTAACTCAGTTGTCTTTACCGTGTTTTTTTTGTTACCATATCTTCTGCCAAAAACTATCAGTTAGACACCATCACAATTATTTATGTACTTGTGTGATTTGTGTGATTAATATTTCTGAATTTATAGTTCATAAACAGATATTTATACTCACATGTTTCATTAATACATTTATGTATTTAAAATCATGTAAACTCAGCAGTGAAGCACTGTCTCTGCCTGTCAATCAGCTGTTCCTGGGTTTGGCCTCACTACTAAGACTATCACCTATGCTGTGTCTTCTGGGATATAGCCATGTTGGATAAAGTTAGCATCATATAAGGCCTGTAAAAATATGCAAATTAAACTTTACCTGCAGCTTTTAAACCACGTAGTTTTTAGGGTAAATTCTGATGTCTCATTTGCAAGAATACTGGTGCCAAACCCATATAGTTACACAGGTCCATCACCTTCAGAATTTCTGGTCTTGAGAGAGGCATCTGTTTAAATGCTTTTTACTATTAATACATTTGACACACATTGAAATGGATCTATCATTGCAGGTAGTACAACTTTTCCTAAGCCAGAACATCTGTAAAATATAGACATATATCTAAAACAACTTCTCCCCCCTTCTCCCCTCTCCGCCATCCCCCCCCCCACCAAAAAAAGTTGCTGAATAAACATGGTTACAGTGTTTGATAACAATAGGACATGGAAATGACAACTGAAACTAAGAAGTGGAGATTCAGTGCTCTCACTGAACACATTGGACTACAGTTTAATCAAAGAGATGCTAATTGTTTATGTCACACCACAATCACTTGCCATTGCAATGGACACTCCAGACAAGGGTCCTCAGACTTGAGAACTGAAGTCAGAAAGAGCTAGATAATTAGGTGTGTTTGAAAAGCCCAGTAACTTCCTAATCAAATGTTGCCCAGTAACTTCCTAATCAAATGTTTAGGTATTAAGTATAAAAATCTCACCCTTGAGAATCTAAGTCTTGCTGAAAAGTGGCAGGAGTTTGGCTTACACCTGTCCAAGATGTATTTATTTACCATGTAGGTGTCATTCAGTTCCAAAGCCACAAGACAGCCACCCCTATAACAAAGCTATGTCATAAATAAATAAATAATCCCTATGTAGTGAATGCTGGCAGAACTTAAGATATTTTTCCATTCAGCGTCAGAAGAATTACAAGACCTTTCCAAGTTTTAAGCCAGAAATGTCAGAAACATTGCTCAGGACAAACATGGACATTGGAGACGTGGACACTTGTCTATAACACACAGTTTCTGGAGATCAGCCATCTCTGCTTGGTGCTGACTTGGCTGAAAGACTTGAACCACCCAAACTTTAGATTACTGTAATTCAATTGTGAAGTGGGTCTTTGTATTTTAACCCCAAACTATACTGTGTATTTGCAAAAATAAAACAAAACAAAACAATAAACAACAACAAAAAAACCCACCACCTTTCCGATACAACTTCTATATGTTTCCATGATTTAATTTAAATAATTTCGTTTTCTGTTAAATCCTGCCCTCATTTATTTTTCAGATGAGTATCACTGAAAACACCTCAAATCTCCCTTATCCCTCTTCACACATGACTATAGTATTCTACCATTTTGCTCATGAACACACCCAGACAAGCTGGCGAACTGCTCAGACCCCCAGATGAAGTCTCCAAAGCTAGGCTTTTAAAGTAGACTGAAGAACATACACTTGCAGAACATGAACTTCAAATGTGGTCTGCCACTGGTCAAACCACACAGCAAGAAGTCTGAACCAAATTTACCAATATTGAAAAGGTTTGACAATAGGAAATTCAGGATCCTAGTGAGAAAAATGCACAGTACCAAAAGCCAGAAGTTAGATTAAAAGAGTACACAGTTTGAATCTCATCAGAGAAGAGGAACATCCCACCCTCTTTACTTGCCATCTTATTCCATGGCAATCTATGTAGCTCCCAACTTAATTGCTACCTGCAAATCTTTCAACAGGTCATTCATATGTTCTGTAGCAAATCCATAATTCAGGATAAAAAAACTGATGAGCAGTTAACCAGACAAAACTAAGTGTTGATTTGCTCACAAGAGAGCATCAATTCTCTGACTTGAAAAGCCTGACCTGGAGTCAGTTTTGAAAAGAGAGTTCAGTCTCTGTCACTCAAGTCTTGCAGTGCCAGTTGGCATAATCTCTAAACTATTTTTCAAAGCATGTTCAATGTAATGCATTCATATGATTATTATAGTTACAGATATTTTATTTATTTATTTATTATTATTTTAATACCAATTTTTAAATAACATAGCTTACCTGAAATGCTCAAAAGGCAGGTAAAGACAAAGTTGAAGTAGCATGTCTGGTTCAAGCTCTATTCTATTTTGTGAATACAAAAGGGTTGTTCAGAAAAATAAGAAAATTTCTTTCTCTTGGTATCATGTAACCTTGAAAGGATCCATTAGTTGCATAGATGTTTTCTAACTTCTAAACTAATAATATTTTAAGACTACGGAATAGTGAATAATACATGAAGAACAGCAAAGGAAATTTACTACTGATAAAAATTTATAAATAAGTATTAAATCTGTGTAAAGTTAATTAAAATTTCAAAATCTGCTATTAATTTTACTTATATTCTATTAGTAATAATCTGATTACTTATGTGTGATTAAATGATTCTGGAATTAGGATGCAAGAGCAGGAGCTTTTCTCCAAATCCGAGCTGAACCTGAATGATTATTTTGCCTCTTTGTTTAAATGAGTTCAAACAACTTCTGTCATGGCAGCACCTGAACTAGAACTGAACTGAAAAATTAGCTAGCTCAGCTCCACAGCATGAGCTAAAGTCTGTACAGATCTATTTGTCCATTGTTTCATTTTTCAATTAGATGAGATTTGCATTATCATATAATTTTTATTTATACACTCATACAGTATTCCTAGAATAATATCATGTCAAGCAGCTGTTATTATCATTTTGTAAGTATCACTGTAGTATCTTGGAGCATGCAGAATTTTTTGGAAGAAATGGTTGTAGGATAGTTCATTTAACAATCTGCAGAAGAACCACAAGATCTTTCTGTTTCTTCAGTCATAGGAAAAATAGAGGTATATTGAATCAGAGTTAGGATTAGACCTGCCATTTGATATAGTTATAAATTTTGTTCAGAGTGAGGAAATCTATATATTTTTTTCATATAATGATTATTCTAAACCATTTAAGTTGCACTGTAAACATGCACCAGGATAAACAGATGTCAGGACTCCAACAAACTCTCAAGACTTGCAAACTAAGTAAGCAGTGGAAGACAGATTTATTTTTTACCTTTTTAAGATCTACACAATACATGTATAAAATTATTTTATTACTTTATTAATGAAAAATAAAGATAGTGGAAAGCAATGAATCTCGGCATCTGTTACAACCTGTAGGTTAAACATTTAACTGAGGAGGAACTACGAGCTGCAACAAACAATTACACGTTAAGTAAATGTTGCTGTACAAGTCATGCCCAGATTCTCCAAGATGTTCTTGGCATAAGGCCAGATGGGATGGGGTGAAACAGAAATAACTTTATGACATCTTTGCATTTCCCCAAATCCAGTAATAAACAGGGAGGCCAGCTTCAGCCCTGCATGCTGCTGTATAACTACAGGATCACTCTGCATCACTCAGTTGCCCATGATTCCGACAGGGTTTTTAACAACTGAGTACCACTGGGGGAAGGTTATCTTTAACTCCCATGGGTATTTTCTCTAATTACAGAAAAAGTTAAGGGAGTTAGCAGGTACTCAGGAGATTGGTCTCTAAATTTTAGAAACAACTTAAAACTGTAATCCACAAACTTTTTGGATGAAAAGCGACAAAATATTAACATGAGAGCACTTAAATTTAAACTGGACAAAGTACATAGGCAAAGCAGAGAGATCCCTTAGGGTCACTGTGTTCATCTTTGACTTCTATCAGTCCACAATACCAAAAGAAAAAGATTAGAGCATGAGTTACCTAACCCCACTGTCAGCTTTATTAGTGAAACTGTTTCTTTAAGTAAGAGAGATGTATCTCATAATCCCTTTCTCCAACAGGACGTGAACTCTTGCTCACCCAAAATACTTAACCTAGGAGGAAATGTGCATTGTTGGGTACACAACGGCACTGCTATGTTAGACGCTTAACCAGTAATTATGTCCTTTTTCTTTCCTCGTTATTGTTGCTGTGATGTTGCCTGAATAACTTTACTAGTTGCTTTGCTTCTGAAGAAGATGCTACATTATTAGCTTAACCATGATAGGGCTTTGTTAGCTGGTGACTACAAACTGAAGTAAAGACAAATTATTTAAAGCAAAAAAGAAATTCAAGAGCACAGATATCAGTGGGCAAAAATAAATAAAATAGGTTTTTAAATGTTTTATATGCTCACGGAAAATTCTCCCTGTCATCTTTGGGCCTGGAAATCAGACCACTTTCAAATTCGAATGCAAACTGCCATCTAAACCCGTATTTAGACCAATAACATGAATCATAATATGAACACGAGTACCCAACAATAGAGATCTGAAAATTATTGTTGTATATTTTTTATATTTTGATAATCCTTGATACAAAACGGAAACCCATTATGTTATAATTATACATTTTTAAAAGCTTTTTCAGATCTTTTGATGAAAGACAATATTGGATGCCAAGCCATTGTCAATGGTTTTTACTGTCTAGAATTTTATGTTCAAATCCTGGATCAATTCAGCCATATCTTCTTGTTTCTGAGGCAGCTATTTAAATATGCTGTGATTTACTACGAGGAGAGCTTTCAGACAAGGCCACATAATGTAGGGCTTTTTTAAAAAGCTATGATAAAAACAAAATCTTAATATTCCATGTACTGCGTGCAAGTGCATTCACTTCATAATTTGTA
Organism: Anser anser; assembly: GCF_964211835.1. Classification (NCBI taxonomy): domain Eukaryota; kingdom Metazoa; phylum Chordata; class Aves; order Anseriformes; family Anatidae; genus Anser; species Anser anser. The sequence continues at coordinate 101,469,824 of NC_139720.1, read as the reverse complement.
ATATATTATTATTTTTAATGGTCATTGCTCCAAGATTACCTTCCAGTCTGCAAATTGTTAACAACAACAACAAGTTGTTAGAACAAATTGTGCCCTCAGTGTCACCTATGCTCTTCCATATTCTCCTGTCTGGTGTTACAACTGCCACTTAAAAGTCAGTAATTTTCTAGGCAATGCTAATGAAAAGAGAGGGTACAAATAGTTGTGTCAGCTCTGCTTGTTTTGCAATGCTAATAGAAACCACAGCGCTCAGGATGTGTTTTTTTCTTTTGTAAGTGCAGCTCTCACCTTGATAAATATAACAACAGATGTATTGAATAAGAAAATGGGACTATTAGAAATCACATCCCAGAATAAAATTTCACTCTAAAAATCGCAAACGGTAAAGATATCACAGTATTGCTTACATGAGAGATAATTTGGCAAAACCATAAAACTTTCAGGAAGAAGACATTTCAGAATAAAATCTTTAAATTACTTTGATATAGTGGCATTAAAATAATCTATTCCACAGTAATAATCTTTGTCAATAATCTCTTCTCCCAGGATGTCATTCAGAGGAGAGTATGTCAGTACCTAAACTATGGCTTTTAATATTGTGGTTTTGGATCTTTAGTATCATTTGCCACGCACTGTCACCACCCCACAGGTTCTTAAAAAATGTTGTCAAATGCAGCCATCACCAACTCAAGTCCTCACCTAGAATCATGGCAACTAAGTGTTACTCCTCAGAGTCATTAAGAGGCAGTAAGTCTACTCCTACAAATAATGTGCTGATGTACAGAGCAAGGAACAGTTTATTAGGAGAGAAAGGAACAACATATTAAATACAAAAAAGTTGTGATATCCTTACACAAATAGCAAACGGGGAGCACTCAGGCTTGCAGTCCTTAGTTTTACCTCAGTGACCTCGCACACTCCCATAGCCATGAAAGGTACAAAGTTCTTTTCACATTTCACTTGGACAGGTCTGTAAGAGAGCAGGCAGTGCCAGTGGTGTGCCTACCTCAACTCCCACCCACGGTTGCTTCTTTTCAGGATTCCACAGCTGCTCCAGACCCTCTCGCTACTGCTGGTTTTAGAGGTACCACTGCAGGACCTCTCATCACACTACTCTGCCCAGCTACCTTGTTCAGCACTGTAGACGTAATGTCAGACATCTAAATTCAACCAGAGCAATTCCAGTTTGACAGGTACTGAAATCTGGCTAGATCCAGGCCCCTACCTAAATTCTTTCAGCTCTATCATTGCATGGAAGGTGTCCAACAACATGGAGAACCTCTGTACCTCTTCTCCCCATATATTTCATCCATGACCCTCACCAGAATGTATCAGTATTTCTAGTTGTATTAAACTCCTCCCCATTCAGAGTACCTTGCACCCAATATTTGTTGCTCTTCCGTCATAAAATACTTCCTCGCCCCAAATGAAAACTTAAATAAACTTTATGAAAGCAACAACAATAGCTACAGCAAAACAACCTCATAGACCTGCTTCAATCTGTCTCTTTCCAATAAAAGTTGATAGACTCTGCCTGTATGAGATTCCAGACATAGAGCTACAGATACATCTATGGTCAGAGCATGAACTCAGCAAGAATGTACCTGTGACTTTGTTGATCAGGAACCAGGTGTTTTAACTTGAATCACAATTTCCAGTTAAATTAAACACTTCTAACTCTCATGGTCGTGGATCGAAATGTCAACACATAAGTACAGTGAAACAAATACAGTAAATGTTGCACACAGTCCAGAAGAGGAAGCAATTGCAGTTATTAATACCAAGGAACTGAAGCTCAAATGCTCAAATGTTCCTGAGATACTTGTTATCCACTTCAGGCACAGAAATTTTTCCACCCTCAAAGTATCACTCAGATGCTGCCTAGCCCTGGATGGTAAAGATATCTTCTCTGCATGCTAACACATTGACGCTATGCCTCCTGCACCTCTTCATAGAGAGACTCTGCCAAAGTTCTCAAACTGAAAGCTCCGAGGCAGCATATTCAAAATACATGCTCTGATCTAACTGTGGAGAGAGGAGGGCAAAGGCTTCTCCTTAAGATTAAGCAGAGATTTTTGATAGCTTTTCAGAGGTGTAGGTATGCAAATGTCCATGAAAATGGACATGATACATCAGATACCATTAAATGTGCAAACAAGCCTTCCAAGAAATGGAAGCAGCAGTTTACCTTTGCTAGCTGGTACAATTACTCAACCTAACACTGTCCTGGGAAGTAAAAGCAGCAGAATCTCTTATTGGTGTATTTATTGAAAACATAAGTCTAAATCATATCAAAAATTCATGCCTTTACATTCACCTATAGATTCACACATCACTGTTGCTATTAATGTTTGTGTCCTTATTACAATGTTTTAGACAAGGGTAACATATAGAGTGATGTATTTAAAGGATGTTGTGGTGCAATGGGTAGAAACTATTTCTGTTGTTTAGAAACCAACTTTATATCCAGGTTGTCATCCACTAACTAGATCCAGCCCCTTCAATCTCTAATTCATAAAACAGAAGAATTACAGTTGTCTTCCTATGGTAAAATAAGGACTGTAGGCAGGTTGCCTGGAATCATAATAAAAGCAGCGGAAGATTTAGGATTACATCTTGGTTTATAAATCTATGCTTTTTCCTTAGACTGAAGGCTACTAAATAGAGAAAACTCATCAGCAGCGTTTGATGTTTTATCATTTATGCAAGAATATGACAGTCTTGCAAAGTATATGAATATGAAGTCCCACAAATACCATGACACATGGTATTTGTGGGACTTAAATGTGGTGTAGGTTAGTTGTCCTTAGTTGTCCTTTGGGAACTGTTGCCTTTCTAATATGAAGTCTCCTGGAAGGAACTACTTCCATTATTCAAAATACTTTCAAAACCCTTGTATAGAGAGAACAACATCTGAGCAAGCTGCCCCAGTGCATGGCATAGAGTGAGTGTACTGCTTGATGTAGACTGGATATGGTTTAGTTAAATTCCTCCTCAAAGGCTACAGGTAGAATATGTTGTAAAATTTAAACAAAGAAAGATAGATCTGAAAACTAGTTTAGTATTGCAGGGCTTGGATGGCTGGCTCGCTCAGGGTTAGTCAGAAGTTCCTTACAAATACCAATTGAACAATGTTCAAAATATTTAAAAATGCATGCAGCTAAGCAGTTCACCTTGAAAACAGCTACCATAGTGGACTGCATGTGGTGCGTGTAGACCCATAGAGCTTCCAACAATTCTCAAGTGAGGCCAAAGAACAGAGCAGAAATGTGCATTGTATGTGATAGCAATGAGGTGAGAGGTGAAAAAAGATGGGAATTAGAAGGCAATCCCTGCCAAAAGCACCAACTACTGAGACACTGTTTTCGATACTTAAGCCTGCCTACACAGTGTGCTGTTAGAATATCAGAGAAAACTGCACCAGCCTGGCAGAGATAACACCAAACTTACAGAAGATCCGTACCCTTCCAGGACACAGCAGCTGTGGGCTAGGCAGTGTACTGTTGTGCATCTAAAATGACAGTCACTGTGTATTTTAAAGGACCCTGAACATTTTTGGGAAGAGGGAGGGGTGTTGATGAAATTGTGTGCAAGATCTACATCATCTCAGGCTTCTCAAAGATGAATTTAAGTAATGCTGGATGAACATGAAATCTGTTACCTCTGTCCCCGATCTGTAACTTCACTGGTGAACCCCATCATCACCAAAGCCCATGCTCTCTTTCTGCCTTGCCTCTGTGGAGATCTGTGTGCAATGGACCATGTGAATGCAGCCATGAGTGGATGCTCCTGAAGACCTTCTAAATTTGCTGAACACTTTGACACTAAAAGCTAGTGTAAGAGGCACAGATTTGTTGCACATTCACTGAGACAGTCAGTTGCTCCCATCTCCATCACCTGCTCATGCTTCCAGTTGGTGCTAGAGGAGCTAGGAGTAATGGGGCTGGAGGAAATCTCTCCATAATACTACATGCCTCCAACAGCTTATCTTCAGTGGTGCTCCTTTTGCACAGGCAATTCTCAAACAAAGCAACTTCTCAAACAAATGCTTAATTAATGGTGTCATGCCACTGGTAAGACAAAGGATGGAAAAACAGAAATGGGGAATGAATGTCACCTTTTCAAGCAACGTTGCAAAATGAAAACAAAGTACAGAGAACAGAAAGCAGAAAATGCAGTTTATTTGGTAGTTGGAGGAAAGGACTATATCTGTTAAACTCTGCCCTGAAGAGATGATGACAGGAAATGAAAAGATAAAATGTCTTTCATCTCCTTCACCTAATCTGCCTGGGAAAATCTCAGCACTTTATAACAAGGACCAGCTCTTTTTCTGTTTGCAGAGCACATTATAGACGAGTATTCTGGTTTCTGACATGCCCTCCTGAGAGAAGTAATGGTAACAGCAACATGTCAGCAGCCCTGCTGCTTGCAAAACCCAGCACACTGCTCTGAGCAGTATCATGGTGCTAGAAGGACTTGCAGACTTAAAGCAGAACGTGGGGAGGGCTTTTTACAGCAGAGGTGATTTACACCAGCAATTTAATGTTAGACTTTGCTTTGGGTTGCTCCTGAATGTTCTGTTTCTCATAAGAGGTATGTAAAGGATCCCAAAGAACTTAGGTTCCCAATATTTTAACTCAAAATATCAAGCGTTCAAGTATATTAGCGGCACAATAAAGAAACAGAAGCATCAGGTGTCAAACCTGATGCAAACTTTCTTAGAGCAAACTTTCTGTAGATAAGTAGAAACGTTCTTTGATTATTCATGATTAACATCTGTAGTCAACTGACTAGAGTTATATGAATTCTTGTATATTTGGTTTGCTCAGAGTAGTTGGTGCATCTGTTAATATCTCTTAATCCTCATATATTGCTAATTGTAAGTTTTAAGTGCAACTATTAAAATTTACTAATAATCTAAACTAAGAATAAACTAAAATTTGCAGATCCTGTAATTTAAGGAAGCGTAGAGAATTTCTTGTTACTCATTATGGGCCATTTAATGCACTCCTACCTTATTAAGCTGAAGTAACTGTGTTTCTAGATGCTGACTACCAGTAAAAATCTCAAAAATAGTCTATTTGTGTACACTATTACACAAATCAAGCATACAAAGGAATTCCTGCAGACAGTAGCAGAGAGAGTGAGCTAATTTCAACAGATGCCAACATTTTAGTTGCAATGAGCAGTATATTCAGATGGCTTATCTATTATTTTGGTGGTGAGATGTCTCTGAAGAGACTGAGTTTCTTTTTTATTTTTATTTTTTATTTCAGGACCATCAGTGTACCTTCCTAGCTGACTCACAGCTATGTATTCATTTTTGGAGAGGACTGAATTATGTTTCATGACTGTTCATGGGCTGCATCATAAATTCAAGACTACACACTCCCCTCTTTCCACTGATCTCCCACAGATGCCAAAAGGAAGCTTGCACAGAGATCAAAGGAAGAATCTGGGCTCTGTGTAGTAAAATAAAACTTTCAGTTGTTATTTTTTACATCACATTTAGAATTGCTCACTGGAAAATATTCTCTTTGCTAGAATTACTGCTACCCTTGCTCCTGTCTCTTTTCTCTTCCTTCCTTCTTTCTTTTCTCTGGCTTTTTTTTCTTCTTCTCTTTTTATCTGCCACCACAAGTTCCCATTCCCAATGCAATGCAGCAAAATGGTGGGTGTTGTAATGGACACTCTTAGCATGTGAAGTGCCACCATAACCATGAGTACTTACACTTTGAGAAGTCCTGGGGAGCAATGGTTCAAATCTACTTCCAGACTTAGGACACAGCACAATGGCCTTTACTCTCTGCATAAGAGAATGCTGCAGGACTGTATCTACAATGTCACACTTGTGTTAAAAACAAAACAACAAAACAACAACAAAAACAAACCCAAAGCCTCCTCCCACCCCAGCCACACATTTTTCAAAAACCCAACAACCCAGGCACTTACTAACTGCCATACCCATATCATACACTCACCCAGGTGTTCAGCATCTTGTCCACCAAAGTACTCAGCATCAGTGCAATGAATTGTATGCAGAAATAAGTTAATATGTCAATGCCAAGTGCCCCAAGCTAACTACAGATGATTAGAAAGTATCAAGTTAAGTAGCATGAAGTTTTCCCTCCAATTGCAAACAGGATTTTGATCAGTAAAGCTAGTTTCAGATACAGGGGACCTAGTTGTAAGATCCACTTGAAGAATGCAAAACCAAAGCAGTCACATGATCCTATGCATCACAGCAGTCAATTGAAACCTCCTCAACATGGTGGGAAAAAGGACCAGAAAATTCTGAAACTTCCCTTTGCTTTCATGTTCCCATATGGTAATTAGGCTTTGAAACAATACAGAGTTTTTGGCATGGAAATTCAATTGTGCTTTAAAAAACCCTATTTCTAGATGAGATGTTTCCAACAAGACCACATAAAATGCTGTCCTTAACCCCACTTTTGAAACAGGAAAACTGAAAGGAAATAGTTTGCTCAAGGTCGGTGTCCAAACCCAGAACAAGTTCTGGAATTGTCTTTAGAATTAAGTCACTAGATCATATTGCTCTCACTTGCATTTCACATACACATGAAAAGATTACAATCTCATATTTTGTGAGCTGAGCAATTCAGTCATCCTAACTTTCTCAACTGAATAAAATGTGTTCATACGGAATTAGCCCTGATATATCAGAAGAGAAGATTTTGATACTAGAGCTACCACTCTGTCAATGCCCTCCTCAATCTACTTTGAGTATTAATAATGTTCTTGCAATCCTTGGCACAAATTAGTGCAGGTAAAGCATTCCTCACTCTTGCAGTTAATAAGTGACAGAGAAAGTCCATCAACTTATGCAGAAGAGGTAGTTTGCAGCCACCAGTACACATGCAGATGGGATGGGAGCATACTGAAAAGCTCTTACTGTCTCATTTGACATTTTTGCTTATATTTCAGAAGATATTTCTAACAAGGTAATCTAATATCAAGAAAGCATTTATTTTTGAGAATGGTGCAAAGCATGTCAGACTGACAGACCTGGAATCTTCCACTGAGCCTTAAAATTTACTGTGGAAAGTAACTAAACAATCTTCTCCATCAATATCACTCTACTGCTGCTTTGAGAACAATGCCAAAATTTTGCCTGGATGCCACCCATTCTGCCACTAACCTTAGAAAAAATTATAGGTGGACAGTTCGGTGTCAAATACTGCAATGAGATCCAACACACACTTTGCACTAAGTTGGGATCACCCTAGGAAATATGTAGGTGACTTCAAATGTTTCCTCTGAACAGGCATCAGATCCTTTTACTGCCATTCAGTACACCTTGGCAAAAATATTCTTAATAATCATCCTAACCATATTTTTCCCCTCTCACAACTAAAAAAGAAGTATGGATACAGACACCACAACACTGAGATCAATGACCACATCCCAGAAGATTCACTGGGAGCAGGACCGGATCCTGTCCCGTGGGCTGGAACTTGCATTTCTCATTGAAAGGAGAGCTTAGTAATGCAGCTTGGTGAGACTGCAGAAAGGCAGGACAGAGAGGGAAGAGTCCACAGCTGCCCAGCCCCAGCCTAAATCAAGAACAGGATTTATGGACTCTAATTCCTACTATTAGCATAAACACTTTCAGGGACACTACACTGTCTGGGAATTAGCCTTAGCAATGCCTCACTAATATTCCCCTGACCTCACCCCTCCCAGCACATCCTCTTTGCATTTACACCAGGTGGTGAAACTCGAGTAGCTGGCAAAAAAAGTCCTGACTGTGATAGAGACACAACCCAAACTGAGAAATCAGGGAAGGCTGCACTTGCAAAGCCACTCTCCTCCACACCCATGACAGAACAGGAGCATCACATTGGTGCTGCTGGGATATGTGGGGTTACTGGCTTGTCCGTTATGTCTCCTGCTCCTCTGAGTGCAGCCTGGGTTGTTCAGCAGGGTTAATTCTAGTTTGTGCAGTAAGCACGCAGAGGCAGGTTTGGGGGGGCAGAACCTGACAGTGAGCAGGTCTGCACATACTGGGCCGTCTGTTTCAGGTTGGAAAAACATCAAAAACGGAAACATTTCAAACGATTAAATGTATCAAATGAATTCTAAAGATCATATCCCACATCCACAGAAGTAAGAATGAAGGTTTTAAGGAAAGACTCTTAAGTTTTTTGAAATCTCTTCAGATGTACGGTAACATTTGTTTTGAGTACTGTTTGGAGTTCCTCAAACAAGGCTTATGATTCGGTATACACGGTATCACTATTAGCTGTTTTCTATCGGGACAACCTGAGGCGATATTTTTCCCCACCACGTGTGATTTCAGTAAAACGACCTGTTGCTCTTCAAAGTTTTGTTTTGAATTACGGTTCTTCGCCTCAATATTATTTCTAGATAACTTCAGCCAGAGAAAACACCTCTGAGCTCTACGGCGATCTCTTCTTTTGCCTGATCGTATCTGTACCACAAGCCACCCTGCCCCAGATTTGGGGAGGGGAGGCGGAGAGGGTCCATCCGAAGAGTCACGTCTGCATCCGGCACTGCCGGCCGGGCTCAGTCAGCCGGGGATGCCCCTCGCTCCCCGTCGCCCCCGACTCGCTCCCCCACCCCGCTGCTCCTCCGCTCTCCTGCACACCCAAAGCCCAAGCCCGGCGCTGCGCTGCCCTGCGGGCTCCCCCCTCCCGGGCACGGAGCAGACCCCGCGCCCCGTCCCTTCACCGTGCGCCCCCAGCCCCCAGCAAGGGCGGGCTGCTCCCGGCGGCAACGCTTCCCGCCCCGGCCCCGCTGCCGGGCGCTCACCCGCCCCCTTGCCCCCGCTCCCCGCTCACCTCGTCCCTCCGCCGGGGCTGCTCCTGCCGCCACCAGCGCCTGCCCTTACTCCGGCGCTGGGCAGGGCGGCGGCAGCATCCCCCGCCGGCCCCCCAGCTGCCGCGGCGGCACTTGCAGCCTCACGGGAACCGGCGGCGAGGGGAGGAGGGGGGTGGGGGAGAGAGAACCCCCTGGCCAGGGCCCCGTCCCAGCCCTCCCCGCCGCCTCCGGCACCCGGACCCGTTCCCACGGGCCACGCAGGCGGGGCGGGCGGCGGAGACCGCGGGGACCCGCCCGGGCGCGCCCCGCTCCGAGGCTCGGCAAAGCCCGGCCGGGGCACCGGGCACACCGCCGGGCGTGGGGTGGTGGGCGAAGCCGACACCTCTGCTCGGCTTCACCAAGGTTTTTTGCAGCGGGGCTGCCCCCACGGGCAAGTTCCCACGCGGGGCAGCGATGCGCCGGGTGCTGCGTGTGTGCCGGCACTCGCCGGGCTGGCACCAGAGCCCGGAGCTCTGTGGCGGGGATATTGCCGTGGGGAAGGAAAGCATCCCTCGCTCCGTTTTCCAGAGGGTAGAAGCGGGGTCGGACCCCAGTTCACGCTGGGAAATCTCCAGCCTTCTGCTCCCTGTTTTTCCCCTGTTGCTTGAACTTGATGCGGTGAAGACGGTGCCAGACCTGGATCTCCGAAACAGAAAATCCTCAGCTCTGTCTGTACAATGTTGTGTGGTTGTGTGCATACGTATAATCCCACATTTGCTTTATTCACCCAAATGGACAATTTATTTGGATATTAAGAAACGAAATACAGAAAAAAACGTTTTCATCAGTATTTGCTAGCACTTACCTTACACTTCTTTTCACATCCAAAGTTCAACATTGGTTGAGAGCCACACCATCTTTTGGGATCATTACACAGTTTGTATCTGAAGCTCATCTCTTAGGCGTATATCTGAAGCTTATCTCTACTGCTTTTTTTAAGATATCATGCTGCGTGTAGCTCTATACTCAGATTCTTATGCCATTCTGCAGCTCAACCCCAGTGGTCTGGATATGTTCCAAGGGTTTAGTTTCAACTTTCCCAAGATAATAACAATGAAAATGTTGTCAGAGTTTCAATGTACTGGTGAGAGTGACACTTAGAATATATTAAAAGTGTATGGTAGTTTTCATCCTGAAGAGTAGACACAAGACCTTCACTTCTGAAAGAGATTCACAAGGCCTAACTTTAGTAAATGACTAGTCCACATATTTTTGCAGAACTGCCAATGCTTTCAAACCCACCTGGATCCTCAAACAGCATTGCACAAATCAGGAAGCAGTTAATTTTGCAGTTAATTTATTTTCCCATTTCTACTGCAGTACAATAATTTTTTAAAGAAATAGAGCAACATCCTTAGGAGTTATTAAAGTATAATTCTATAATCATAATGAAAGGACCACAGTTTCCAGATTAAAAAAAAAAAAATTTTACAGATTGCAAAGGTGAATGAATAACTCTTAATCATGCTTAATTGGAAAAGGTTCTAGAGAAAAGGTTTAGAAATGCAGAGAATTCATTGTTAAGGTTAAACTAAACATCTTTAGGCACCCAAGCAAATCTAGCAGTTATAGGCAGCAGTCTAATGTGTTAATGTTTTGAATCCCAAACAAAAATAAACTCTTCCATTAAGAAACATTAGAGATTTCTTTGTACACCATGTTTTTGGAGTCACATTTTCCAGGACTACACCACAGCATAGCAACAAAACTAAATTTTCTAAAGTCTGATCTCTGGTTGTAGAGAAACTGTAGAAGAAGAGGAAGTTGATTATTTGGAGCAAACACCTTGATGTAGTTATCTGACACAGGCAGAAATAATGGAAGAAACCAAAACATTTAAAGTAGGAAAGGATCCAGGCCAGATGTCACAAAATGACTGTGGTGCCTTTCCAAACTTCATCCACAATATCTGACAGACAGATTTTGTTTTATTCATTGCTGCGCCAGCCCCGCCTAGCCAATGGTGGAAATTATGCCATAGATTTTCTCTAGCTCCGTGGAGGAGACCATGGACTGGAGTAGCATCTGTAGCCACCTAGACCTAGCTGTGGATTTATGCGTGTAGCGCAACTTACGCTCAGCACTAAGGCAAATAGGGTCTCAGGGACTCTCCCTTATGGCACAGTTGGACCAGCTCATGTAGGTAGCCAGCTCTTTTGATGTTGCCTTTGATGGCCCCTGGTCAGGGATAACTGATCTGTTGCATGACATTGCAGACGCATCTTACATCATCTGTGAGGATGACTTTCTCCCCTCCAAGTTAATCTACTGAGTAACGAGAATAGGAAATGTGCAGATGCCATGAGGTGACAAGAGTCCCACAGAAGCAAGGGGAATGGTAAAGTCATGTGTTGATTTGAACAGGGCAGGTGACAGCTTATAAAGCAGAGAAGTAAGGGTTGCTCTCTGCATATAGGGATTTTGTTCTTGCACTGATGGTCCCTACTAGGTGTGAAGGACAAAATAATACTACAAATGGAGCTACAGAAGGATTTTCCTGCAAAAGCTCTGCAGAGGGTTAAGAGGACAGTTACATCCATATCTCTAACCAGCAAGCTCTGGACAAAGACGTAGGTGACCTCCCAAACAGAAGTCTTGCAGCTCTCAAGGGCAGCAGTTAGGCAGAAGGGTGTATTGGCACTAGGACTAGCTTGGTGCTCCAGTAAGTTAGCCTATTATCTGTGCCTCTTACAAAAGGTGTGCATGTGGTTGGAGAAGAAGAAAGGGCCAGGAGTGAGGCATGAAGGCTAGATGGCAAGGTGCAACGTCAGGTGGCCTAACTGGAAAGTCTGATGCTCATTCGAGCAAAGCTTGCTGATGATGCAGCTGGTGCTTGTCAGAGGTATGCCTAATGCTACAGGTAAGGGTGCATCTGGCTTGAGCCAGTTGCCTGGGAAGCTGAAGTCCAAATTTGAGCCACGTTACCAATGGCTTAGTCTTGTGAACAGGGCCCGATGTGCTGAAGAGAATTTTATATATAAAGCCTAAAACAGGCTCTCCTTTGTTTTGTTCTTTTACATAAGTTCAGGAAAGTACATGATAGGAAAACAACTATGTCTGCCTCATCTTCTTAAGTTGTTTTTATTGCTAATAAAAGAAGCTGGGCTGATAGTCTGAAGACAGCACTCTGAAGACTTACAACTCAGAAAACTGAGGTCTTCCTTCCAGTGGACAGACACGTCATAAACGGCAAGGCATACTCTTGTCTACCTCTATCCCAGAATGTTCCTCATCTTGGATTTTTATAGAAGAAAAAGCTTCAAGACTTCCTCTCTGCTGAGAATGAATGACGAGTACTCAGAACGAATATGTGCAAGCTGAGATTTGACTGGGATTCAGAGAAAATTTGAGCTGTTGGGTTGTGAAGGAAATGCCAGATAGGGGCAGGGGCAGTTAGTGGTGTGTGAAGCTGACATATTTTGGCTGTGTAAGTGAGGCTATATCACTGTCTAGTGGCTGTCCCATGGAACACAAGTCCCTTCACTGCAGCTAGACTTTATGGATGCACCACGTCCTCAAATACAGAGTTCTGGATTTTTTAAATTAAAAATTCCTCTTCCCCTGCTGAGGACGATGAAGTCTTTGTATTTGCAACACATGGCTCTCTTACAGAGGAACAGATTTGTTCTTGGAGGATAGCTGATGCTGTTTTCTTCAGTGCAGGAATGAAGAAAGAAATCAGCACTTGGTGTAGTTTCCTCTGGGTGAGTAAATGCAGCGAGCACTGGACTGGTATTACACTACCCAAAATGATATCTACTGGTCCAGCTAAGGAGTGAAATACAAACAAAGCAAAATCTGAATTAAAGGCTGCTAGAGAGAGACAGCACCCAGTGTGCACTGGGTAGAATCAGCAGCTCTGTGGACTGAGAACAATCCAACAACAACTCCAGCCCAGCTCCATAAATGTTATTGAACAAGTCTCATGAAGGTGTGTCCTATGTGAATTAGCCTTAAACAAAGAGGACTGAAAATCTTAAGCCCGTTCCTTCTTCCTCCCTGCTGTCTTGTTTCAAAAAGTTGAAAAGTCATGATTAAGTTGGCTGAACTTGTTATTTAATATATTTTATTTAGTTTGTATCTATGATTTTTTTAAATATTTACCATATTTCTACAGAATGGTGACTGTTTTCATAGAAACTGGAGATGGAAGAGACCCAGAGTAAGTTCACATCCAGTCCATCCCCCCTGCTGCCACTGCAGAATTGTTCTGCATGAACATTTTCCAGGATCACCTTCAAACTCATTTTGTAATGTTCTGATTCCTGGGGAGGGGGATCTGTGTTCCTCATGTAAAGATCTAGAAATAGATGCTGATGTCCATTCTTATCTTTTGTTTTATTTTCTTCTTTGTCTCTTCATCTTCTTTGTTCTCCTTCTCCTTTTTCAGGTACAGGCACTTATTATTTTGTTGTCCTTAAGGGTTTCTTCTCCCTCCTTGGCTTTTTTATAAAGGATCTGTGCAGTTGGGCAGGGCTACTCTGGCAGAAACAAGCAGCCTAAGCGATATCATCTGAGCAGTTATTTGTTGAGCAACCCTGGAATAACCTGCCCTGGGGAGTACGAAAACAAACAAACAAACAAACAAGCAACAAAACAAAAGCTCCAAGGTATTTGCTGAATACCAAAGCAGAAGCACACAGAGAGCATTACTCTTTAATAATTATTAAAGAGTAAGCATTAATTAAGCATTAATAATCATTTCTAAGCACACTCTTCTTAAAACTAAGAACAAATAAACTACAGCAAAATATTGCTGTAACTTTTCAGCAATGAATTTTCTATATGATTTATATGTAGCTCCTTTGTTTATCACTCAGTACTTGCATCTGTTGGATCTGTAAGTCACATTTAGCCTATTTGGGGCAGCTTAGTGAGCAAGCTGTTTTCCTTCATGACAGAGTCATCTTAGTGCTTCAGGATCATGGATCAAACAACAATTTCATATCCACATTTTATGATTGCAAAGAAAACTTTTCAGATGTGAGCCAGTCAAAATGGATGTGGTGATTGATATACGCCCCTGAATGCTGCCAGCTTCAAAAAATAATTCTGAGAGGTAGGAATTGCTTTCCGTATTTCATTTCCAGAGCCCATTAAAAACTATTTAAAAATCACTGTGGCGAACAGTATCTGTGTTTGCTCACAAATGAAAAGAGACAATTAGTGTGAAAAGACAGGCTGCTGAGGATAAAGCTTTCCCATGTTAGCACAATAACTGAACTGGAGACAACATTTATTAGGCTTTGGCTGCCTGCTGGCTCCTTCTGTATTCTCTGATCTTCTTTCCTCAGTCAGTTTTCTCTCCCCCCCTACCCCGTCTTTTTTTTTTTTTATCCTTCTAATATTAGTTCTTTCACTGTCTTCCCTCACTTTCACACTTGTATTTCTTCTCTATATTTCCAAAATTTGGTTCAGAAGAGCTACAGAAAAAGAAAATCTCACACACACTGCCCTCTCTTTTGCCTCAGACTGAAGCACAGGGGCATCGCTTTTCCCTGAGGCAATAGTGATTAGTAAGCCCACAGGTCTGCAAAAGGTTACACATTTTGTGCCAGTCTGCAATCAGTGCAAGTGTAGTGTTGGGATGGAGAACTGTCAAACCTAACTTCAAAGGAGGCTCTCCAATATCCCTTCAGCACTGACAACCTAAGCAAAATTATACCTTAGGATTAAACACATAAATGAAAACACGTTGAAATTAGAAGACTATGAAGTAACAGCTGAATAACTTAAGAAATTCACATCCCACCCCCGCCTCCTTTTAGAAGTACTTTTGGAGGACCTATATATATGTATTCAAAAATTTCAAGGTCAAAACTGAACCTTAAGTGCTCATTTACTCTTGAGAAGCCTCTTGATCTTCATTCACGTGTCCCTAGCTTCTGTCCTTCCTGATTTCCTGCTTCGTTTCTATGAAGAGAACAAGTCACTGAAGTGCTGTTTTTTTACCAGATTTCTAGCCACAGTCACATGGTGTTGCTTTTCTGGATTCTTCTCTCAACTCCTTTCTCTTGTAATTTCTGTTCCACTTCTGTGTTGCATACAGGATCTTTCCCCAAATTGTAGCACTCTGTATTTACACTCCAAATAATAAACAGCCTTCTAAGAGCAGTAGTATCTTAATTAGCTCACAAGCAAAAAATAATTTTAGAATGCTATTTATTTAAAGAGTCAATTCTTTTTCATGGAGTTGGACATGTAAGCAGATTTTGAAAGACTGACTTCGGTGTGCCATGGGATTTGTGTTTGGTTTTGGTCAGTTCAGGTATTATCTGTCTGGATAAACATTAACTGCGAGATGGATCTTAAGTACAGCTGCTATCATGGTTAATTATTTATGATGATGAAGGTTAATAGCTTCTTTTTCCTACAGTCTTTGTAAGTGAAAGTTTTACCGTAGTAAAGGCTGAATGCTAATGCATTCTTCCATAAAAATCACAGATCTGCCTTTCTACAAAATAGTTGCTTTCTCTCGTTTTTTCTAATAACAATAGTCAGATGAAGAACTGTCAGTGCAAGCTCTGATCTGTAATGCAGCTCCTTTAGGATACTCAATATATAACATGTAACAGAAGGTTAGTGAAAGTGTAAGGTTCCCTAACAAGATCTGAACCTCCCCTTGGAAGTGCCTGTCTCTATCTAGTAGAGAGAAAGCATGGAGCAATTTTGTTCCTAATCAAGGTATTTCAGTCAGAACCTTAAACTTTGGATGGAAAAAATAAAAAATAAACCAGAATGAATCTAGTTCTCATTATCTTTTTAGATTCACATGAAATGCCATTCATCTTGCCTCCGTACTTTCATTCATTCAGAACTATTCAATCTCTCCAGCTGTGCTTGGGTTATTCATGATAAGAAATCCACACACATTGACACTTGCACATGTATTCACTATGGTTTATTCTGGAACTGCTATAAAAGCAGTTGGAAATCTCAGTAGATATGTAGATGAACTTCAAGTTCACCTGAACAATGCTTCACAGAAAATAGTTAAGTTATAAATCGAAGATATTCTGCCTTTGTATCTGTGCGGCTGTGACAACAGATGGAATGGTGTATCAAGTGCAAGTGTTCTCACTTTAAGACAGATGGTCTTAAAATTGGAGAGGAGCAAGCAAAAGGGCATGAGAATTACTAAATATTTGGAAAAAAAGGTCTCAGTGAAAATTTTAAAGAAACAGATTTGTTTAGTTTATAAAAAAAGGAAGGTGAAGATGTTCGTTTATCACAGTCTTCAGATATTGTCATAGAAGGAAAAAAAAGAGTTAATAGAGAGCTCTTCAGTTTCTTAGTAAAAGACAGTTTATGGTAGTAAAGCAAACACACTGGTATTCCAAGCTAGGCAAAAATATACAGGTATACTCTTGACTCCTCAGAAATGGACAGACACCCATTTGCTTGTGTTTATAATCAGATACATAAAAGGACAAAAGTATGACAAGAGACATTTATTGGAATTTGAATTTAAGCACATTTAGACTTGAAATCAAGTAAATTTCATAAATATTATTGACAAATTGTTGTCAGAACAATAACCAACATCCTCCTGCAATGAAAATCTCTTCAATTTGAAACTTTTTTTTTCTTTCTTTTTTAAAAGCTAGACATTTATTTCAAACCCCACAGTCTCTGTTGCAGAATAGGTCAAACTACACTTTTGCAGTGCTTACTCCTGTCTTTGCATCCTCCCACGCTCTGAATTTATGCCTTTATTACAGTATTGTTTCATCATCAGTCTTAATGAAGTTCTCATTAACCACCTCTGCTTTCCTGTCAAATGGTCACACAAATGGTTCAGCCATTACTGAATAAATCTAGTCATTAAAGAAAGGAAATATTTAATCTTGTGTTTTGAGCCACAGTTACTAATGGGATGATATAGCATCTGTAATGTACATCAGAAAGTAGATTCTGTTTCTTTTTAAAAACATAAAAGAAATTTAAAATGATATGATGTTGCAGTGTTTTTTTTTTTTTTTGTCATATACCTCTCTGCCCTTATCTTGTCTCAGAATATACTTCGAGGCCAGCGTGAGTCTTCAGGCTTTTATAGACAAGAACATAGAAGTTTCTTTTTTTATTTTTTTAATAGTAATTGCTCATAATGTTTGAAAAGCAAGTGAAGAACATTGTTACGTTTGGATACATATCCTACTACCTTTTTTTTTTTTTTTTAACGTTCATCTTGTTAGGTTCTATGACAAAATGTCTCAATTAAGGAAGTATTTTACTTCTTGAAAAATTCTCTGCTTCAAAGACACACTTGGTTGAGTATTGCCTCGTCTTTGCAAATAGAACTCACCTCACTTTAATTAATATCCATATTCAGTGTTGCAGAGATTAGTTTCAGATAGTTACAGGACTGAATAATTCCACTCCTCCTAGGCAGTGATTTATTAGACACGTCTTTAGTGCTGGATATTTGAAAACCATTTTCCATATTACCAGCTGTAACTTGATCTAATTGTCTGTAACAAATCTTGGTAGGATCTTGTTTACCTCATTATCTGCCAGGGACTGGCCAGTTTAACTAACTGATTTCACAGCTTCATCCAGTTCTCTGCCCGAGATATTTGTTGTAATTCAACAACTAGGTTACTATTGAAATAAAATGTATGGGCTTATTATTGTGACACCAATCATTCTGGATATTTAATAGAGGGAAAGGGCCTAACAAGATACACAGATGAATATCATATATCACCAAGCATTCAGGTCTATTCCTCTTGTGGCCAAAAGGCACTATGCCAGACATATCTCCTTCAGTGTCTGTAGACAAAACTGTGGCTCCTTGAAAATCCTCCTATCAGAGGCACAAAATTAAGAAATTCTTACTTTTCTCCCTTGGCCCTAAGCACTCATCCACATCCCTATTCACCCTTCTTTGCTGTGTTAGTATAGTTGCAGGGATGGACAGGAAATTGGGCAATTCATCTGAATGAAGAATCCCAATTAAATACATATATATGTATTTCTTATATATATATATATAATTCAGTCCTGTTCCCTGTACTGCCCTACAATCATTAGTATCTTCACAACTGAGGGGCCTAGATGGGAACAGAAAGGTGGACCTACCTGCATCAGAAAAAAATATTTATAAGCGGCCCTAAGGAGTGTCTTTGTTCCTTGAAGGTTCCTGAAACTATTCTGAGAAATAACCCAGAACACATGAATTAACTTGAGGTAGATTCTTGCAAGTGGCTAGCCCTTGCTTAGGGGTTCTCAAAATACTTTTGTAAGCTTAAGTCATTCTTCAGCTTGAAAGGTCCCCTATTTTTTGTATAATCAAGTTTCAATCAGACATTAATTCATGCTTTTGCTTCTCAATGTTCACCTCAAATTTCTAGGAATTTGGGTTAGAAAGAATGATACAAGTGCATTCATAATCTAGCTACTCAATTCATTACACATTTTCAACTTTAAAACTACAGCAAACACTTTACACATAAATTAATTGTTATTACAAAGGGTCATAAATCAGTATCATCACTTCATAGTTTTTCAGTCTGGGATGACTGAATGACAGCACTCGGATATGATATTTCAGTATTCTGTAATCTTAACATTCAAATTGCACCTTTTGCATTATGTTGATCATTGTATAGTCCTCCGTCAGTTGTAGTCACACTTACTGCTTTTACCACTTGCCTTCTCTTTTAGTCTTTTATCATTACACTTGCTTTGCATTGTTTGCTTTTCTACGTACCACTTGCCACACTTAGAAAGTATTGTAGCTATTAATTTTTTAACTTTCCCAGAACCCAAATTACTTTGTTTGGAGGTTGAAATAAAATCATCATACATCATTTTGCAAGGCAGAAGAAAACATTTGACAGTGTAGCTTGGTGTTAGCAACGTTTTTCAAATTTATTTTTCGGCTGCCTATTTGTTTTGGGTGATGGCAAAGATGACTGTTTTGCAGTCGTTGCATGTTTGTCTTCATTTTTTTGTAGTGCTAATTTTGTTTATTTTATTTCATATTACTTTTAGAAGTACTTTTCTTGTGCAAAAGGACTTACAGTGATTACAACTGGTTGCTATTCAGCTACCATTTTTTTTCCTTTCAGCTTCTTGTTGAGTCTGGTAGACTTGTAGATGCCATGGGAAGAATAAAACTCTAACATGCCCACATCTTGAAAGCTGTCCTCAGCTCTGATCTTTCCCACCGCAAAGAGAAGTTAATGGAACTGAGAGGGGTACAAAGTAAAGGAATAAGAATAATCAGCAGACTGGAATTATGTCATTAAGGGGAGACTAAATAGGATGTTCACTTTGCAAAAGAGATAGCTGAGGGCTGTTGTGAGAGAGGTCTGCAAAATCATAAATGGTCTGGAAAAAGCAAATAAGGAATTTGCTACTTCCCATAAGACAAGAAGTGGAGTGGGAAGCAAGTAAAGCAATATGGAGAACTGCTGAACAAACAAAAGTGTGGAGTACCTTTTCTGCACATATTGTGTAGTTCAGTGACAACGGGTGCCACTTGAGAGGCAACCTCATGAGAGGAACCTCATGAGAGGAACCTCATTATGCTCAACAAGGGTAAGTACAGGATTCTGCACGTAGGGAGGAATAATCCCAAGCACTAGTACAGGCGGGGGGGTGACCTGCTCTGCAGAGATGGACCTGGGAGTCCTGGTGGACAGCAGGCTGACCACCAGCCAGCAATGTGCCCTTGTGGCCAAGAAGGCCAATGGTATCCTGGGCTGCATTCAAAGAGTGCTGCCAGCAGGTCAAGGGAGGTGATCCTCCCTCTCTACTCAGCCCTGGTGAGGCTACACCTGGAGTATTGTGTCCAGTTCTGGGCTCCTCAGTACAAGAGGGACATGGAGCTACTGGAGTGAGTTCAGAGGAGGGCTACGAAGTTGCTTAGAGGACTGGAGCACCTGTCGCACGAGGACAGGCTGAGAGAACTGTGCCTGTTTAGCTTGGAAAAGAGAAGACTGAGGGAAGACCTCATCAATGTGTATACATATCTGAGGGAAGGGTATCGAGAGGATGGAGACAGTCTCTTTTCAGTTGTGCCCAGCAACAGGATGAGAGGCAATGGATACAAAACTGAAGCATAGGAAGTTCCAGCTGAATATGAGAGGACACTGTGAGGGTGACATAGCACTGGAACAGGTTGCCCAGAGAGGTTGTGGCGTCTCCTTCTCTGGAGATATTGAAAACCTGCCTGGATGCCATCCTGCACAATGTGCACTAGGTGATCTTGCTCTGCAGGCGGGTTGGACTAGATGACCTTCAGAGGTCCCTTCCAACCCTGGCCATTCTGTGATTCTGTGATTCTGTGATGCCAAGAGGACAAAACTATGAGTGGGTTCAAAATGGGATTAGGCAATCTCATGAAAAAAGTCTCCATTGATGACTGCTCTGGATTGTAGGGAGGACTTGAACTGGTGGAGAGAACTGAACCACACTTGGGCTGTTCTCATGTTTACCACTGGCCTACAGAGCTAGTATGCTATCTTCTTAAGTGGACCTACAGTATAGAGCATGGCTGTTCTTACATTTGGAAAGCTGGGATGGGGGAAGGAGAGGGAGATGGAGTGGTGAGTTGAGTGCATGAGGATATGAGATTGATTCATCAGTAAGAATGTGCTGACTGCTGGTAGACTGCTAAATGGGGAAGGTAGAGATGGAGAGATGAGGGACAAAAACCTCTCTTTTCCTCTCTTTGTCCTGTATTTTCAAGTGACTTTGCAATTTTCAAAGTATGAGGATACTCTTTTGTTTCATTTCTCATGTTTTCATTCTATTTATGTCCATTTGGCTTGGGCAAATGGTCTTTGTATTTCAGTCTTTAAAACATGATCACCATACAATGCATATGTAACATGCTCATGACCATCTCTGTTCCTATTTCTATTCCTGCTCCTTTTATAGCCCCAGAATGTTCCCTAAAACAAATACAAGAATCATAGAATCATAAAAACAAATAGGTTGGAAAAGACCCTTAAGATCACCAAGTCCAACCACCAACTACCACTAAACTACATTCCTAGGCACCACATCCACATGTCTCTTAAATACCTCCCAGATGGTGACTCCAGTTCCTTGGGTAGCCTGTTCTAATGCCTAACCATCCTTTCCATGAAGAAATTCTTCCAGATATCCAGTCTAAATCTCCCCTGACACAACTTGAGGCTGTTTCCTCACATCCTATCCCTTTTCACCTGAGAAAAGAGACTGACACCCACCTTGTTTACAACTTCTTTTCAGGTAGTTGTAGAGAGCAATGATGTCTCCCCTCAGACTCCTTTTCTCCAGACTAAACAACCCCATTTCCCTCCAACACTCCTCATATGTCTTTCCTAGTCCCTTAACCAGCTTAATTCCTCTTGTCTGAATACATTCCAGCAACTCAATATCCTTCTTATAATTAGAAGCCCAAAAGTGAACACAGTACTCGAGGTGTAGTCTCACTAGCAGCAAATACAGAGGGACAATCACTTCCGTAGTCTTGCTGGCCATACTATTTCTGATGCAGGCCAGGATGCCACTGGCCTTCTGGGCCACCTGGGCACACTACTGGGTCGTGTTCAGCCAGCTGTCGACCAGACCCCCCAAGTCCTTTTCTGCTGGGCAACTTTCCAGCCACTCTTCCCCAACCCTTAGAGGCAAAATATCCTTCATATATCTTCTGCCCTGAAGTAAACCTTCTACATTCCATACAATCTCCTTTGTCACCAGAAGTCCTATAAAAACTCAATTTCTTCTGTAGGCTGCTGTTCTTCTCTTCTAGACATTGTATTTCTTATTTCAGACCAGCTGCTTAAATGTTGCTAATGGTTTCCCCTTGTTGTGCACCTGATGTATAAACAAAGGTCTTTTGTACAAAACAAAGTCGAGTTATCGTCTTTGATCAGATTGTTTGGATCAGGTTCAGCTGACAACTACAGAGTTGTTTTTCCACCCCTATGCATTTTCAACATGCTGCAAATCCCTTATGCTTGTGGGATTTCTTGTTTGTTTGCTTGGGTTTCTTCAGAGGTTAACTTCTTCAAAGATTAGTGTTGAAAAGAGAGGAATGCAGAAAATTTCCCAGATCCTGAGGAGCAAAGCATATGTGTTGCTGGCAGAATATGAATGCTAAGAAACACCTTGGATGCCATCAAGCTGAAAGCATAAGGGCTGTGAAGTCAAAGAGTGTATCCACAGGAAAACAGTGAAGCTGAAGCTGTTAGGCCATTGAGCATATGGTGCATACGTGAAACAGATCTTCAAGATCAAAGGTTAAAAGTTATTTTTTAACTCATGTAAACAGTTCTTTTGTGCTTCCACAGTGCCTTTTGTCTAGGGATGCTAAATCGCTTTTGTAGCTTGGGGGACCATTACCTTATCTAGCAATCAGGGACACTAATGTGCAGAGAGTTGAGGTGCAAAGCCAAGTCACGCAATCAGAAAGTAAGGGCTGGCAACGGTGGAGACTGCTCCTTTTTCTGTGGACCTTGTTCTTATAGCATCAAAGATCTAATTTTTAAAGGGGCCAAATTTGATACTAGCGTATTAATAAATGGACTAACCCATCCTAGAGACAAAAATAGCAGCAAAACGTGACTTTGTAGCGAAATCCCTGTGATTTCGCAAAAGGGAGACTGATACCTACCCAGGCTAGGAAGTATCATTATTCCCATTTTAGAGATGAGATACTCAACACTCAGTCCTGTGTTCTAATGAATGAACATTTGCAACAATTATGTATTTACAGATCTACTCTGTCCACCTTTGTAAGAGCACAAATACTGAAACACATGCAGCTAGACAATGCAGCAACATTTATTTATTTATTTATTTGAAACTGGGCCTTACTGCAGACTCTGATTGACTCTCTGAGCTGTAAGTATCAAATCTCCGACTGGGAAGTTGTATATTGCTGTACTGATGCAGTCAGTATAAAAGAAACTCTTTACTGGTTACAGAGCCTGACAACAGCAATCCAGGAATGTTTTGTCCAAAGTATTAAACATAAGTGCTCGAGGTTCAAATTCAATTTATGCTTTTAAGTGCTTACATATTTCCTCACTTGCCCTCATCAGGCAGGAATGAAACTAGAAATAGCATAGTACTACTGTATGGATTGATCAGATTGCTCTTGCAGTATTTCATACCCTGGAACTGAAATATGAAGTGGTTCTTTTTTTGATCTAGAAAGTCTGAATAACACCTAGAGTTACAAAGTACAGGAAAGGGCATGATGGAATGCATTCATTTTGCCAGAGCCTGTGATTTTAAATGAACCACACTAAACAGAAGCAGATGTTTGGAAAATAGGCAAAGTTATTGGCAAAGACCCTAGTATGAACTGCTTTAGAAGAGTGCCTGTGCCTGATTTGCAGTATTTGGATAGGCATCCGTGAGATAACAATTAATTAAATAAATAAAGTTTACAAAGGAGTCTCAAGTACTTTTTTGTTGTTTTTGTTTCTATGAAGGTCTGATTTTCAAGTATCTTTTCTTCCTGAAGTGGCATGAAGACCCTCAGCTTATAAAACAGTGAATGGAAATTCTGTGGGAAATAGTCTATGGAAAAAAAGATCAGGGATATTTGAAATGTTGTTATGCTGATTTTGAAAACCACTTTTTCTATTTGAGCTTCTGAACATTTTAAGCCTTTTAAAACATAAATATTGGAAACAAAAAAGATTTTCCAGTTGAAAAAAGAAGGCTTCATTATGAAAACATTAAATTCAGCTGTCATAACCTCATATTTTTTTTTTCCCAGACTTTTACTGAGTCAATTTATGAAAAGCTATTCTTTCTCACTAGTGTGGCTGGTTACAGTAAATTAGCTTTTTCTAATGAACAATGTTACTTCAGAAAATTCATAAGCAGTTTTAAGGACTGTGTTTAAAAGCAATGCAATATTCCTCAGATGAAGGCCTGGCAGCACATGCTGCTTGTCGGTAATGAACACATCATCACCTGGTGGTAGCTAGCTTTTATCAATAGCTGTCAAAGGATCACCAAGACCAGCACAGAAAAAAAGGTGCTGATGCAGGTATCCTGAGTAGGAGGCCTGATCATGTAAGATAAAAAGGAGATAACATGATTATTTTATTTTTTATTTTTTATTTTTTTGCAGGGGTTGGAATTGCTGGAGGCATCAATTAACAACACAGATGTATGCACAGAGAAGCACATTCCTCATGGATGCAAATGACTCAAGAAATAATTTACAAGGCAAGCTGTTTATTTCTATATTGTCCCATCAAAGTAAAATTTAAAAGTTCCTGATCAGGTTAGTAAGCTGGTTCTTAATGCCTACTGCCAGCTTCCTGGCACTTCCTACCAGCTGTATCTGCACTATACTGCTGATGCAGTGTATTTTCTTAAGTGGCTGGGAACTGAACAGCAATGGGATTGCTATGGAAAATCTATTAACACTGCTGTGTACTGACTGTACGTGTGTTATGGTTTAGGATCCAGGAGCCATGGAGATGCCAATGGCTTGTTTAAGAGATGCAGTATTAATAAAAGATTAAGTATTTTTGTTTGGATGTATGACAAGCAGGGATATTTGCTCTAGATAGTAAAAAGCATATTCTGACAAGAAAATAAGATACTTAAACCAATAAATCAATACTTCCTTTAATCCACCTTTGCCAAATTGCTACTTCTAAGCTTCTGACTTATTTGTTTCCTCCATTGGGCTCTTTTTCCCTTGCAGATCAAAGTTCACTCAGATTAAAAACTTGCTTGTAACAGATTTGCAACTCAGAGACATCTACATCCCTTTTTTAACCTGGCTCAAGCACAGCCTGGAACTGGATTTCCTGTTAAAAAAGCAGTTGCAGTGATTGAGATCACTGTTGAACAGCTGGCAAAGACAAGGACAAATGGCCTTGTGGATCAGACACTGGCATGATTCTCAGACCAAGATACTGTACCTTGTTCTTTTAAAGACTTTCTGTATGCCTTCAGTCAAATTACTTAACTGTGTTTTAGTTCTACCATGGCAGAGTGATATTACTTGTCTAATTCCCTTGGGAATTAGTGTTGCTGAGGAAAACAAGCACCTAAATGGCTAGATAGCTCCAATCAAAATTTTTAGGGCTACAAAGATGGTGAAGGGCCTAGAGGGGAAGACATATAAGGAGTGGCTGAGGTCACTAGGCCATTTCAGCCTGGAAAAGAGGAGGCTGAGGGGAGACCTCATGGTGGCCTACAGCTTCCTCACAAGGGGGAGTGGAGGGGCAGGCACCAATCTATTCTCTTTAGTGACCAGTGATAGGACCTGTGGGAATGATGTCGCTGCAGCAGGGGAGGTTCAGGCTGGACATCAGGAAGAGGTTCTTCACCAAGAGGTTGGTCAGGCACTGGAACAGGCTCCCCAGGGACGTAGTCATGGCACCAAGCCTGTCAAGAGTTTAAGATGTGTTTAGACTGTACTCTGATTCTGTACTGTCATATGGTCTGAATTTTTGGGTAGACGTGTGTGGAGCCAGGAGTTGGACTCGATGATCCTTGTGGGTCCCTTCCAACTCAGGATATTATATGATTCTGTGATTCTATGATTCTGTATCTGCCCTCATACATACCTCAGTGCTACAAAGACAACAAATGCCTTCACAATTGCCTTTCTGCAACGTTAGTTTTCTAAATGTTTCTCCAGCTTTTCTTTGGAGAATATTCCAAGCTTTGCCTATTGTTCATTTATGTTGGATTATAAATCAGTTTGCAGCTAGCTGTAACAGCTATTTTATTTTTTTCCGATCTATTTTCAAATGCAGAAAATGAACTCCTTAGAATTTTCAGCTAGTCAGCAGTCCTTCTGATTCTTTTTGAACCTTTTGTTTGTAGGCATTGTCAAACATTTGCTATGGTTCTCCTTGGATATTTCAGTAGTGAGTTGTTCCTCCCTAGAATGAATATGACACATACAGAATTAGATGGGCCTTCACTCTGCTCTCTCACTGAAGGTAACAATCTCTCAGACACTCTTCCTATTGCAGAGTCAGTCACAGGATGTTTTTTTTCCATAGCAAAGTCTCCTGGAAAGGCAGTAGGAAATAACTCCAGGCCAGATCTCCATTCAAAATTTTCGCTTATTTATTTTCAAGTGGGGGCCAGGGTGCAGGAGAGAAGTCCTAAGAGTGATGGCCAATACCACCAGTGACTTGCTTTTTATTCTCACCACACATATCGTGCATCTTAATGCATCTTAATAATTTTTTGTCCATATGAGCCATCACAGAAGTTGTTTAATTATACACTTGTCTAGGGGACTAACAGGACAAGCACATTTCTCTTTCACTGAAAATAAATTCTACCTACCAGTTCGCTGCAGAATTTTCTGAACAGAATGGAGCTTCAGGCAAAAGACTTTACTCTTTCCCATGTAAAGGAGCAGGACACACCTACACCTCCATATATGCACACAAACACAGGTTATTCTCCTGATGTTGATCTATGGATACTAAGATAAAAGATGAAACTGATGTTTCTACTGGTTCCAAGGGTGGCTCATGCAGGATCAGTTCCAGGACCTGTTATGTGTTCTGATACAAAGATTCAGAATTTTTCCTCTTTACACAGATCTTCTTAAGATTGGTTAAGAATGATTCTATCACTCATCTGCTATTATATAGAGACTATATATAATATATATATATATATATATATAATAGAGAGCTATACAGACTGCAATTTTACTTCAAATTGTTCAGGTATGTAAGGTAAAAATGAAAGGCAAAAACATATAAAATATATAAAATATAAAAGATGTTCCTACTATAATGAAGGCATTAACAGCAACAGCTCAAGTAATACTGATGGCTTTCTTCCAGAATATTTTGTATTCCTGGAACATGCAGAACTGCCACCAGGACTGTAAGGGTAGGACATTTCCTATCTTTTTTGTTTGTTTGTTTGTTTGTTTGATGCACATGTGAAAGGGAGAAGGAGAAAAAGGGAGTGTAGTTTTAAAGTACATTTCAGACATTGCCAAGGCAAAAGCTTCAGTAAATATTGCTTGCATAACCACAGAATAAATGTACACAAAGACAAAACATCCCACAGAAGACCTGTACAAAGTAGGTGACATTTTTATATAAAGCCAAATAAATAGTCATGGTTATATATCCAAAACTGTAAATCCAGTGTGCCCTTCAGTTTACCTCCTAAAATGTGCAGAAAGAGCAAAACTTGGCTGCTAAAAATCCATAATCACAAGAATACTTGCTTCATTCTGACAGAGCCTTACATCTGCTCCTTTGCCCACTACCCTAGAAGTGCCATAAGGGCAATCTTTCCTAAAGATGTCAAGGTCCCCAGTGAACATGACATCAAGGGAATTATGTAGTTTGAATTTTTGGCCTGCAGTTGCAAAATAGTGCTTCAGGTGTCACTGTGACACCGCTACCCAGTGTCACACTTTCTAGCAATACCACTCTATGTTGCATGATGAAAGTTATTATGAGGGTGTGATAAAAGAGATGCAGGATCCTTCCCCTACAGGAAGGATCAACCTACCTGGATGGTTGGAAATTCTAATAGCAGCATGTAAGAGAATGGATTTTTCACGTCTCAAATAGCTGATGTTCTATTGTATAAAGTGTTAGAGTATAAACTGAAAGGGTTTAATGCTATGCTTCTTGTTTTTTTCACAGTTATGCCACATGAAAACTCTTAGGGTACATTTTCTTCTCTGACCTTCTTGCTTTTAACGGTAATATTTAATTACCCATTCTTTTTACATTGTTATTTATTTCTGCAATTATACTTGAAAAAAAGATTCAGAAAATACAGTTGAAAGAGAAGAGTATACACAATAGAGTTGTACTGTACTACATAGCTTAACAAACACAGTACTTATACTGATACCTGTCTAAATATAGCAGAATTGCTATTTAATCAAAGCTAACAGACCTCTACTCTCTGGTAGAGCAGTCTCACGGTGTTTCTCTGTAGGTCTGTTAAAATTAGCTCAGAAAAAAAAAATCTGTTCAGAGAATTCTTTAAGTTTTAGTAGGAAAATTTCAACAGACTTTATTGTTCCTCTTGAAAATGATGAAAATAATTTTCTAAAACTGTCTTTAGAATTTGGGGGTGGAGGACATGGGGAGTTCCAAATAATTAAAATCCAAAAAAGATTATTTTGATTTTTAGTATGTTCTAATTTTGATCATTATTTTGTTTGGATTGTATAGTACTAACACAACTGAAATTAAATGTTTTGACTGGATTCCTCTCCTCCCCAATATTTTTTTTTTTTTTTTACAGATATGTTCCTTTCATTATTTGTCATTTAAGAGCAAGATTATACTTTGAATTATTAACATTTTCCTTCTGAGGAAAACTGCTTTCTATCAACTGCAGTCTTCACCTGCAGAGTTTATAAATTTCGTGAAAAAGGAACTTCTCCCCTTAGGGAGTTTTGTCCCTGTCTTTGATACGTTATCATCCAGGTTCTCAAGTGCTGTGTGAGTTCAATTCTCCCTGTTGTATTCAGTTGTCTGAATATCTTTCTACTTTCAAACATGCCTTATAATTCCTTTCCCTTCTTTTCTAAACCTCAGCCTTGTGCCATGGCTTTTTTTTTTTTTTTTTTTTTTCCCACTTGGGCTTCTTTACTGTTCTGTTGATGCAAAGAAATCTCCTTCCCCTTGTATTGTCTGACTACCTTCTAGTTTTACATGAATAGTTCCTAAAAATGTGAACAGAACAAATTACAGATAATAGGTTGAGAATGGCCTAGATATATGGCATTGGCTTCAAAACAGCTGGAAGGAGGAGAAATAACAAGAAAACTGTAACAGGCCATCAAAGACTGGCAGGGTGAATGCATAAATTCTCAATACCTCATGTCCAAAAGTGTTAGCTGCTGCTGTCAACAATACTAAGAGAGGGAGGAAGATGATGGTGAAATGTTTTCTGTCAATGAAGTTAATGACAGAAGAGTGCCCTGGCAGCAAAAAAGGCCAGTGGCATCCAGGGAAGCACTAATGGCAACATTGACAGTAGATCAAGTGAGGGGAGTGGTGTTACCCCTTTTTACTCAGCAATTACTGAATATTAGTCCTTCTCTACTGGATGTCTGATCTTACAAGAAAAGCTTGATTTCTGCCCCAGTGATAATGCACTCTGCTACCATAGGCAAATTAAGTAATGGAAACTGTGAGCCAGACCACTGATATTTCTCTCAAAAAGCTATCTAGTGATAAGGGAATATACCACCGAGCATCTTTTCTTTCCTTATTGCTCAGCTCCACAATCTTGGGTTTATGTAACAGCAGTGCCAAGACCACACCTGGAGTACTGTGTCCTGTTTAGGGCTACCCGATACAAGAGCCACTTGGAAGGAAGGATCTCTCCCATCTTTCCTATATATCTAGTCATCCCAGTATCAGAATGCTAGATTGATTCATCAGGTCCATTCTCTGTTTTCTCCTTCATCATCTGCATAGGTCAAACTCCATGGACTTCGCTTGAAAAACTTGCTTTCTGGAGCCTTAGTCACTTTCTTTCGCTTCTTTTCAATTTTTACTATTTTAATATCTTTTTGAAATACTACTTATTGCTCTGGATACAGTATTACATTTAACAGTGCAAGTAAGATCTCCCTTGTTTCAGTGTCACAGTCCATTCTCTATCTAATGCATTCCACAGGGATTGCGTTAGCCCTTGCAGGTGTGAAACAGACTGTAGTTTGGGCAAACTGAAAGGCAAGTGAAAGCTGTTTTCACAGGGCATATTGAGTCCCTTCAGAAAAGTCTCTCTCAAGTTGCAGATTCTTCAGGATTTGTAGGACAGAGGGAAGGTAAAGATGGAAAAGGGTGTAAAGGAAAGGTGTTAAGATATTCTCAGATTTGGTCAGTCTGAAAAGGGAGCAGCTTCTCATGCCAGTAGCAATAGAACTAGGTTGAGAAAAGCTTTGGAAAATGATTATAAAACAAACTTGTTTTAACCTGCATGTTTCAGAAGAGGGTGGGCAATATACATGGCTTATCAGCTGTGCATGAATGTATGTGAGCGTAACTGAAATTTGCGCTTCACTCTCCCCTCTTTTACCCACTTAAGCATAGGAGAGTATTGCTTGTTGAAGTAGCACTGGCTGACACTAAGAAACACCACAGAAAAATTAACTGATACTCCTTTTCAGTAATGAACTGGATGATCACAGAATCATAGACTGGTTTAAGTTTGAAGGGACCTTAAAGATCATCTGTTTACAAACACACACACACACGCGCACACACACACACACACCCCTGCCATGGGCAGGGACACTTTACAGTAGATCAGATTGACCAAGGCCCCATCCAACTTGTCCTTAAACACTTCCTGGGATGGGGCATCCACATCTTCTCTGGGCAACCTGTTCCAGTGCCTCGAGACCCGCTGAGTGAAGAATTTCTTCATTATATCTAATCTAAACCTACCCTTTTTTAGTTTAAAAGCATTACCCCTTGTGCTATCACTACCATCCCTGCTAAAGAGTCTCTCCCCATCTTTCCTGTAGGCTCTCACTATAAGGTTTCCCTGGAGCCTTCTCTTGTCTAGGTAAATAACCCCAGCTTTCTCAGCCTGTCTTTCTACAGGAGGAGCTCCAGCCATCTGATCATCTTTGTGGCCTCCTCTGGAGCTGCTCTAGCAGGTCCATGTCCTTCTTAGGTTGGAGCTCCCAAAGCCAAACACAGTACTGCAGGTGGGATCTTGTGGAGGGGGAGACCAAGCGTATCCCCAGCAAGTTTTCAAATGATAAAAAACTGAGAGGAGTTGTGCTGCCATGCAGAGGGATCACAACGGGCTGGAGAAATGGGCTGACAGGAACCTCATGAATCATATAATCATAGAATCAATAAGCTTGGACAATACCTCCAACATCATCTGATCCAACCGTCCCCCTACCACCAGTGTCACCCACTAAACCATGTCTCTAAGTACCACATCCAACCTTTCCTTAAACATGCCCAGGGATGGTGACTCCACCACCTACCTGGGCAGCCTGTTCCAATGCCTGACTGCTCTTTCTGAGAACAAATTTATCTTAATCTCCAAACTGAATCTGCCGTGGTGCAACTTGAGGCCATTCCCTCTTGTCCTATTGCTAGTTTTCTGCAAGAATAGGCCGACCCCCACCTCACTTCAACTTCCTTTCAGGTAAGTCTAGAGAGCAATGAAGCTCAACAAAGGGAAATTCAAAGTCCTGTGTTTTTGGAAGAGTAAGCAGTATAGGCTCAGGCAGGCCAGCTGGAAAGCAGCTTTGCAGAAAAGGACCGGGATGTCCTTGTGGAAAGATTGAAGATGAGGCAGCAGTGCGCCCTCGTGGCAAAGAAGGCCAAGAGTATCTGGGCTGCATCAGGAAAAAGTGTTGCCAGCAGGCTGAGAAACGTGATCTTTCCTTTCTGTTCAGCACTGGTGAGGCTGAAGCTGGAGTACTGTGTATAATTGGAGCTCACAAGTAGAAAAAATACATAGACTTACTGAAGCAGATCCACTGAAGGGGCACTAAGATGATTAAAGGACTGGAGTATCTTGTATGAGGAGCAGCTGAGAGAGCTGGGATTGTTCAGCCTGGAGAAGAGAAGGCTCAAGGAGAATCTTGTCAATGTGTATGTATATCTGAAGAGAGGGTGCAAGGAAGGAGAGCCAGGCTCATATCAGGTGCCCAGTGACAGAACAAGAAGTAATGGACACAAACAGAAACACAGGAGGTTCTTTCTGGACATCAGGAAAACTTTGTTTTTTACTGTGAAAGTGTCATCGGTCACCCAGAGAGGTTGTGGAATCTATTTTCTTGGAAATAATTAAAAGTTTTCTGGACACGGTCCTGGGCAGCCTTCTCCAGGTGGTTCTGCTTGAAATAGCCAATCTCCCTAGGTCCGTCGCAACCTCAGCTATTCTGTGATTCTGTGCCATTTAATCAGTGAACCTGAAGCAATCTATTGCAACCTTTAGTCTAATTATGGCATTTTTCTACCTTAGGACATTGGATTTTCTTGTCTTTGCTCACATTTTCAGTTCTGTAATGTTACACCTAAACATAAAGTAAAAGTTTTTTTAGATGAAGCTCTTCCATGCTGTGATATGTAATGAATGTCTGATCTTTTGTTTGCTTGCCATGTTTATGGAGTCACTGAATGACTTAATGCATGCTTCCAAAGGGGAAAAAACAAAACAAACTAACAAACAAAAAAAAAAAACCCGAAATCTACAAAGCAGGTAAGGAGGATGCCTGGAAATCTGAGTGTATTGCTATGGAAGACAAAAATGCAAACAGCTACATTTTTCTTGTGCCTTCCTACTGTGCTCACTACCCATGATGGTGCAGAGGATTCATGCATTTGAATAAATACAAATTAAGATTTTCCCTAAAGACTTTCTGCTTTTTAACACCCTTTAGGTGCAGGATGCAATTAGGGATCATTAATTCAAGAGCAAGAAAAGAAGAGGTAGGGATACTGAGAAGGTAATAAAAGGAATTTGGCAGCCTCAAATAGAGGGATGGCAAGTGATTTCCTCCTTAGAGGAAAGGGGAAACAGACAAGTTCACTTATTAGGAACAAAGAAACCTAACTCACTGTGTGACCTTTTTTTTTTTTTTGTGTGTGTGTGTGTGTGTGTGTGTGTGTTTGTCTGGTTATAGCTGTTGAGAGTGATAGTAGGGAGATAGTAGTCAATGAATTGAGGTCAAAAGCCCCTCTGAGGGGCTTTTAAGACCTGTTGGAAAAG
This sequence comes from Anser anser, assembly GCF_964211835.1. Classification (NCBI taxonomy): domain Eukaryota; kingdom Metazoa; phylum Chordata; class Aves; order Anseriformes; family Anatidae; genus Anser; species Anser anser. The sequence continues at coordinate 101,437,304 of NC_139720.1, read as the reverse complement.
CTGTTGACATTTCTTCTTAAAAAGATGTGTCTTTTTAAGACATCTTGGAAAAGCTGTTGAATGGCTATGTGCTAGGATTTTTATTTTTATTTTTTGGTTAAGTGAATATGTTTGAGAAGGACTCTGAGACATAGAAAAACTTTCCAGATATCTTCTCCATAAGCTGGCTATTTTTTTTTACTGTGGACAAACATGAAAGGCTGGTGATGTTTTTTCCACCCTCGGTGTTTAAAGCTGACCAGCTCTGCAGCACATCAGGACTGATGAGAGTTCTGAGGTTGTGAGTTCAAGAGTGTATAGGTACATGAGTGAGTCTAGTCATATGGAAGATGGGAGACCCACAAGGCTTGTTGTTTGTAGCAGTAATGTGGGCTCTCCGTGTTGTTCAGACAAGACTCGATGTTAGTGAGGATTTGAGGGGAATCGGTTGAGTGGGAAGGGAAATTTTGGAAGAAAAAAAACATAAAACAACAAAAAAATGAATTCCAGCATGAGTTAAAAAGATCAAGAGGGACAACAGAAACCTACTGAGTATCTTCCTGAGTTAGTACACCTGACAGTTTAATGCATGCTTTGTTTAGGGAATCAAATGTTAACCAAGAGTTAGAGGAGATTGAGTGGCACATTGGAGATGTATTTGACAACCTCCCAAATAGAATCAAAAGGCCAAGTTTTCAGACTGTAATTTTATATCTTATCTTTGAGGAATATAGGTCAGCAAGTCAAGGATGTATGCATACACAGAGTTGCGCGTGTCTATCCAATTCCATGAATGAACATATGAAACATTTAGTTGTATCATTCTTGGTCATGGCAGCAATACTTTTTTTATTCACTTGCTTCTGAGAATGAATTCAGGGAGCATTTCCTCCCCTAGGACACAGAATATCATTATTCCCCGATACACTGCTTTGATGTCAGGAGAGTAAAACACCAGCACACACACACAAAATAATATATATATATATATCACAAAAATAATACATATATATATATACTTTAATATAATTAAATAACTTTGCTTGCAAATATAAACTCTTACATAAAAATAAAACCTTTGACTTTTCATATAATTTGAATGATACTAATCTGAATGAAAGTATTTGACATTAGTGTAAATAGCTTAGTAAACTGACTCCCAAATGGTTTTGCTAACTCAAAAGGACATGCGAATTCTCTTATCCACATGAAAATGGAGGTAAAAACAGGTGGAATTTAGCAACTCTTAACACCATTTAACAGAAAAGAATATTTGTAACCGGCAGTAACGATAGAGAATTTATGTCCATACAGTGCAACTCTGAGCTGAATTTTGTCTTGTGAATGTGATGTTAATGTCCTCGTTCTTGTTGAAAATGTCAAGGTTACAAACACAATCAAGACCTCAGAAAAATTTTATCTCAGTTCTGCTGCATTCTTCCTGAAAGATGTCATTGGTGTTAAAGAATATAAAGTGCAAAGATTGTTCAAAATTGTAGAACTAGCACATTTTAAATGAAACAGAGAATCTGTTCTGAAAGGTAAAACTATACCCTATAGTTGAGCACAGTATCATGTATGGATTGCTGCATCTTTACACTTTGAAGCACAATTAAGAAAGGGAGAACATAGTCAACTAAACTGGAACACAACCTACTTATAAAATATGTTTTCAATATCTGGTTAGCTTAACTTTGTATATCTAAATTTATATTTAGATACATTTAGATAAATTTATATTTAGATGCATTTAGATAAATTTATATAAAAATAAGTGATAACTCATGCCTTAATTTCCTTACATCCACCTGAAAAACCTGCAGTACAGCATCTGGTCAGAATACAGACAAACAAAATGTAAGAGATACTAACCATCTGGGCATAAGCTCTGATGGTAGTAAAGTATTTAAAATAACCATAAATTAAATTGAAAACAAATTTTCCTTCAGCTTATTTCTAGTTTCAAATGTCCTATAGGAATTGCATGACTTTTCTCAGAAGGTGGGGAAGTGCCCTGAAGTTCCTCTTTCCAGTGTGGAGTTTTACAAGAAAGTTACTGGTACAAAGCCAAAATGGCTCTGCCCAAAGCATTTATGGCTCATGACTAATACACTGCCTCTGATCATATTTCCAGTGAGGGTTACAATTCACAGATTGTGGCCCAACTCTTTCTCAATTTCCTTCTGTAGCCCACCCTGTTCTGATTTCTTCATTGACTCTCACTGACAAGATTTAATGATGTTACAGCGCATAATGAAGGGTACGGCAAAAAGGTCACAGGGATCAAACTCAACCATCCAACTGAAGAACTGCACAGGCTTAGGGAATGTTTTGATTTTTAAACAGTTTCTCCTTATGCAGACACTCAGGATTTTTCCAAGTCAGCTCCTGCCCTTAAAAAAGCTGCCACTTAACTAGTAATAGTAGTGCTGCTAACTGCATAGCAAAGTTTTCTGTGGTCCTGTCAAGACTGTGAAGGAGTCCTAGCAAAAATAAAACGAGTCTATTTTGTCCTTATAACAGTTGGAGCAGCTCCTGCTGTGCTTCTCTGGATATTTGTTACTACTGACAAAGTGGGAAGATCTCTGCCCCTCAGATCTCACCATCCTCCTTCCAGTCTGGTTGCTAAATGCATTGTCTTTGTACCTCTTTGTGCTGGAAGAAAGGAAGAATCCTTCTTCTGTGGGATGTGGATGGCAAGGAGTTCATCTCTTCTTTCCAGTTTTAATGGCTTCACTAAATTCAGTTCTTCATTTCTGAGCAGTATCACAGAAGGCAAAAATACATTAGTCCATGTGGCAGTGAAACAAACCACTGGGTGCAGGAAGCTACAAGGTGGCATTTCCTCTACTCTTTTGTTATCAGGAGTGCAGACAGAGTAAGCACACCAAGAGCCAGAAAAATTCATGTGCTTGCCAATGAATTATGTAGAAGACTGAGGAGAGCACTGGCACTTGTTTGGCCAAAAAGCCCATTAAATTAGCAGAGTTTTCCCAAAGGGTGGAAGAAAGTCAAACAGACAAGCACAACATTGTACTTGCTACCATTCTGTAGCAAAAATAAAAGAGAACACTGGATAGTAGGTTTCAGTCATCAGACAAACATGTTGCATGTTGTTCTGCAGAGTACCTGGGGAGGATTCTTGTTCTGGCACAGCATCCGATACTACGGGACCTCAGGCCTCACTGTATGCAGAGATAGTTCCCAGTCAACCCTCTGGCTGTTGGCCTTCATTTCAAGCTCTATAGCTTCTAGACTGGTAGACTGGCACCTAAAATAAACGAATATGTGATTTACAGAAACATGAGAAATAGGAGCTGAAAAAGTGTTGATAATACATGTCCATTTATCTTAGGATTTGGAAGAAGAGTGAGGTTGGCCTCGGGATCTTTGGCTTTGTCAGGAATGAGGACTGACTGTGAGGAATGAATTGCCTTCTTGCTACAAAGGAAGGATAGACTTTGATGCCAACATAAGGGCCCTTTCAGTGCAGAATAAACCCCGGACAGCTGAGACTTAGTGTTGCAACAAAACAGAGAAATGCAAAGCAAAGATCACATTCTGTTCTGGTATAAGATAATTTTTCCAGTCTAGTACTGGGCAGCCTGTGGTGGAGCAATGCCTTGGATCCTTCACCTCACTGATGACAGAGATACTTGCATTTGACAGAAGCCTCATCTCATCCTTCCTCCACCTCCACTTTCCTTATAAATGTTGATGGACGAGAAAGGTTTATAACTTGCCAAATCTAACAATAAGCCATTAAAAAATGAAACTGCAGGAAAAAATGGTATGCTTGTGCCATGACAGTCTCACACAGCACAAGGAAGAGGGACAAGTGGTTACAGGAGGAGATAAGAGAAAGATGTTTGGATATGCTGGATAGACTAAATTGTTGCAGGAACTAAATTGTCCAAGGAAGTTTAACTTAAGTCCAGCATAAAAGCCAATTTTCTGTCAGCAGCTATATGTAGGTAAATGGTTCATTACAAAGAGCAAAGCCCGTGACTTAGGGGACAGTAGAGCTGAATGAGAAGTAATTACTTACTCTGGCTGGTAGATGAGATATTTCTGTTCTTCTTCAATATCACAAAACCCAGAAGAATTGTGATCAGTATAATTGCAGCTATAAGTGGGCCAAAGAAATTTACCTTCACTTGTTCCATTTCTTCACTCTGTATCTCTAAATAAGAAAACAGACAAAAATGCACACAACAAAGATTTAATTTGATGACAATTAGCTTAACCAATCTAACTCAAAATTATGTGAATTAAAAGTTTAGGGAAAGGCCCTCACTATCCTTCGCTTTTACAGTACTTTAATAATGTTAAAAAAATCACTATCTATACAGCTTTATTTCCATTTCCAATAACCATCAAGTCCACCAAGGCTAAATGACATCAACAACAGTAAGACAAAGTATTATTTCTGAAGTTTGGGTAACATGAGAAATCAGCAGCTTGATTAATACAAGAGCCTATGGGGTCACTGCTGTGCTACTGTAACTCTGTGCTACTGTGTGAATTTCAAGAATTTGGGATTTGTTACTATTTGGTATCTCTTGGAACTGATGATTGAAGCCTAATGAAAAGCCATAAGGGATGTGAAAGAAGCAAGGAACTCAAGGGAGTTTCCCTCTATTTCTGATTATTGTGCTTTTGAGGTCTTGGTTGCTAGGGATAGCAAAAAACACAGCTTCAGTTTTCACCGAAGTTGTTTTTTTATCTAGAATTGCTGGTTTCTTACCCACCATCACTGTTTATCAGGTGGCTACTTTCATAAAGCAAGGGAGGAGAGAATCGAATAGGGAAGAGGGGGATGCACAATTATGGCTAATACAATTGAGGTTAATACTCTTGAGCAACATGTAGGCTGTGCAAACCTTAGAAGATTTCTGAATTGTATTTTAATGTTATTTACAAATCCTTTAATGTAAGGACATCAGAGGCAGTTTACTATATATAGCACTGATGACTTAACCCTTTAGCTGAAGATAAATGAAGAAAATAGCTCTGTGGAACTTTTTTAGGAATGAGTTGCAAACCTCTTATACATCTGCAGTAAGTGTTAAGTAGCAGGCTTTCTCTTGCAATGCTACCAGTCTCTCTGGGCTCCGTGTTCCTGTCGGTAGAAGCACAGCTTCAATACTAAAGGAGATGTGCAAGGCAAATGACCAAAGTGGGAAGCATCTTTATTTTGATGTGTTTGTGCTATAGCTTATGAACAAAAAATAATAAATAAATAACAAAATAAAAGTCAAAGGATGTTGGATGTTTTCCTATTCCGAGCGATAAATAAAATACATTTTTAGTCGAAAGAAAGGATCATTCATATGGAACCCTAATCCATGAGGGCTCACTGTGGCATACAGTATTCAGCTAGAAAAGTGAAAGTAGCAAACTGTGAGGCAGACAAATACCTAAACACAACTGACACTGTAGTCATTAATACATCAGGGAATGTTCAGGATGGCACAGAACATACATATCTTACAAGAGGTGTCTTAAAAAAAAAAACCAAACACATACACACAAAAACCCACACAATCCCAGAGAAAAAAAATCCCTAAATGGTCATTTTGGAATACACACTCTATATGCCAAATGTTATGAAAACCACCAGAAATGCTTCCAAGACCGGTCAAGGTTTCATGGGCTTTACACTTAAGCTCAGCACAGTCTATTTGGCAGTTTGTGAGATAAATTTGGTCCAAGGGTCTCTTCTGTTCAGCCTTCTGCCTCTCTATCAAGAGAGATTAGGAATAGCAGCTCAAGCACTTTAACATCAGAAAAACAAAACAAAACATATTTACTATGAGGGTGGTCAAACATTGGAACAGTTTGCTGAGAGAGGCTGTGGAGTCTCCATGATAGGAGATACTTAAAAACAACTGGATGAGGCCCTGAGCTACCTATTGACCCTGTTTTGTGTGGGGTGATCTCCAGGTGTTTCTTCAAACCTCAGCAGTTCTCTGATTCTGTGATGCAGCTACCTCTATCTTAACAGCAAACTGTCACCTTCAGAGACTGGTTGAAGCCTAATACAGGCATCCAGGTTGCTTTGTTGCTGCAGCAGCATTTAGGGAATGGATGAACATCCCCTGTTCTAAACAGTGTAGCAGTAGTCTTCCTTCCCTGTGCCAACTCCCTGCTTTAATAAGGCTTCCCATGGAAAGATAAGGAGAAGGAATTTGGTGGCCATGGCTATCAGTGAACAGGATGGCGAACATACAACCCTTGTAACTAGACCATACTGCTGCTTAGAGTTTATTCTCTGCCTTGACTATGCTGCCATCTGTGATCATTTCTATTGCAGTGTTCCCATCTCCTACCCATACAAAAATCAGAACTGGCAAATGAAAACTCACCTATAGCTAGTGGTGCTGAGACAAGGCTCCCCAGCTCCTCTCTAAGGTGAAGTAAGCAGCTAATATTAGTGAGGACGTTTGTAGGAACTGTGATATTCAGCTTGCTGGTAACATTGTACAGCTTTGTTACAGCATCCTGTGAGACATCCATGTGATGTATATGCCTATTTGTTGTGTTTTCATATGAAATTAGCCAAATCATCTGCCTGGGTTCCGGATAACCTCCGCTGGAAGAACAGGAAAGATTCAAGTTTTCTTTGGGCTTTAGTTCCCCTGTGGGTAGCTGTGTTATCTCAGGTTGACTATAGTTGGCTGAAACAGAGCAAAGAAAAAGCATCATGAGTTGGACACACCACATCTTGTGACAGTTCCTGTCAATTATTTGAGATTTTCAGGCATAATCAAATCTAAACAATCTTCCCAGAAAAGCAATGTGGGTCCTAAGAAAGGTTTGTTATATTTTTGTTGCACACAGTGACTTGCTTCTCCTTCTCCTTGGGACTCTTCAATGACATAGGTCAGATCAGCCAGAGAGTGGGCCTCCATCTCTCCCATCTTCTTTAGACCAATTGACACTTCAGAATAATCAAACCTGGCCAGCTTGCAGGCCTGCTTAAGCACAAAATGGGAATGAGATAGTGGTATCTACTCTCAACTTCCTGATTAAATAGGAGTTAAAATACAGACCTCTAATTTTGAAATGTGTGGAAATAAATTATCTGAGGGATTTCAGACGGGGTAAGTTGAAGGTCCAGTGTTGTCATGGGTAGACACATCCTTGGTGTCTGTCAGCATTATGAGTGATTGTTTTGCAGCTCAAAGAAATTCACTCATCTTAACTTGAAATGTAGGCCTCCCTTAGCTCAGCTTACAATGTGGAAGTGACTACAGTACAGGTTCCTTTACTCTGTGACACTGGATACTCATCTCAATCAATGAAAAACAAGCCTGTTGCTTTAAAAATCCAAGTTTCCAAGGCAAGAAATAATTGGTGAAAAGGGACTGGAAAGAACTGTGCGAACAAAAAGTATGAAGGATAAGCAGGAGCTTTTAACGAAAACAAAAAAGTACCAGGCTCAGGACTTAACTGAAAACACTTAAGTATCTCAGTGTCAAAGCATTTTAGTGCTAAATACAACATGGAGAAATATTGGAAATGGGACAAAATATTCTTAGAAAAATATAAGCCTCCTTTTTCTCCTCAAGGTCTGATTTGCTTATCTGACTGTCCACTTGAGCTCCTGGTCTGGAATATTTATTCTTAACATTTTATGGGGAGGGCAGAAAGGTAATCCAGGGCTGTGAAACTTGCCTTATCACCAAGTGATTTAAGGGGTTTCAATCTTATTGACAGTAAACAACTGGAAATAGTGGAATATACCCTTATCAAAGCACTTTCATTTTCATGTCTTCTGGAAGGGAAGCTTAATTTACTGAAAAGTGATGATGCTTGCATGCAGAGTGTGTGCTACTTATGTGTGAGTTTTGTATCTGGATTGCTAACAGAAAAGCATGTTTCAGGACAATATTTGTAATTAAAGACAACATCTTCCAAGTAGGCTACCTCAAGACATAGCAGATCCATCAGGTCTTTATTATTTTTCCCAATGGCTTAATCACCCTACCTGGTTTTGTTTCTGCATCCTAAAGTGACAATGCAGCTTACTCACTTGCTTCCCAGCCACTGACTTTTTTTATATCTTCAATGAATTAATTAGCCTTTTTTAATATGTAATATTTTATGTATATTTTGGGTTCCCATACTCTGAAAACAAGACTATTTACAGTCTTCTTTGTTAAAAAGTAATTGATTCATCTTTCAACATCTCTAGTTGGACTGTATTTTCTCCCAGCCCTCAGATAATTCTAGTAGAGCTGTTGTTCATGCTTTTAAGCTTTTCAACATTTCTTCTATAAAATGAGGACATAAACTGTAGTCTGTATTCTGGCATTGGTTTTACCATCAAGAATTTGAAGAGAGCCTATTTTGAAATAGCTTTCCTAGTCTTAACTTCTTCCCTTATTGATCCATCCAGAGTAAGCACTACAGACATGCTGTAGCAGAAACATCAGAATTTCCAGTTAAGCAGCTTGTCCACAAAATCCCTACCTTGTCTGTTTTAAGAGCCAAAGTTTTCCAATATGAAGCCCACCTTTTCTGGAGAATGGTCTGTGTTCATTGTTCTTATATAAATCATCTTGGCTGTATAAAATTCATATAATATACATACCTTCACCTATGTATTGTGCTGATGTAATATATATAAACTAGATGCATAAACTATATTAGAAGGTGCTTTGGTATTTTGGAATAGGTTTGGTCACCAAGTGGTCTAGATAGTTTTCTATGACTGTCCTTTCATTCCTGTACAGCAAACTTTTTTATGTCCGTTTTAAGTGTGAAACTCCATAATACAAGAAAGTTCTCTATGCATGCTGTATGTTTCTAGTTAAGAAACAGTAGATAAGCACAGGCACATTTCAACATCTTTTTTTTTTTTTTAATTTTAATATTTTCATTTTAATATTTTTTATTTTAATGTGTTTTATTTTAATATGTTTTTATTCTCATGGAATTTTATACTGTTCCTTCCTTTGGGAGCTTTTTGAACAGAAAGTCATTTGAAAGAAACACAGCAGCAAATAGTGTAAAACAACCTTCCTAAATTAAAGGTTTGGAAAAGTTTTAATGCTTATGTATGAGACTTCCGTAACATGTTGAATTAATTGAATGGTTGGTGCTAAGCAGCTCTTAAATTAGAGGTCTTGATATTGAGTGCCAATTATGAGTTCTGAAAGTTTGCTGAAAATACTCATCATGTAAATAAATTCTGGGAGAATCAGAATTCATCTTGACTTTCTATCTGTTTGTGGATTACATCTGCTGGTAGCACAATGCTAAACAGGCTCAGAAGTCTTGGTACTCTGTTTCTGGCTGCTGTTACACATGGCCTATTCTCTTTTGAAGCAGTATTCTGAGGCCTGAGAATACCAGTGGAAGTTAGAAGCTCTTATTATTAATGACTACTAGTATACTAGTGGTAGAGAAAACAGCCACATGAACAGAGGTTACCAGGAGAGTAATTTAAAATAGAAAGACATTATGAAAATATATTAGGAATTACTAAAAATATTGTAAAACATTAGGAAAATATTGCTTCCTCACTGAACCCCATCCCTCTAAAGATTTTCTGTCCTTTATGAAAGAAATCAAGTTAAGTCTCATAATGCCTGCATTTTTTCTTCAGAGATATTTTCAGTCCTCCCTTAACCGAGCATATGATTTTCTACTCCTCCACATATGAGCTGTTATTTTCTTCATTTTCCCTACAATTTATATCCTCATAAAATAGCTGGGTGTTTGTAGAGATCTTTTTATGTTTCAATTGTGATTTACCACCAACAATGCTAATACTATGTTTTAGCAGTAAATGTTAATACTACTGTTTTTAATAGAAGACAGTGCATCCAATGCAAATAAAAATGTATTTTCTGGGGTCCTAAAAGACATAAAACTTGTAGGAAGCAACACAAAGAAGGCAGAATGATTTTCACTATAAAATGTGATAGGGTGGGAGTCAGGACTGTTCAATGTTGAGCAAATGATTTCTTCATTTTCTACTTCTTCTGATTGCTTCCACCACAGTACTACTAATTCAGAGCTAGCTAATTCAGAACTGAGGATTTTCTATTGAGAATGCTATTTAGAAATTCTGCTCCAGTGCAGGTGCATCTCCGGTGGCTTGGGGATACAACCAGACATTTCTGGACTAAACAAAGTGACAGAACCAACCAACCAACCAATCAACCAACCACCACCAACAGAAACAGATGTCAATTAGCAGAGATTACTTACCAATGATGCTCAGTGAACACTCAGATGTGTGTATGACCTTTGGTGATCCTTTGTCTCTGTGCTGTATAATACATGTATACTGTCCCTCATCCATAATCCCTGCATTTAACAACTGCAAGGTCCATTTGTCCATATCCATCTTGGTGCGATTTATATATTTAGGACTAAGGTTGTCATGTTTTTCCTGGCCATAGTATACTTCATGCACCACTTCAGCAGCACCTTTTTGCCAAAAAACTCTTAAATCCTTTATGTCAGTTTTCTGAGAGTTTGTAAAATAACAAGACAGGTATGCAGTGTGATTGAAAAATGACTTCACCTGATGCCCACTAGCAGTAATACCTTAAACAAAGATAAGAAATTAAGATTTCCATCAGCTGAAAAAGAACACCAAGTATTTGAAGTCACAGAGGCAACGCAATGACAATAGCAACAAACCCACCAGTATTTATACACAAATTCTCCCACTAGGTGTGACAGGATACATACTTCTTCAAACTGACACACTTAGCCCTGTGGAGTTCAGGTCATGAAACTGTTACCTATATTCTTATATTTCTATATATATTACTTAGATACTATATTATTCTATATTATTATACTATGTTATCCTGTATTATTATACTATATTATTCTATATTACTTATATATTTATACTACTGTTACTTCCTATATTTCACTTTCCAAGGAAGGCCTACCTTACAGAGGTTGCCAGCAGGCAAAAGGTCAAGAGTCCTTGTATGTGTATGTAATGAGATTTTGCCACAAAGGAGATAGTTGCATAATTTCTTTTCTGAAAGTTAAGTTCATTCTCTTCACAGAACAACACAGCATTACAGTTTTGAAGAAAATGTAAAGTGCACGCTGTGTGGTAAATATTGGTGTCTGAGGATAATATGACCAGAAGGTCAGAAACAGGTTAACACTTTCTGTCCCACTGAAGAATTAATCTAGAGTTTAATGATAAATTAAATGTCAGATTTAACTGTTCTGTAATTAATGTAGAATGTAATGGCAAATTAAATGTCAGATTTAACTGTTCTGTTGCTGATCTTGTCAAGAGAAATAGTCAATAAACACAATTATGTCTTCATGCAACAAAAGTATATACTGTTATTACACAGGGGATGATTTTTCTCCAACTTTCATCACAGCATGTATCCATTGTCATTACGGGTCTTGATGGGCTGGGAGAACAGTCTTTCCTTGCAATGAAAAATGCAGTCCTCTGTCCAAGAAGGTGCAAACACCTCTGCTGTGTTAAAAAGGAGGAGGATATTCACAGTCTCTCTCTCCCAAAGCAAAGTTTTCACTGCCTTTCTGGAGCACCAGACCGCAGAGTGATCTCCACAGCTGCCGAAAACTCCAGTTGTTCCTTATCAAACTGTCCATTATCAGTTTAATACTGCTGTCCTCTATGTTATACAGAGGTGATATACACACATTTTTAAAGATCAATTTAAATCGAAAATTTAAGAGCAACATAAAATATGTGTAATGTAAAGATATAAACCTGGAGAAAATACTTACTAGATATTTAATAGAGTCTCTGCACACAATTTAAATACATGTCACATAGGTTCTGTGACTTTGATTGTACAACTGGAATGTTTAATTACTTATATGGAATGAGTTTCTGAGTAGATGAAAATGTATAGCAGGACACAAGTAATCAAAACAGGTTTTACAATTTAAAATGTGCCTCTTACCTGGGAGAATTATAATTGCATGAAGAAAGAACATGCAGATCTCCATGATGCTGTAAGAAGGAAGAATTAAGCAAGTATTTTAGAGGTTGAAAACACTCCAATACCTTCTCAAGTACTCTCAAAGAAGTGGTAAAACAGGAAGTTTTCAGAGTGATTTTTGAGAAAGTTAATCTCATATTTTCCCACTGACTTGTGGAAGTATTTCCGTATTCTTCATAGTCTTCAGCAACAAGAATCATCCTATGACAGACCTCTGGTTTACAAAGAAGGTGATGAGGTTCAAAATTACTGCAGATAGGATATGCTATGGGAGGAACACAGAGCCTCTGAGCTGCAAAGGGCAGGATGAATACCTAGAATGTCTGGCACAGAGGAAAGACGAGCATGCTTGCCCTTGGTTGTGTGGGGAAGAAGATGGGGTAACTGAAAGTAGAAGGGGAAGAAAGTGACACAGAAGGAGGAGGTGGGGGAGACAGCACGATGATGTCAGCTACCAGAATAGATGAAATGTGTGACCTTTAGTTTTGCAACAGGAACCTATCCTTCACTACAGTAAAAGACAACTGAGAGTAATCCTATGTGGTTTAAAGAGCTGAGGCTACATATCACACAGTTAACTAAAGAAAAACTAATATCTCTTTAGAGACAAACAAAACAAACAAACAAAACAACAACAACAAAAAAACTATGAATTCTCTTATAAGCAAAACACTTCTATGACTGCTTGGGTTCACGTGATGTAAGGGTCTTTAATCCTGTTTAACATCCTGGGCCCTTTTCCCACGTCTTTCTCATTTATTGGTGAGAGAGCAGCTCCATCATCTGACTGGCTTGTGGCTGCTGGTTAGCAGCACCTTTGTCTATCTCCTGTGCTATTTCCATGTATTTGGGAGAAGTCTCCACACCACCCCATTCAAAACGTCCATCACTCTCCTGAACGATTCAGAGAATCCTCTTTTGGTGGAGCAGATGTAAAACTCTTCAGCTCTTACAATACTTAAAAACAGTGAGATAGCTGTCTGCTGTCCTGACTGGTAGCATAGCTTTCTGATGGTTTCCAATTTTTTGTCAGGTTTTATATTAAGCTTGTACACTTTGGTCTTTACCTTTACCCATATCTCTGGGAGCGCAAGTCTCTTTTTCTGTTTAACACAGAATTTCTCTCAGTCAGCTGTCTTTTTTTTTTTTTTTTTTCCCCCAAATGTACTATGAAACACACAGCTATGAATTACATTTTTCTAGATTCAGACTGCCTTTTCTTAGGAAAGAGGAGAACAAATCCTAAGTGTGTCAGAGGGTATAAAAAATTTTCTTTGTGATCAGCAAGACTCACTGATTTCATCCTCAGAAGAGGAAAGGGGGCTCATGCAGAATCCATTGCTGTAAACAGAGATCATTCTCTTTCTGCTCCAGACTACAAGGGCACAAAACAACCTGCTACGTGGTGGCAAATTTTATTGAGCAATTTTCCTCCTAGGTTGGGTCCCACCAAATTAAACCACACAACTGATTGCCTAAATTGCCTGATTGTCTTTGGACTATGCTCTTAGTCATACGGACTGAATTTTTGGGTAGACGTGTGTGGAGCCAGGAGCTGAACTCAATGATCCTTGTGAGTCCCTTCCAACTCAGGATGTTCTGTGTTTCTATGATTCTAAATAAAATTGCCTGTGCAAAGTCACAGAAACCTACGGAAAGTCCTTCTCAGCAGGCATATTTCTTTCCTGTGAACAAGAATTTTTGCTTCCAGTCAAATAATAATAAAAAAACCAAACATGATAGCCCTGTTTTTTTTTTTTTGATCCAGGGCAGGTTCATAAGAGGAGGACTTAAAACAATTTGGTGACTGGAAACATAAATGGAAGAGAGAGAGTATACTGCTATAGCAAGACGTGTTGTAATGACTGTCTCAGAGCAGCAAAGACCAAAACCAGAAGTGAAAATAAGAGAGGGAGAAATAAAACCCAGGGGAAAAAAAAACAACAAAACAAACAAACAAAAATACCACCATCACCACCAACAAAAAACGCACAACAGATAACACTCCTTGCCTTTCTTTATGGGTTAGAATTGGAGCTGAGGACAGAAGTCTCAAAGGTCCCACAGCCTTTCCTGGCTGTTGTCTTCCAGGTGGTGTGTTGCTGGGGATGGCTGCACGACGAAGGATCCTGGGAGTCTGCAGAGGGACATACCTCCACATACCCTGGAGAGAGAGGTCACTGTGTGTGACAAACCGCTTCTGTTATGTGAGCTACTTTAGAGGTAGTTGCTGAATCATGAAGTGGGACAGAAAAACTTCAGTGCTGTGAACAGCTTCTCTTCCTTTTTTTACAGGATGCCTTTAACCAGCTGATGCAACTCCTTGGAGGCAGTCTCCAGAAGACTGTGGGGAGGAAGAGGAATTAAACAGTCTCTGTGTTGGCTACTTATATGATTTCTTAGGCATTTTCAAGGACGTTTTCAATACAAATTCTGTGCTCGATTCTCTTTTACAACTTCAGGCCATTGAAAGAATGGCTATGTCCCAGAATTGTTAAGGAGTCAAAAGGGACCAGGTAAGAGGCGGAAGATGGATTCTGCTTCATGGCATGGCCCACCACTGGCAAATGGTGGAGAAGGAACTACCCCACTTTGTGGCCATGGCCCAGTGCACGAGCACTACACTTCAGAGCATTGTGCCTCTGTGTACCTGGCACTTTTTCAGGATGCTAGTGACAACTGATGAGTTAGGAGTGCTTTGAAGAACCAGGGCTTAAAAAATCATCTCTGACATTCAGAAGTATATGAGGTTGGTCCTCAGGGAGGTAAACATATTTCCTTGCTAAATAAGTGCTACAGAAAAGGCACTATATGGCAAGTGTTTTTCTTGTCTTTTGAAGCTCTGTCAGCCATTCCCAGAGGTGCCCTCATGACTCAGGATTACAAACCATGTGTGGATGTCAGAGATGAAAAATGGAGATGTATTTTAATTGAAATTATGTCAGTATGCACCAGTAGTTGCATTCAGCTCTTCATTTACCGAAAGGAGAAGAAACCATATGAGTACATGTACTTTAGTGGCCCTATTCATGACTGCTTTTATTTTGGCTAAAGCAGTTTGAGAGGAGTCATGAGGCAGCTCCCATTTGGCTGAATACAAGGGGATTTCCTCCCTGAAGACCTCTAAGACAGAGGTTTGGGAAAAAGAGGTGACTTTGCTCATTTTACTTTTGAGGTAACTGCAAGAAAGCCCTCTGGGACTTGTTTTGAAATTGGTTTGTGCTTTCTGTTTCTTCTCCCTCTAAATTCAGTGTGTAATATATGCAAATTGAAGCATCATAGACAATAGTTTCACCCCCGGTCCTTTTTTGCCTGGGTTTTCATTTGCTCTCTGTTTTCCCGTTTTCACTTTTGGATGTAGTCATTGTCTTTTGAAAGATACTGTCAAATCTGCGGTCTTTGGCTTGTAAACTCCTTCAGTTCCCTTCAAAATTTACTTTTAAAGAGTATCTAAGAACATGCAGTTAGTTTATTTTATGACATCAGGTACATATCTTCCATGGGAAGACTCTCCTCCCCCTTATTTCACCATGATCTCAAAACAAAACTGTCCACTAAACTAGTAACCTAGTCTTTTGACTTTTCTTGAGTAGGGAATTTTTTAAAAAATTTCCATGCTGTGCAACACTGAGTAGCTCCATGAGCAGTGTTGTGAGCCTCCTGAAGACATCTGTGACTAAGATTTTTCATCACTGACATGAAAGCTATCCTAGAGACTTCTAAATAAAATTGTGCTCAAATGCATTTATCAACCTTCTCCTTTGTTGGAAACACAGGATGATTTGAGCAAGTGTTATCAAGGGATAGAAAAACTTAAGGAAATTCCTTTAACATGGCAAAGTCTGAGAATGGTAGGATTCCCTCCACCCAAATACTCAGACATACAATATAAATATCTAGAATGGACATTTTTTAAAACATACCATTGCCCAGGCAACTTATGTTTCCTATGTGTTTCTCTATAAAGAAAGTGTCACTGTTGTAATCAATTACTATTTTTTTTTATTGCTCATTCTCTTTTAGAAAATTATTTTACTCTAAGTTAACTTTGTAAATGCTGGATTTGTTTAATTATGCTGTTGTTACATTCTAAAAAAGTCTGTCTCCACAATTCTCAATTTATGAATGTATTTTGTTTTCCTTCCCACTATCCCCTCTTTCAGTAACATTCTTTCATTATTACCATATTCAGAGAACTATGACTTTATAATTCTGGGATCACTTTGCTCTAACACCCACAATCTGGTCTTTTAATAGCAATGAAACAACACCAATTATTATTTAAATAATACCTTTGGTCCAAAGATCATGGAGCATTCCACTGCCTCTGCAAACAGAATTCTTCATCCACAACTAAAGGAAAAGTATCTCTGAAAGAGAGCACAGAGACTGCCTAACAATGCTCAGTCCCACAGCACAAATCACAGGACACGAACAAGTACTCCACGTAACTGAAACTGTGGGGGGAATTTGAAGGGGAAGAACATCATCAACCAGAATAAGACATTCATTGGAATTAGCCATGGTGTTTGCTCTGAATTCCACCTACAGGTCAGGCTGACATGTTTTTCCACACTCTAGGCTATACCTGGCCACAGAATCGACAAATCTGTTGAACCACCTCTCCTGCATCACAGGTAACCACATGAGGTGACATCTGTCCTCCTTTCCCAGCCTCTGCCCTTGTTTGACGTTAGTCATACAAACTTCTCAGCTGGGAAGTAGCAAGTGGCTGATTCACTTCTCCATAGTTCATACCAACCTGTTTGACTTTGCAAGGAAACAGAAGGAATGCACTCCTGTTCCCACACAGGTCACAACTTAGAGATGGCAACTGCTTGACAGATTAGTAAGCTTCTGGAGTTTCCTCAAGAGTCAGAAGAGGGAGTAAGAAGAGGAAATTCAGATGCTCACTCACAGGCTGTCCCTCTTCTAAGACTTCTACAAGGGACTCTTTGCCTGGAAACGGTAAGTCAATGAGTTGGTGTTAGGGCTAAAGCTCTCAGCTCAAGTCAGGGCTACACAGGGTGTCACAGGCACAACCTCAAATAACAGTTTTCTGGGCACGTCTGATGGCAAGATAAAGGCTATATACAAAAGAATAAATTCACGATTGATTCCTAACATATACCCAAGTATGCCTAACAAGGATTAGCAGCCATACAACATATCATAAGTTTGGTCCTCAGGTATTATATGCTTAATTTTTAATAAATCTCTTTAAAAAACGGCTGTGTGTATGATGCAAACCTCCTTCTTCTTAAATGGGAGCATCACTGATCAGGAACTACCTTTTTCTTCTTGCAATAAATTAATCTCAATTATTAAATTAAGATGTGATATTCAGAAGTGCAGGTAAATGAGCCAAGCTCTATTACTCCCAGTTCTAGTGCAGAAATCACTCTGGGGATACGTATTTATTTTCTCATAGTGTTTCTTTAGGTACATTAACTGATTTACAAAGCTAAAGGAAGAGGTTTTGGATTCCTTCCCCCAGCCACCAAAATTACAGTAGTTAAGAAGAAAAGACCCAAGTCTCCTACCTACTGGTGTAAAATAAGATTGCCATCTTCATAATGCGTGTAATGAGAAAACATCCTGCTGATCTACATTATTCTCTTACCCAGTTTCTGGTTATATATGTCCTGCCCTAGGAGTTAGGAAATATTGTGCTGATGGTACTATAAAATGAGCTCTGTCTCTTTCTGTTATAGATTGGTCAACTTGCTCCAGGGAATAAGAGATGTGTGTGAAGCTGCTATGATTAGCAGCTGTGATTCAAATGAAATAGAGAACAGCTGTGGAGTTACTTTACTAATAGAAATTTAATCTTACAAGTGTATGCTCTCATTTGTTTATAGGAGTGTTACAAAGGCTTGCCTCAGTAACTGCTCAAATCTATCAAATAACTAAAGGAGGTGAAAGTCAATTGAAAGCATTAACACAATACTAGGGAGTACCTTATTTCTTTCTCTAAGCTTCCTGTCTCAGACACAGCAAAATACTCCTGTACAGATCCTGACAACAGTAACGTTCACTTTCCTTTGTCCTCAGAGCCTGTCCTTCAGTACATGCAGAAAGTCTTGATCACAGAAAATCAACCCTTTCATATCACAAATATGCATGTGCTTCTTATAGCAAGCAGCCTCTGTTCTAAAGCTTCCTCTTTTAAAGCTGAAATTCCCCTTGTTTCAAAGCACGTTTAATTCTCTTATAAGCATTAGTGTTACTCATGGTGTTCCTGAATTGCTGATTAGCCCTTGTCTTCTAGAAAACCTTTGCTTGGATTTTGCCTTTAGGAAAAAGCCCTTTGCCTGTAAGAAATAGCCCTTTTTGAATAAGGCTTGATTTTTTATGGCTGGCAAGTTTTATTCACTTCTGTTTGCTTAAACTATATTAATAGAAGGGGAAATAGTTTTGTTGGCAAGGACTGAACTTTCTCCAATGAGATTAAACAAAACTGTCTGTCCTTCCCCAATTCTCTGTTGCTGAAAGCTACCAAGTTAATTTGAGATCAGATGACACAATAAAAATAGAGCTGAATGGATTTTTGTATAAGAATGTTGATATTCAGATTGATTCCATAACAATTATGGAAAATAAAAGAAATTTAAAGCCAAACCTATACCACAACTACTATGCTTGTCATGTAGTGATTAATTTTCTATATGACTCAGTAAATAACTTGTGCTTATATGTTTGACTATTTATACATATAATTCTTTGATCAACTGATAACTTCATTCTTCTGTACTGTCAATTTATTTACATTTCATTTGATTCTCTTGTAACCTCATTTTGATTCTGACAGCTTAGTAAAAGTTGTGAATTCATCATCCATTAAGATTTGCTTTAGGTTTGCTTATGAACATGCCATGAGCCTCATAAAAGCCCAGTTTAATGACTGCAATTGTGCTTGCCAGGCATAAATCAAATATTATTCACACCTGAGACTCTTGTCTCTGAATCACAGTTTATACATGGCATTCAAAAAGGAGCTGTCTGGGGAGAAAAATCCAGATTGCATCTACTATCTATTAAACATTATTAGAAATGAATTTGAAATCGGTTTCTATACACATCCTTTTCTTTGCCCAGGACAAACTACTCATCAGCTCTGATTAAAAACAGAGAAAAAGGCTGCTATGAGTGAAAAAGAGGAAGTTGTTTTCTCCAGTCTGTAGCAATCAGAGAGCTATAATTTGCTTTTAACTTAAATTTCCTGTGAAAGCAGCCAAAAGAGTAATTTCTTCAACTAGATTGATTAAAAACTAATTAGATCTAATTTATGTGTTTTCTAAACAAGTTTAGCAAAATCTAAAACCTGAGCTTTTACAAGCTTTGTTTTTCTGTTTTTTTTCTGTTTTTATTGTATTTTATTTTATTTTATTTTAATTTAATTTAATTTAATTTAATTTTATTTGCTTGCAACTCAGTGTTGTGGTTAACAAGAAAAAACAGTAGAGGTGCATAGGTTTTTGATGATGATGGAGTATCTTCCTCGCACTCCAAGATTTCACCAACAGTAATGATGAAGGAGACCTAAGCATGCTGGAAGTAATCAAATTGTAAATGCTACATATTCTTTGACTTTCTGCCTTTCTGTCTCACCATTTATACTCATTGTCACACACATGTGTTGCATTCAGCTTTCATCTGAGTCAAATCACTGGCCAGCCAGCCTGGCTGCAGTTGGATGAAGAGGCAGTACCCTTCATATGAGCCTCAGGAACACCTGACGTGGTAGAATTTGTTTCCTTGTTCATGGTGAAAGTTTTGCTATATGTTAACAGATTCTCCTTATCTGAACTGTTATTGATGTAACAGATATTTGATGCTGATACTCAGTTGGCAAAGTATTGACTGTGATTCTCTTGTAAACAAAACACTTGTTGAGTGAGAGCTGAAATAGGAAACCAATGTGGCTCAATAAGAAGAGCATCTAAATACTACCACCCCCCCACCCCCCCACCCCCCCCCAGTATATGCTGGGGGCTATCTGACTGGAAAGCAGCTCTACAGAAAAGGACCTAGGAATCCTGGTGGACACTAAGTGGAACATGAGAGAGCAATGTGCCCTTGCTGCTAAGAAGACTAATGGTATTCTTGGCTGCATTAGGTAGAGTGTCCCCAGCAGGTCAAGGGAGGTGATCCTTCTCCTCTACTCAGCACTGACAAGGCCACACCTGGAGTATTGTGTCTAATTCTGCCCTTCCCCCAGTACAAGAGAGGTATGGACATACTGGAGGGGTCCAGTGGAGGGCCACCAAGATGATCAAGGGACTAGAGTGCCTCTCTTATGAAGAGAGACCATGAAAGCTGGGACTGATCAGCCCGGGGAAGAGGAGGCTCAGAGGGGATGTTATCAATATCTATAACTACCTGAAGGGAGGATGCAATGAAGATGGAGCCAGGCTCTTTTCAGTGGTGCCCAGTGCCAGGACAAGAGGCGATACACACAAACTGAAAAACAAGAGGTTCTGTATAATTATTAGGAAACATTTCCTTAGCATGTGTGTGACAGATCACTGGTACAAGTTGCCCAGAGAAGTTGTGGATTCTCCTCCCTTGGAGATCTTCAAAAGCCACCTGGACATGGTCCTGAGCAACCTGTTCTGGGTGTACCTGCTTGAGCAGAGGGGTTGGACCAGATGACCTCCAGAAGTCCGTGCCAACCTCAACCATGCTCCGATTCAGTAAATCTGTAAAAGATTTGGTGCAAGGCGGAGACAGTGCATAGGCAGGGAAAGAGAAATTAGATTAGGCTTTAACCGAAACACAAAAAATTACATAAGAAGAACCACAGAGCAGCAGGGATTTTGTAGAACAGTACTAGGAGTTAGCAGCAGCAAAGAAATGTTTTAAGAATAAAATTGTGAAAACTTTAAGCATGTTAAAGGGAAAGGATAATACTTGGTGGGAGATCATGAAGGAAAGGTAAGCAATTATTCAGAAAGACTGAACTTGAAAGCTCAGATTTAAGAGTGAATTTTCAGCAACTATTCAACCACTTTTTGTCTCTTGCTGAAAGAAAAAAATAATGAAATTTTTGAAATAATAAGAAGACAAAGTAAGGACTGGAAATGTATCTCCAAGGTAGCAGTAAGGGTTAGGGTTAGCCAGTAGGGTTGGGGATCTCCATTAGGGTTAGGGGTTAGGTTTAGGAGGTAGGGCTAGGGCAAGGGTTAGGGTTAGGTTATAGTTAAGGTTAGCCATTAAGGCTAGGGTTAGGGATTAAGGTTACAAATTAGATTTAGGGTTAGCCATTAATATTAGGGTTAGCCTTCAGGGTCAGAGTACTTAGATTTAGGGTTAGGGTTAGTACTAGGGGCCTTAGGGTTAGTCATTAGGTTTAAGATTAGTATTAAGTGTAGGATTAGGTTTAGATTTAGGGCTAGGGTGAGGGTTACTGTTAGGTTTAGTTTTAGGGTTAGGTGTTTTTAGGATTAGCCAAAAGATTTAGATGTAGTGTTTAGGTCAGTGTTAGCCATTATTGTCAGTGTTCCTGTTAGTGTTAGTGGTATTAGGGTTATAGCTAGGTTTGGGGTTAAGTGGGTTAGGTTTAGGGTTAGTGTTAGAGTTACAGGTACAACTTAATGCTAGTGGTAGGGTTTGCATTAGCGTTAGGGTTCAGGCTGGGTTAGGGTTAAGCTAGCCATTATGGTTAGTGGTGGAGTTAGGGTTAAGGTTAGCCATTTGGGTTGATGCTACGGTTAGTCATTACAGTTACAGAATCACAGAATGGACGAGGTCGGAAGGGACCTCTGAAGGTCATCTAGTCCAACCCGCCTGCCCAGCAGTATCACCTAGAGCACATTGCACAGGATGCCGTCCAGGCGGGTTTTGAATGTCTCCAGAGAAGGAGATGCCACAACCTCTCTGGGCAGCCTCTGCCAGTGCTATGTCACCCTCACAGTGCCCTCTCATATTCAGCTGGAACTTCCTATGCTTCAGTTTTGTGTCCATTGCCTCTCATCCTGTTGCTGGGCACAACTGAAAAGAGACCATCTCCATCCCCCCAACAACCTCCCCTCAGATATTTAGACACATTGATGAGGTCTCTTCTCAATCTTTTCTTTTCCAGGGTAAGCAGGCACTGTTCTCTCAGCCTGTCCTCGTGCGACAGGTGCTCCAGTCCTCTAAGCATCTTCATAGCCCTCCTCTGGACTCGCTCCAGTAGCTCCATGTCCCTCTTGTACTGGGGAGCTCAGAACTAGACACAATACTCCAGGTGTAGCCTCACCAGGGCTGAGTAGAGAAGGAGGATCACCTCCCTTGACCTGCTGGCAGCGCTCTTTGAATGCAGCCCAGGATACCATTGGCCTTCTTGGCCACAAGGGCACATTGCTGGCTTGCGGTTAACCTGCTGTCCACCAGGACTCCCAGGTCCCTCTCTGCAGAGCTGCTCTCCAGCAGGTCTGTCCCCAGTTAGTCATTAGAGTTATCGTTAGCCATTAGGGTTAGTGTTAGGGGCCTTGTTGTTAGGGTTTGGACTAGGATTAGGGGTCATAGTGTTTGGATCAGGGTTAAGATTAATGTTTAGGTTTTGGTTTAAGAGTTACATCTTATTTAGGGTTAGCCTTTAAGCTTAGGGTTTTGGTTAGTGACCTTACAATTAGGGCTAGGGTGAAGATCAGCCTTTAGGGATAGGGTTAGTGTTAAATACTTGCATTAGCATTAGTTTTAGAGTTAGCCATTAAGGTTACAGTGAGATTAGGGTTAGCCATTGGGGTTAAGGTTAAGGTTAATGTTCAGGGCTTTGTGGTCTGGTTTAAAATTAGGGTTAGATTTAGGGTTAGCCATTAAGGTTAGGGTTAGGGTTATTACATTTAATATTAGGGTTATGGGCCTTATAAATAGAATTAGGTTTAAGACTAGAAGTTTGTTCTAGTGTTAGAGTTAGGAGTTAAGTTTAGGGTTAGCTGTTAGGGTGCAAGACACTTATATTATGGTAGAATGAAGTGGAAGAGATTAACTACAGCATATGTTGATGGACATGTCTTGCCACCCACAGGGAGCACATTTTGAGGACTGAATAGTGTGAGCAACTCAGGCTGCATCCCTCAAAGTCAGCAGGTTCCAAAAGTGACAGAGGCCTAAAGTGTAGATGGCTGAACTGATCACAGTACACACATGTAGCAATTTAATGTGATAAGGATTTTACTTATGTGAGGCAAATGTTTTTTAGATACTTGCCGGAGTGGAAAAAGAATGGGATGAAATGGTCAAAAGCGGATGTACTGAATCACACAAGGTTTGTGTCCTGTTTTCTCAGAAAGCTGGTCTTGGGATTTGCTGGGAGGGAGGTAAAGGGCGTCCTGAAGGAAATGATCTTAGTGCCATGGGAAATGGTGTGGCCTCCAAATGAGTAAGAGGTCTCTTCCTTGGAAATCCCAGAAAGCTTCTAGAACTGCAAGATCCATCGCCTGAATCTGAAGTAGTCACTAGGGGGCGGTGAAAAATCAGACCCGATCTAAACCGTGATGATGGCAGCTGTGACGAAGACAACAATCCAGTTTACAGTGGGAGAAGTCCCTTAGCTCTGTGTAGGACCTCAGTTTTCTGTTGAAGGCATAAAGGATGTTAAAACATTCTTCTTCTGCCCCAGAAAATTAAATACTGATACAGAAATGATGCTTGATTGATTAAAAAGCAAGAAGAGCTTCCCAACAAAAGTGTATTAATACCCAAGGTATTGTTGGGTGGCATCTAGGAACTCAGGAGGTATGATTATGAAATAGTTCCAACATAATGCCTCTAGAGTCTCTGGGTACCACTAAGGCTGAAATCTCTGCTAAGTGTCCTGATGGCACAAAGTGCAAAAAGATCAGGAAATTATATTGTCTTGCTTATGCTTTCCCAGTCACAGCTCACTCAGAGAAATAAGATCAACTCTGGCAGGGAGTATTCTCCAAATGGATTGTACAGGACAAATTTTGAAACCTAGGGAAATGTTGAAAACCTAGGAAAGGAGGGTAAAACTTTTTTTTTTTTTTTTTTTGCCATAAATTGATAAGACAAGTTTTATAGACAGAGAAAATACCTTTTATTATATCCAAATATTTGTGGAAAAATCAAGGAGATCTTTCAAAAATAAGTATTGAAAAGGGCCTGACAACCTGCTTTCTTTTCTCTATATGTGAGTTGTTCCAATAGCAATCTTCATCTCTACAAATCTTGCTTGGCTTAGACTATCCTGGCTACAGCAACACTGCAATCATAATTAAGGATTTGTATGCCCACATCCAGAAAGCAAAAGGTGCTAAACACAGAGTTTGTACAATTCACAAGGAGAACTTAATGCTTCCAAATGGAAACTTTGACAATTAGCACACTGAGGGAGCCACCTACACAGGTCTATGAGAAAAGTCAGGATGTCTTAAACCTAACCACTTTCTAGGATGTGGTTTTCTCATTCTTTGCTAATAGGTATTTCCTGTTCTTCAGGACTCACAGTCTAGAAGCTTCTGCTCACAAGCATCTTCACCTTTTAAAAAGAATGATGTATCACTCCATGAGAAGAGTGCAAGTAAATCCCCTTTCTTTTCTTTGGGAGCCAGGCTACCCTGGACATGGCAGGGGGGCAGGTTCGTAGTTCTTGTGAGGGGATTCTGGTTTACTTTTTGACTCTGCAGGAATTCTCTGTGTGTCAGGCTACAGTCAGTCCTGGAGCAGGACTGAATCACTTCTGAATCAGTTCCAGTTTGTGCAGAATTGCATAGTCTCTGGGTCAGAGGTGGAGAAGGAACAGATTGGCTTCCGTTTTCTAGTGCTTCATTTGGGACATGGAAATTCTGGATGCATGTTGCTGTCCTTAGAACTGTATTATGAGTTTTGCATTAAATATTATTGTGCTGAATGCATCAGCAGTGTCTTGGGGCTGTGAAAAGACCAGGAATGACCTCATCTATAAGACTGCCCTCATCATAATCTAAAGCAATACTTTTGCTACCTCTTTATAACCCACAGGTTCAGGAGTGGTTGAGAATTGCTACCTCTTAGGGAATATAGCTGACTACAGCACTATTCTATAATACAGAATTATATTCTATATAGATAAAAGTGTACACACATAACACAGACAGGACTGGGAATTGGCCTGCACCCACTCCAAGGTGGGCTCTAACCACAAAGCAGCTGTAAGAAATAGTCCCAGTCTCACAGGCAGAAAGAACCATCATCCTAATTGTATTTCAAAAACTATAAGCACTTACAATCTAATTTTGTGCAGAAACTGATTCAGTAAATATGTTCTGTGCTCTGAGACAACCAACTACATCAAGTCCCATGAACAATACAAAGAGAGGAAAGTCTTTCTCCTGGCTTTTGGCTGGGACTAGATCTTGCTAGGGCCTGAATTAATAAACTCTCTTTAAGCACCTCGACTTTTGTCACCTGAAAGCCTGGAGCACTATAGAATTAAAGTTAAGTAACAGCTGAGCAAGGACTTTCATGATTGTCATTCTGAGTTTAGGTACCTGCAATCTAGTCCAGGAGCCATCTTAGGTACTGAGAACCTTTGGTGGACTTGGCTTAAGTGGAGAGACTGCTTTCCTCTTGTCATGATCAGGGGCAGTTATTGAATCACTTTTGGTTAGGTTTTTGGTCACTGGAGACTACCAAAGCCTTCTGAAAATTACATTCCAAGTCTTCTCTTCTCAAAGAAGGTATCCAGTGCAGCTCTTAGGAGCAATGGCCAGCAGTGCCTCGGAAAACACGTTAGCTCTCAGAAAAGACTAAGATCTGAAATTCTGCTGGTCCCAGGGCCTATTTCAGCAAGTTCTAACAGTTGTCCAGTAATGAGAACTACATCAGAGCTCTCAGGTACACCCTGTTTAGTTTTGATTCAGAGAAAGAAGGAGTTGCTACTATGGGGCAGGCGAAACTCTATTTAAACTTCATTCCTTACATTTATTAAATTGGCTGTGTCCTACAGGATGTTCCAGTTAAACCGGAAACAAGGTTTATTTAATATACAATGTCTGAGTTTTGTGAGATGAAGATTAAAGAGTCCAGTGCATTTGGAGAGGATTTCTTTCTCATGGCTTCTGGTCTCCCAACTTGTTTAAACAAAATGCAGTTCTTTGATGTGGAAGTGATGGTAACATACAAGAGAATTAAATATATCAAATTTAAATTGGCAGTGAGCTTATAAATATTTAACCCTGTATATATGATGATGTAGTGAAGTGCTCCTGCCTACGCCTCATACAGACTGACAAAACTTTTTCTATATTATGCTGACTGAAACAATTATGAGATTTGAGACCAGAGCATAGAACACATCCTTTTTAACTCAAGTCCTCCTAGAGCTTAAGAGAATCTGACAGTCCTCATAATAAGAAATGAAAACAAAAACTGGCTGAAAATGGAAGTACATGATTGTAGCATGTTCTGCAGTGCAAGTCCACTGTGTGGAAACATTATCAATTAACGTGTGACACAGGATTTTGCTCATATATGGTTTGCTATTTGTATCTAACTTAAATTAAATTAATTGCTAAAAAAATACAGATAATCATTTAAGAAGTTAAGCTGACAATTTACAATATTTTCTGTGAGTTTTTTTGTGAGTATTAAGAACAACTATCATAGAATCATAGAATGGCCGGGGCTGGAAGGGACCTCAAAGCTCATCTAATTCCAACCCCCCTGACACAGGCAGGGATGCCTCCCACTAGACCAGGTTGCTCCAAGCCCCATTCAGCCTGGCCTTGAACACTTCCAGGGATGGGGCATCCACAGCTTCTGTGGGCAACCTGTTCCCATGCCTCACCACCCTCAAAGTAAAGAATTTCTTCCTTATACCTAATCTAAATCTACCCTCTTTTAGTTTAAAGCCATTACTTCTTTTACTATCACTACACTCCCTGATAAACTAGTTTCTCTTCAAAGCTTATATTAGCTGTCACTTGAAGGAAGCAGGGAAAATGTGGAATAAATAAGTTCCTTTGCATAAGGCTTTGGTATTTAAACCTCTTTTTCTGTATTATGTCATATCTGATAGTACTGTTTTTTGTTGTTGTTGTTGCTTAACTAAATTTCATATTAAGGGAACTACAGACAATGCTTTTGCGAGCGGTGACCTTCCTCTAGCTAAGGTGAGCAAGATGACTTTATTTCTTCCCTCCTCCCTTCACTCCCCCCCCCCCCCCCCCCGCCCTTCCTGCTAATAGGACCAAGAATAACTGAAGAATGGATGAAAGAATACAAAGTATTGATAGGTGCACTGGGAGTATCTGTGAAGTGAGAGAAAATAATGGTGGATTAGGTCATCAAGGAAACTAAGCATACAGGAAATGACAGAAACTGAGATCATATTCAACTCATCTATTATTCTATATATGAGTTTGGTGAAAGAGCTGTGCAGTAATTTCTTTTCCTATAAAAACTTCTTATCTTGAGACCCTTCTATTGCTACTTTTGCAAATATATTGTTGCAAATATCCAAACTGCCCGCAAAAGAAGATATTGAAGATAAATTGAAGATAATCCTCTCAAGTCAAAGGGGACAACAAGAGTTTTTCAATATATTTCAGAGATGCAAGATGCAGCCTCCCTCAATATGTTTGGGGAAGTACAGAAAATAACAACCCCATCCCTAAAGGTAAGCAGCACAGGTAGCTTCCTCTTGGACCAGCAAGATGCAGCCTGCTGCTGTCCTGAGCCTAATCCAAAGCAGGAGACAACTCTAGACTGCAAACACTATAGACACTTGACTACTGGTGACTAATTTTTATAACCTTTAGAAACTGAGTGTGTGTGCATGATAGCTTGTATACATCCAAATATATAGAAATTGCTACCTTTGAACATCCTGCATTGTGAGGGTTGGAAACTGTGTTCGTAGAGTATTAGCTTGCCAAAATGGGAAACAGAGAGTTTTAAATATTTTTGAATCAAATAAGAGCAATTAGATTGAATAATGGAAAATTACATAAGCTGCTCAATAAACAGCAATCTTGATAAGTCTAGCAGCTTCCTCAGAGAACTGAAAAGAAGGTTACATTTGTTATATTACCATTTGTGTACCCACTTGTGTTCATCTGAAGTGCAGTTGTTGACTTCATACTATATTTTAAAAACGTATTAACTTTATTCCAGTTCTAATGTTAATGTGATCATTCTCTTGCTTGATTTTATTTAGCTTAGTGGAAAAAAATGTTTTATTAAGATACAAATGTATTTTAAGCTTTATTATTATTATTATTATTAATAAGTAATCATCCTTGCACAAGGCTTACCATCTGGGAGGGTATTTTTCCTTTCAGAATTGCAGCAAGGTTATAAAAGCTATAGTCACTGTGCTGGTAAATACTTGTCTGTCTCTTGATGCATACCCATGTTCTTCACGGTACAATATATATTTCTTTGTAAGACACCTGCTTACCACACCATTTTAAGGCCATTACATTAGATGCCTAGATATACCTGGGTGTATGTGTTAACAGTGTATGAACAAGGAAAAATAACAATAAACACACACACACAACTGCCAAAACCCAACAAAACAGCTGTATCTGATTATATACAAATTTAGGAGGTTTGATGGACTGTTTGTATAGTTTTGGTTTCCTAAAAATTTATTCAGCCTACGTTGCAGAGCTCATTGTATTTTGTCATACCTCATCATTATGCACTACTCTCTGAACAACTGTAACTTCTGTAACTTGAAGTACTTCACCTTGAAATTGCATTACTTGTAACAGTCAATGGATCTTGACATTTTCTTGAAGGCTGTTTAATGTACTTTTTGTTATCTCATTCCAGTCCTAGCAAACTCAAGTGAAAAGCTCTAGAGTTTATTATTAGCAATGCTCTGAAATCCCTAGTCCTTCAGAAGGTCCAAAAAAAAAAAAAAAGAAAAAGGATTATATAACCTACAAACATATATATTAGACATTTTATATTTACATTTATATTAAAAAGACAAGCTCTTCAAAGCTTAGAAATCCCTGCATAAATCACAGTGCCCCACCTGCCCTGCCCAGTGCATTAATTTATATAGGCCTGAAGGAACCATGTACCAAATCAAATATTGTGCAAGAGCAGTGTAGTCAAAACCTGGTTAATTGAGACACCTGTATCTGCCTGTGTAGTACTATTCAAATACATACTTCAGTTCATTACTTCTGTTATGTGCTATTTTTATCCTGAAAAGAAGTAATGAGCAGCACTAGAGCACTTCAGAATCATACTATAGCATACGAACATTTGAAATAAGACCTGTTTTGAAAGACTGTTTTTATGAAGCATTGGGCTGCAGTCTGGTGAGGAAAAGACCTGAAGGAATGGAGCATCTCACAGACTTAATAGGTCATTTTAATTTCACTGACATTATAAATGACAATGACCTGCTCAGATGTTATGACTGGAATGTTAATATCTCTGGTTACTATGTGATTAAGAAGGATATATATAGGAAAAAAAAAAAGTTTCAGAGGTAGGACTATACAGGGAAGATACAATTACCTCATATTAGAGCTGTAGATCATAAAACCATGAATAAATTAGGTTGGAAGGGACCTCTGGGGATAATCTAATGGAACCTCCTTGCTCAGTGGAAGTCTAATTAGACCAGGTTGCTCAAGGCCATGTCCAGTTGAGTCTTGAACACCTCTCTGGGCAACCTCTTTCAATATCTGACCACCCACAAGTTAAAAGAAAAAAAAAATCCTAGTATATAATTGGAATTTCCCATGTTCCAACTTGTGTCTTTTGCCTCTCATCCTATTCCTGCACCTGCAAGAAGAGAGAAATCAGAAGTGAGGACTGCTGGATGCCTGTAGCACAATGTGCCAACTAATACTGTCTAGGAAAATACAAGTAGTGTAGCAGGGTGGAAAGAGAGAAAAAGAGGAATATGAAAGGTGCCAATCCTTTAGCCTTGAAGGGTTAGAAAGCTAGAAATTAAATTAATGAGGTAAGCCTAAGCATGTTTATATAATGGCCAGAACTCAAACCTGCACCGTTATGGAGAAATTAAAAACTGGGAGATCTGCAGTTACCAATTAAACATCAGTAGAATTTCTTTTTTGTTCAGAGACTCTTCTGGCCAGAAGGTACCTCTGTGTTCATTCGGACCAATCTCTATATGCAAAGGCTGGATAACCATTTTGTTTTCAGAACTAGGTCAAACAATGTCTTTTAGAAAGAGATCAAACCTTGTTTTCTGGATTCAAAATGATGGTAATCATTTAATAACTTTCTCCACAAAGTTGGTAAAATGACACCTCTATAACATAAAAGTCAGCCAGCATAACTTAACTATTTTGGAGTTCATTACAAGAAATAAAGATGTAAGTTGCTGAACTGGAACTTGGTGGTTGTCTAGGGACCAGTTTCCTCAGTCTGATTTTATTTAGCATGGCCAAGCACAGGAGAATCCCAAACACAGACAGTTTCAAAAGATTTAATTTATCAAATCTCAAAAAAGTTATGAGTAGAATCAATTGGGAAAATACATCTGGCAGAACAATGTAAATGGAAAAGGGTAGCTCTTTAAGAGAATTTATTAGGTTGCCAAAAGCCAAGGAAAAAGAAGTTTGGCCATACTCTTTTCAGCGGCTAAGTCAAAGCCATGTTTAGAAATAAATAAACATTTTATAACAAATAGAAATTGGAAACAAGTCATAAGAACAATGTATGAGTAGCCACAAATCTTGGAAAATTGTTAAGGGAGGATAAGACTGCCAAAGAAGGAGGTCTCCAGCTGGAAGGTCTAAAGACAATATCAAGTTATTTAAGAACATTAGCATTAAATACATACATATATACAGAAATGTTTGGTTATGACTAGAACAGATGATACAATTGCTTCTAACAATGCAGAAGAGAGCAAATAAAAATTTTCTTACTAAATTTTGAAGAAAGTAATGTCATATATGTATGTCAAATCTGGCTGATGAACTAATTTCTGACCTGCTAATTATTGAGATATTCAATACGCACTACTAGCATTGGTAAGTCTGCAGGCCCAAATTATTTGCACTTAAGATTCACTCATGAAAGAATTGGCATAGGTGATATCTATATCCCTATTGATTTTTAACAAATGTTGGAATGATGGAAAAAACAAACAAACAAAAAAAACAGAAAACCATGTCTTAGTGATAATACTGTGTTAATAATCAAAAAGAATGATACCACTACATATAAGTTAGATAGCCTGATTCAGTCCTGATAAAATAAGGGAAAAGTTTTTAGGGATTTAGCTAAGAAAGACCTGACGGGTAAGATTATAAATTATGCCAATTAGCATATTTTAAAGGAAATTAGTCATATCAAACACTTGTGCTGGGCACAGCTTCCCCTAGATGATTTTAAAATAAAATGCCAGCATTCTTAGAAAGAGTGGAAGAATTTGGCTGATAGTGTGTACTCAGACAAGTAGCCTGGGAAAACTCAAAAACTCAACTCAAAGTGTAATTCAGGACAAAAGGCCTAGTAACCACAGGCTGGCTTTTCTTGTGCATGAAAACCATGTTATATCCGCCCAGGGTGCAGCACAATCGTGTTGACTGACTGCACCTAGCAAGACATTTTTGAAGTCCTGTCACTTAATTAAACCAGAACTTTTATTTTACAACTCGATGTTAAAGTTTGAGACATTTTGGAGATAAGGTTGTAAAAAAAAAACAGGATTTCCCCCTGGTTTCCTGATGAGAGAGGCTGAAACTGTTTTTTGCTTAAATTTAACAGAAGAAAATCCAGCAACTAGATAAGACAGGCATGGGAAAATTTTGTTAGAAGAGTGATTAATTATGGGTAATTGAAAACAAGGGATTAGAATTTAAACCCTTATGCAGCCTAACCTTTATAGAATCAGTAATGATTCTGTAAAAAGATATTGTAGATAGCACATCTTTTAATTAATCTCAACTTTTCAAACTCCTTATTTTTTTCCAAATTAGTAACAAGAAAGATTTAATGTAGCCACATTTTAGCTTCACACAGCCTGCATCCTGGAGCACTGAGTAAAGGCAGACTACAGGGAATTTCTGAAGGATTTTTCAGAATTAATATTGGGTGCTTTCTTTTTAGGTGCACTTCTCCTTTAGTAATGATAAAGAAGTCCCATGGTGGAACATTTATTCTGACCCGTGGGGAATGTGTAATGATTTGTTTCCTGCCTGAAGACTGATGAAGCTGCTGGCATATGAAAAGTCAGTTGTTGGTCATGCTGGCAAAAAAAGGCATTTGTAGTTTTTAAGAACCACCATTAATCATACCTTGTGTCAGAGAGTGAAGAGTGCAGCAGTGCCAGCACATTTCTAAGAAAAGAAGGAACTGTCAAAAAGGGAAACTGGACTAAAAGATTGTCTGTGACCAGCCATGAGGCTGTCTGGTGCTGCATCTTTGTGGCAGAGGGGTCTGGTGGGACGGAGAGGTGGGGGACAGTCTTCTAAAGATGTAAAGCTGAGCTGCATGGGCACATTCAGAGGGTGTTCTCCCTGATGTACCTTTGGAAGAGGTGTGGAAGTAGTGTTGTTTGGCCTGACTTTTGATTCCTTTGCTTCCCAGGGTCCATGTCAAGGCTAATTTGTACCTGTCTACCTTAAAATAGCTTGAACTTTAAAAAGTACATCAAATTAGTTTTATAATCCCATTTCAATTCTTAAACAATGTCTGTGAGGGGTATAAAGTGTAGCTGATGACAGAGAACATTGAAGATTTATGTGCTGCTGCCTAACAGGCATGAAGTTTGCTGTTGTGTGCTTTACTAAAGGCCGTCTATCTAATCTAAATAGAACATTTCTTCTACCTGTTGGTAATTAGGTAAAAAGGCATGAAAAAAATATGAAATCTAGCATAAGCAGAAGGCACAGATCTATAGCAAATGTT
Source organism: Anser anser (assembly GCF_964211835.1). Classification (NCBI taxonomy): domain Eukaryota; kingdom Metazoa; phylum Chordata; class Aves; order Anseriformes; family Anatidae; genus Anser; species Anser anser. Next base: position 101,404,509 of record NC_139720.1, on the reverse strand, counting down.
ATAGATACATGTATTACTTATTATGGGATATCCGTGAGCAATGGGTTCTAGTACTGCCATGGATGAAAATCCCACCAGAAATTAATTTCAAAGTTCTCCTAAAGAGAAATTCAGAAAGACTGAATGATAATGCTGCTAGTTTAACAACATCTGAGCAAGACTGGCTATATATGCATCCTTACAAATCTGAAACAGAAATTAGATTTCTAACCACCAAAGAATGAATTTACAGAACATACTTGCAAACTGAGATGGAGTAGTTAAGTTGGGAAGTTGATAAAACTGAGAATAATAGGTTGGAGAGGGTGCCAGGTTAGCCACAGGGTTTCTGCCAAAACTGCTCCTCAATAAAAGAGCAGGCAAAGTAGGAGTAAGTGTCAGGAAGAAACCATGCCTGGAAATAGGTAGACAGGTCCTTGTGTCTGCACAGAAACGCAGAGCACCTTATGAAAGAGTTTAGCAAGGCAACAGCAACAACAATCAAAAAAAAAAACAACACACAGAAAACCTGCAAGTTACAGTGATCTCTAAGTGATCTAAGTGATCTCTCTTCCTTCCGTAAATACTCTTTTGGCATTGGGAGACACCTCTTTCCTGTGAGTACAGCTTCATATGATGAAGCTAGCTTGTTCAGATCTGGGTCAGGCGTGTTAAGGAAGCTGATTTTCTTTAACTCCATGCACCCGGTTTAGGCCAAACACATGCACTCCCTCTGAGATTTGGACCAAAACTAGTCAGTTGCCTGGGCATCCCCCCACACCACCATTTTACCATTTTGCTTTTTCTCCTAATCGATGCTGCCCCATTACTCAGGCCTGGAACTTCTCCACTAGCGTGGCATTTTACTCTTTGATATTTCAAACTTGTTCCATGTGTGAATAATTTTATTTCAGTTATTTCTGTTTCTGCTTTCACTTTCCCTGATGGTGTTGCATCTGTTTTATATGTTAGGATATGAACTACTTGTGCCTCTTCTTATCAGCTGTTCTCAGAAGTTCCACTTTCTTCCTTTATCCTTCATAGGAAGAGCTTATTCCCAGTCATACTGTCTTCAAAACAAATATTTTCCTGCCTTGTACCTATAACTTTGTGAACTAGCTGGGCTCATTGCTCCGCTTTTGCTTTTCTTTTTCTGTTTTGCTGACATTGCTTGGCATGTCAGTATTTCCTTTGCTATTTCAGTTTCTCTAGTCTTTACTGAAATACTTTAAAATGGGTTGCTTAGTATAATGTAATCTGTGCCTTTTGAAGTCCTTTAAGAATTTGATTCAGTGGTCTTTCAAATATCTCTTCAATAAATCCCAAGTTTTCTAATCTTTAATGAACAGTCTTGATCTATCTATCTATCTATAAAGACTCTTCAGAGTGTGAAAAAAGTCCTTCTTCCTCTTTTTTTTTTTTTTTTTTTTTTTCCCTCTGAATTCTTGCAGAGAAAATGTGTAGCATTTCTTCTTATGGACAGAATGTTCTTCCTACCTTTATTTTACCATTTCAAAACAACGTTCCCCTTCACCTCCATATATAAAATGCAGCCAATACTCCCCACACCAGGGCCATTTCTTTAATCATCTTCCATTTTACAAGCCCTGATGATTTGCATGTGCAACATTAAGTGCTAGTTGAACATGAACTTTTTCAAGATTTATTCAGCATCTCATAATTTTTAAAGCTGCCAGCTTATTCACATGATATTGCCACGGAGACTCTGAAACTTTTTTTTTATTGTGACTTTTTCTGTACTGAGGTTAGTTGGTTTCACCCGACATGTTCCATCAATAGAACATCTCTGTTCTGTTTTTCTGTATTTACTGGGACTTCTGACTTCCACTTTTAAGGACCCCTTTGCATTGCAGTCCTAATAAGTGCAAATTTTATGTAACAAAAAGAAAAATGTAAACAGTAAGCACAACACTCATGCTGCCATCTCTCAGCCTGGCTTTAATTTCTGCCTCTGTCTGTGAAGGAATGTGTAAAAATCTAGCTATGGTTCAACACAATAACCTGCCAGGGGTTATTTAACTGTCAGATGGAACACAAACCTCCACAGCAGCATTTATTGCGAGGCAGGATAGGCTCTGAGGCATGAAAGGGCTAGCTGTAGAGCTCTGAAGATGTCCAAATAGGATCAGCAGATCTTTATGCATACTTGAGAGAGAAGGGATGAATCTGGCTTCATTCTTCCTGAGGGGAGATGGCTCAGTGTTATCAGTTGTCAATGTGTGCACTTGTATTCATGTGTGTGTGTGTTTCTGGAAAGGAAAAGAAAAAGAACATATAATCAGAGTGAAGGTATATAATCATAGATATAGCAGAGAAGTTCCCAGTCTAATCTGTGTGGGCATTTGCATAAACACTGGCAACAGTGGTCACCACAACCACTAAAAAAATGTTTTTCTTTCTTCCTCACCTGTTGTCACATGCCTAGATTTCCCCAGAGAAGCTTTGTTTTGGCATCCAGAATTTCAAACTTACTTAAACTGCAGGATTTTTAAGTGTATCTAGTAGACACAAGTGGCTGCAAGTCTGGCAATGGGTCCTGCATAGCTGTTCCAGCTGGACTGCTGCATGTTGGATGCTAGGGTGGTTTCAGACACTCATCCATCACAGTTGCTGCATATCCGTCAAGTAGAGCTGACACCATGAGGATGCATGGGACTCAATTAGCATGTGTCTGCTGTCCAGTCAGTTGAGCCCGACTAGCATTTCCTGGAAATGACAGGTTCATTGTGTATGTACGACATCGATTCACATCTTAATAAATGCAGTATAATCCAAAAACTCGAGCTTACTACTTAAAGGAATGACTGTTTATCTGGGAAATCCCAGAGCAGCAGAGAGAAGCCAGTCAGCCTCACATGGTACAGCTGGAACACAATCAAGGACCTGCTGGGATTTGTGGCTAGAAATTCTCTTGCAGTTGGAGTGGGGAGTGTTAGAAGGTGAGATATCTTGCAGCTTTCCCTGCAGGCTGGACAACAGTGTGCCAGGAATTTGTTGCATGAGCACAAACATCCATGCAACAGTCATGCATTTGCCCACTGTAGATGATGATAGTGCCCATTATCTGTTATTTTGGGTTCACTTATGCCTTCGGAACAAGGGAGCACATGAACCTTATATACTCCATGGGAAATCATGCCAAATGACAGTTACTGTGTCTGGTCAATTTGCCTTGATGCTTTCACTTCCACCCTCAGGCTTGACCTGGTTTAGGAGAGCAGTTGTTTGCTCAGATCCCTTCTTCCCTTCAGATCTGTGGATGGACTAATGAACAGAGCTTCTAATGTGAGAACCAGATGTGTTATATTTATGTCAAATGGTATATTCTCCTTTAACAGCAGATTTTTTCACTGCCTGTCCACAGACTGGTTTTAATTTAGTAGCATTAGCTGAATGACGACATTTTACCTGAAGATCAAGTTTCCAAAGGGCTGGCTTATCAGCTTGCAGTAATTCTAACACTGTTTAGACCTGAATGTCCATCTCTGTCATGTTCTTTCTCTTTCTAAAGAGAAATGTCTTTTAACAACTCTTAGCATGTAATGATGATAACATACAGCTATCAACAATGCAATGATAAAATGTCAAATAGAAATATATGAAAGGGCCCTTTAGTTTTCTACATGTTTATGACTTATTTTCTTTTAATATAAAACATTTTTTTTTCTTTCACTATGTAGATATAGAATAAAATCTCTTGAAATCCAGAAGTGAAATTGGATCTCATTAAAACATGGAGTTAGTGAAATGGAAACAGACGGGCCCTGCTGGGAAGGAGAAGATCATTGAACAAGACTGGGATAACTTAGTGAGTTTGCAATTATAAAGCATGTGGCTTTGTAATTTCTAACCCCCAGTTCTGCAAACTAATCAGTGCAGTTGGATCCATATGCCTGCAGGGAGGCTCACTGAGAAAGGCATGAAGATCTGTGTAAAGGAACAGGCACATGCAGCTATTCCAAAACACAGCTGTAAGGAAATAAATCTCTCTCTTTTCTAGCCAGATTTTACTTTCACTAAATTCACTAATTTCACTATAAAATATGAAGCTGCTTTTCAGCTCCCCTGTAGCTGCTACCAGATCTGGGATGGAATTTTAAGTAAAATATGAACCTTTCAAACACGGTTTGATTTATCTGCCACTGTTGAATGTTGTCCATCTCAGTACGCCACGGGCAATGGGAAGCAGGTTTTAAAATTATGTTTCTAAGAGGGTTCCGACTTTTTCTTAATAATGTTGAAAATGTTTATCTTTGCTCATTTCTGTAATAAACTTTTGGTAACAGGAAACCATACTTTATTTATGTAGAAATTTCTCATCTCCTTTATTGTAAAGATGTCTTAGCAATTCTATTTTTACGATTGCACAGACAAGGCATTAATCTTGCTTTGCTTTTAACGCAGATTGTGCTTGGATATGAAAAGTCAGATGTGTGAGATTTGTGACCATCCCAATGATCAGTATGGTTCTTATTTCCAGAGACATCTTCAGTCATCAAGCCCCATTATCTGCAAACCCAGACTACACATGATATACTTAAGTCACTACACAATCTCTTCCATGTGTTTAACAAGCTCCAATAATTTAAGATGGTTCTTTCAGTACACACTACAGGCAAACATTTGGTCTCAAGGTCCTGAAGCAATTTAGCTCCTGACGCTTGCTTCTGAGCATCTTTGGAAAACTTATTTTCACTTCCTCAGCCAAAGAATGTCAGTGCTGCTGCTTGTCCTAAAACACACTCCTGGAGGTCATATTTTCTTTTACAGTCTGATATTTATGCCTGTTCTGTATCTCTGTACAGAAGTTACCATCCAAGAGTTCAGTTTTCATAGCTGCAGATTTACTGGCAGACTGTAATACTCTTTCATGGTTCCAAAACTCCTTTTTGATGTGCAAGTCCATTCATGCCTTAGGAAAGCAAAGAAGAAAGCCTGTGAATATGTGATACATTAACAAATACACGCTGGAGGCTGATATTATAGGCCAGCTAGGTGTAGGAGGAGCTGGTGTCTTGGTAGTGAATCAGAAATTCTAGGAGAGAGCATGCTGCCCTTGCACGTCCGGAAAGAATGGGACAATGCAAAGCTTGAAGTGAAACAGCAAGGACTGCTACACTCAAAAAAAAATATCTTTCCAGAAACACTTTGAATGGACCAGAAAGGTGCAAGTCAGCCTCTGTGAGAACCAGAGTAAAGGAAGCAAGAATATGCCTATGTGGGACAGTTTGGTGTAGGTGATGGATGGGAAAACCATATCTTTGATATGTTACATTGAAAAAAAATCAACAAAGTGTGATTCAGAGCTCCCATGGACAATTCAGAGCAGAAGATCATGCATGAGTTATGGGTCTGAATTAGAATATTGTGTTCTCTACCTCTATCAAGAGAGGAGGTGGGAGAATGAGATTAGTGAATCATCCTGTTACAGCCACATTGAGAATGAGCAAAGACTAGCCTTCACCATGCAGATGTAAGGGTAAGTGTTGTTTAGAACAAAATGGAACCTGAATTGGAGAGGCTGATCCGTGGGATGTCCACACAGAAAGAATAGTAAAATGTAAGTTTACACACATTTAGCATCGCAATGAGTAGGTACAGAGAGAGCAGAAAATGGGCCAAAGAAAAAATGTTGTGGCAAAGTCTGGCTGTTGTTGAGGGGTCTTTTCCAAAGAAGTGATAATTGGAGGGATAAGGTGATAAACATGACCGGTTGAAGCCTGTTGATCAACTTCAGATGATCCTGCAGTAACAGCACAAAACGTTAGGTTTGGTTGCTGTACTTGGAGTTGGTTGCACTTGGTTGGAGTGCATTGTTGTATCATTGACAAGGCAGCTGATATCATTTATGCCTCTTTTGCATCTCTGCCCCACGTTGGCTCCTTGGTTTCTATCACCTCACAGCAGAGTTTTACAATTTCTTCTGTTTTTGATTAGCATAAGACTAGCAACCAAGGTCCAGCTGTCTGCTGCACAACATTGTTGTAGTTCTGGCTTGTAAAAAACAGTATAGAGGATACAAGAATATTAGTTGATGGAACAGTTTATCTGGATGGACAGATGGGAAAAGCCATTATTTCTGGTATGCTACGCAAAAAGATCCAGCAACGTTTGAGTCAGACCTTGGATGTGAGGACATAAGGATTGTTCTGAGCAGAATTAGTCTCAGATAGAAGATGGTCACATCAGTTAACTTCAGCAGTTAACTACAGACAACCTGAATGGCCCCAAGCGTTTATTGACCTGGATTTTTTTGACCTGCTGCTGATGCTGCTTCTGCCTGACGCTTCCATTCATTTCTCATCCTGTCAGTGTGACCACATCCTGGGGATGCTGCCTGGAAGCACACCTTGGAAGTCCTCTCTAGCCCAGGTAACTGCATTTGGCAGGCTCAACGTGTCTATCCTCTCCGCATGCCTTTCTGTTTCCATGGCTATCATTCAGCCTTGTCTGCTGGGTTCACTAAAGACTCTCTACAACCTGGGACTATTCAAGATCTTTTAAATCTCTACAAACATCCTACTTTAAAAGAGCAGAAGGTGCAATCTGTCTCCCAGTATTAAGGACTTCCTATTGGTCTTTTAACTCCCCAATAATAACGTCAAAGGAAGCTGTGGGGAGCTGGGGGTCAGTCTCTTCTCACAGATAACTAGCGAAATGGTTAGAGGGAATGGCCTCACATTGCATCAGGGGAGGTTTAGGTTAGAAATTAGGAGACATTTCTTCTCAGAAGGAGTAGTCAGGCCTCTTCCAAGAATAATGATTCCATGAAAACTCCTCCTCCTCATAGAATCAAAGAATATCTACAGTTGGAAGAGACCCATAAGGATCATCAAGTCCAAATCCTGATACCACAGGTCTACCCAAAATTCCTCCTCCACCTCCTCCTCCACCACCTCCTCCTCCTCCTCTACCTCCTCCTCCTCCTCGGAAATTAGAAGACATTTCTTATCAGAAACAGTAGTGAGGGACTGGATTGAGTTGCCCAGGGAACTGGTGAACTCGCCTTCTATGGAGGTGAGTAAGGAAAGTTTGGACATGGCGCTTAGGGACATAGTTTAGTGGGTGACATTTGTAGGAGGGTGATGGTTAGACTGGATGATATTGAAGGTCTTTTCCAGCCTTAATATTGCTATGATTCTATGATTCCTTCATCTCCTCTTATTCTTCCTCCTCCTCCTCCTCTTCCCCCTGCTCCTCTACCACCTGCTCTTCCCCCGTGCGCTCCTCCACCGCCACCACTGCCGCCTCCTCCTCCACCACCACCACTGCTGCCGCCTCCTCCTTCTCCTGCTCCACGACCTTTTCCAACTCCTCGTCCTCCTTCTTGTTGTTGTCGTCATCATCATCATTGTCGTCGTCGTCCTCCTCCTCTTCCTCCTCTTCCTCCTCCTCTTCCCCCAGATCATCCTCCACCTGCTCCTCCACCACCTGACCTTCCCCCACGTGTTGCTCTACTGCCACCTGTTGTGGTTTAACCCGGCTGGCAGCTAAACACCACACAGCCGTTCGCTCACCCTCCCCCCTCCCTCTCTGGGATGGGGGAGAGAAACGGGAAAGTGAAGCCGGTGAGTTGAGATAAAGACAGTTTATTAAGACAGGAATATAATAATAACAATAATAATAATAATAGTGATAATGATAATAGTATTAATAATAATAATGTGTAAGAAAACAAGTGATGCACAATGCAATTGCTCACCACCCGCTGACCGATGCCCAGCCTATCCCCGAGCAGCTGGCCCCCCACCCCGGCCAGCCACCCCTATATATTGTTTAGCATGGCGTCAGATGGTATGGAATACCCCTTTGGCCAGTTTGGGTCAGCTGTCCTGGGTCTGTCCCCTCCCAGCTCCTGCTGCACCCCCAGCCTGCTCGCTGGCAGGACAGAGCGAGAAGCCGAAAAGTCCTTGGCCTGGTGTAAACACTGCTCTGCAACAATTAAAACATCAGCATGTTATCAGCGCTCTTCTCACCCTAATCCAAAACATAGCACCCTACCAGCTACTATGAGGGAAAATTAACTCTGTCCTAACTGGAACCAGGACACCACCACTGCCACCACCGCCGCCTGCTCCTCCTCTACCTCCGCCTCCCCCTCCTCCACCATCTCCTCCACCACCACATTCTCCTCCACCACCTCCTCCTCCACCACATTCACCACAGTCCCCTTCTCCTACTCCTCCTCCTCCACTTCCTCCACCTCATCCACCACCTATTGAAGCATGATCTTGAAGGTCTCTTCCAACAATAATGATTCCATGAATCCTCGTCCTCCTCATAGAATCACAGAATATCCCCAGTTGCTAGGGATCCATTAGGATCATCTAGTCCAAATCCTGATACCACAGATCTACCCAAAATTCCGCCTCCTCCTCCACCACCTCCTCCTCCCCCACAACCTCCTCCTCCTCCACCACTACTCCTGCTACCTCCTCCTCCTCAACCACCTCCTCCTCCTCCACAATTGCCTCCTACTCCACCTCCTTCTCCTCCACCACAGTCCTCTCCTCCGTCTCCTCCTCCACCTCCTCCTCCTCCTCATCCACCACCTGTTGAAGCATGATCTTGAAAGTCTCTTCCAACAAGAATGATTCTATGAATCCTCCTCCTCCTCATAGAATCACAGAATATCCCCAGTTGGAAGGGATTCATATGGATCATCAAGTCCAAATCCTGATACCACAGGTCTACCCAAAACTCCTTCTCCACCTCCTCCTCCACCAACTCCTCCTCCTATACCATCTCCTCCTCCTCCAAAATCTCCTCCTCCTCCAACACGACCTCCTCCTCCACCATATCCACTTCCTCCACCACCTCTTCCTCCTCCTCCAGCACCTCCTCCTCCACCACCACCTCCTCCTCTGCCACCACCTTCTCCTCCTCCGCCACCACCTCCTCCTCCTCCGCCACCACCACCTCCTCCTCCTCCGCCACCACCTCCTCCTCGTCCTCCGCCAACTCCTCCTCCCCCTCCACCTCCTCCTCCTCCTCCACCGCCACCAGCTCCTCCTCCTCTGTCAGCACCTCCTTATCCTCTGTCACCACCTCCTCAACCACCACCACCTCCTCCTCCTCCATCACTTCGTAGAAGGATGATGTTAAATGTCTCTTCCAACAATAATGATTCTATGAATCCTCCTCCTCCTCATAGAATCACAGAATATAATCAGTTGGAAGGGATCCACTTGGAAAAGTCCAAAAGATGATACACAGGTCTACGCAAAATTACTTCACCTCCTCGTCCACCACCTCGTCCTCCGCCACCACCTCCTCCTATCCGCCACCACCTCCTCTTCCTCTGCCACCACCACGGCCTCCACCGCCACCACCACGGACTGCTCCGCCACCACCTATTCCTCCTCCTCCACCTCCTGCTCCTCTGCCAACTCTCCCTCCTCCTCCACCACCTCCTCATCCTCACCGCCACCGACACCTCCACGTCCTCTGCCACCACCTCCACCTGCTCCTCCGCCACCACCTCCTCCTGCTCCTCCGTCACCACCTCCTCCTGCTCCTTCGCCACCACCTCCTCCTCCGCCACCACCTCCTCCTCCTCCTCCGCCACCACCAACTTCTCCTATACCACCACCTCCTCGTCCTCCTATAACACCTCCTTCTCCTCCTCCTAGGAAATTAGAAGAGATTTCTTGTCAGAAAGAGTCAGGGACTGGATCATATTGAACGTCACTTCCAGCCTTTATATTGCTATGATTCTATGATTCCTTTATCTCCCCCTTCTCTTCCTCCTCCTTCCCCTCCTCTTGCCCCTGATCCTCTACCACCCCCTCCAGCACCTGCTCTTCCCCCGCGTTCCTTCCGCCACCGCAGCCTCCTCCGCCGCCACCGAAGCATCCTCCACCTCCTCCTCTGCCACCACCTCCTCCTCCTCCTCCTCCTCCGAAACAACCACATCCTCCTCCTACTCCGCCACCACGTCCTCCTCCTCCGCCACCACCTCCTCCTCCTCCGCCAACACCTCCTCCTCCTACTCCGCCACCACCTCCTCCTCCTACTCCGCCACCACGTCCTCCTCCTCCGCCACCACCTCCTCCTCCTCCGCCAACACCTCCTCCTCCTCCTCCGCCACCACCTCCTCCTCCTCCGCCACCACGTCCTCCTCCTCCTCCGCCACCACCTCCTCCTCCTCCGCCACCACCTCGTCCTCCTCTGCCACCACCTCGTCCTCCTCCGCCACCACCTCGTCCTCCTCCGCCACCACCTCCTCCACCAACTCGTAGAAGGATGATCTTAAAGGTCTCTTCCAACAAGAATGATTCTATGAATCCTCCTCCTCCTCATAGAATCACAGAATATACCCAATTGGAAGGGATCCATTAGGATCATCAAGTCCAAATCCTGACACCACAGGACTACGCAAAATTCCTTCACCTCCTCCTCCACCACCTCCTCCTCCTCCGCCACCACCACCTCCTCGTCCTCCTCCACCACCTCCTCCTCCTCCTCCACCACCACCACCGCTGCTGTTTTCTCCTCCACCAGCACCACCGCTGCCGCCGCCTCCTCCTCCTTCCCCTGCTCCACGACCTTTTCCCCCTCCACCTCCTCGTTGTCTTTCTCATCATCGTCCTCGTCAACCTTCTTCTCGTTATCTTTTTCCTTGTCATCCCTCTCCCCGTCCTCCACCACCTCCTCCTCCTCCTAGGAAATTAGAAGACATTTCTTATCAGAAAGACTCAGGGACTGAATGATATTGAAGGACTCTTCCAGCCTTAATGTTGCTATGATTCTACAATTCCTTTATCTCCGCCTTCTCTTCCTCCATCCAAATCCTGATACCACAGGTCTACCCAAAATTCCTTCACCTCCTCCTCCACCTCCTCCTCCTCCTCCACCACCACCTCCTCCTCCGCCACCACCACCTCCTCCTCCGCTGCCACCTCATCGTTCCTCCGCCACCACCTCCTCCTCCTCCTCCTTCACCAACTCCTCTGCCACCACCTCCTCCTCCTTCATCCTCCTCCTCCACCACCTTGTAGAAGGATGATCTTAAAGGTCTCTTCCAACAAGAATGATTCTATGAATCCTCCTCCTCCTCATAGAATGACACAATATACCCAGTTGGAAGGGATCCTTTTGGATCATCAAGTCCAAATCCTGATACCACAGGTCTACCCAAAATTCCTTCACCTCCTCCTCCACCACATCGTCCTCCTCCTCCACCTCCTCCTCCTCCTCTGCCAACTCCTCCTCGTCCTCCGCCAACTCCTCCTCCTCCTCCTCCGCCACCATGGCCTCCTCTGCCACCACCACTGCCTCATCCGCCACCTCCTCCTCCGCCACCACCTCCTCCTCCTCCTCCAGCACACCCTCCTCCTACTCCGCCACCTCCTCCTTCTCCTGCGCCACCACAACCTCCTCTTCCACCAACTCCTCCTCCTCCTCTGCCAACTCCTCTTCGTAAATTACCTCCTCCTCCATCACCTCCTCCTCATCCTCCGTCACAACCACCTCATCCTCCGCCACCACCGCCTCCTCCTCCGCCACCACCTCCTCATCCTCCTCCACCACCACCTCTTCCACCACCACGACCTCCTCCTCCGCCACCACCACCTCCTCCTCCTCCGCCACCAGCTCCTCCTCCTCCGCCACCAGCTCCTCCTCCTCCGCCACCATCTCGTCCTCCTCCGCCAACACCTCCTCCTCCTCCGCCACCACAACCTCCTCCTCCTCCGCTACCACCTCCTCGTCCTTCGCCACCACTTCCTCGTCCTCCGCCACCACCTTCTCCTCCTCAGCCACCACCTCCTCCACTACCACCTCCTCCTCATCCTCCTCCTCCACCAACTCGTAGAAGGATGATCTTAAAGGTCTCTTCCAACAAGAGTGATTCTATGAATCCTCCTCTTCCTCAGAGAATCACAGAATATACGCAGTTGGAAGGGATCCATTTGGATCATCAAGTCCAAATCCTGATACACAGGACTACGCAAAATTACTTCACCTCCTCTTCCACCACCTCGTCCTCCGCCACCACCTCCTCCTCTCCGCCACCACCTCCTCTTCCTCCGCCACGACTACGGCCTCCACCGCCACCACCACAGACTGCTGCGCCACCACCTATTCCTCCTCCTCCACCTCCTGCTCCTCCGCCAACTCCTCCTCCTCCTCTGCCACCTCCTCGTCCTCCTCCACCACCGCCACCTCCTCCTCCTCCGCCACCACCTCCTCCTGCTCCTCCGCCACCACCTCCTCCTGCTCCTCCCCCACCACCTCCTCCTCCTCCTCCTCAACCACCTCCTCCACCTCCTCCTCCACCACCATCTTCTCCTCCTCCACCGCCTCCTCGTCCTCCTATAGCACCTCCTCCTCCTCCTCCTAGGAAATTAGAAGAGATTTCTTATCAGAAAGAGTCAGGGACTGGATCATATTGAACGTCTCTTCCAGCCTTTATATTGCTATGATTCTATGATTCCTTTATTTCCCCCTTCTCTTCCTCCTCCTCCTCCTCCTCTTCCCCTTGATCCTCTACCACCCCCTCCTCCAGTACCTGCTCTTCCCCCGCGTGCTCCTCCACCGCCACCACTGCCGCCTCCTCCTCCACCACCACCACCACTGCTGCTTTCTCCTCCACCAGCACCACCGCTGCCGTCGCCTCCTTCTCCTTCTCCTGCTCCACAACCTTTTCCCCCTCCTCCTCCTCGTTGTCTTTCTCATCATCATCTTCGTCTTCGTCGTCACCGTCCTCTTTCTCGTCGTCCTTTTCCTTGTCATCCCTCTCCTCGTCTTCCACCACCTCCTTCTCCTCCTAGGAAATTAGAAGACATTTCTTATCAGAAAGAGTCAGGGACTGGATGATATTGAAGGTCTCTTCCAGCCTTAATGTTGCTATGATTCTACGACTCCTTTATCTCCCCCTTCTCTTCATCCTCCTCCCCTCCTCTTCCCCCTGATCCTCTTCCACCC